>NW_028247452.1:0-519000 GCF_964263255.1 Lissotriton vulgaris | reverse complement strand
ACAGTGACCAAAATTGCCATTTTTACAGAGTTTTGCTTACTCAGAATCTTCAATTTTGACCAATTTCAGGCACAGAAATGACTTTAAACACACTTATTTTAGTTGAAAAAGTAATAATTCACATCCAACCGTCATTTAAAGTCAAAAGATTAAATGTTAAAATTTCATCAATATTGACCATTTTTTCAACGTTCGACTGGTCCGGGGTCATCGTTTTTCATCAGAAAATAGATTTTTTGGACTCTACCAAAAATGATTCAAAATGTCATTTGGATCGGGCCTCATGTTGAATAACCACTTTTTAAACCCTCACAGTGACCAAAATTGCCATTTTTACAGAGTTTATCTTACTCAGAATCTTCAATTTTGACCAATTTCAGGCACAGAAATGACTTTAAACACACTTATTTTAGTTGAAAAAGTAATAATTCACATCCAACCGTCATTTAAAGTCAAAAGATTAAATGTAAAAATTTCATCAATATTGACCATTTTTTCAACGTTCGACTGGTCCGGGGTCATCGTTTTTCATCAGAAAATTGATTTTTTGGACTCTACCAAAAATGATTCAAAATGTCCTTTGGATCGGGCCTCATGTTGAATAACCACTTTTTAAACCCTCACAGTGACCAAAATTGCCATTTTTACAGAGTTTTGCTTACTCAAAATCTTAAATTTTGACCAATTTCAGGCACAGAAATGACTTTAAACACACTTATTTTAGTTGAAAAAGTAATAATTCACATCCAACCGTCATTTAAAGTCAAAAGATTAAATGTTAAAATTTCATCAATATTGACCATTTTTACAACGTTCGACTGGTCCGGGGTCATCGTTTTTCATCAGAAAATTGATTTTTTGGACTCTACCAAAAAAGATTCAAAATGTTTTTTGGATCGGGTCTCATGTTGAATAACCACTTTTTAAACCCTCACAGTGACCAAAATTGCCATTTTTACAGAGTTTTGCTTACTCAAAATCTTCAATTTTGACCAATTTCAGGCACAGAAATGACTTTAAACACACTTATTTTAGTTGAAAAAGTAATAATTCACATCCAACCGTTATTTAAAGTCAAAAGATTAAATGTTAAAATTTCATCAATATTGACCATTTTTTCAACGTTCGACTGGTCCGGGGTCATCGTTTTTCATCAGAAAATTGATTTTTTGGACTCTACCAAAAATGATTCAAAATGTCATTTGGATCGGGCCTCATGTTGAATAACCACTTTTTAAACCCTCACAGTGACCAAAATTGCCATTTTTACAGAGTTTTGCTTACTCAAAATCTTCAATTTTGACCAATTTCAGGCACAGAAATGACTTTAAACACACTTATTTTAGTTGAAAAAGTAATAATTCACATCCAACCGTCATTTAAAGTCAAAAGATTAAATGTTAAAATTTCATCAATATTGACCATTTTTACAACGTTCGACTGGTCCGGGGTCATCGTTTTTCATCAGAAAATTGATTTTTTGGACTCTACCAAAAATGATTCAAAATGTCATTTGGATCGGGCCTCATGTTGAATAACCACTTTTTAAACCCTCACAGTGACCAAAATTGCCATTTTTACAGAGTTTTGCTTACTCAAAATCTTCAATTTTGACCAATTTCAGGCACAGAAATGACTTTAAACACACTTATTTAAGTTGAAAAAGTAATAATTCACATCCAACCGTCATTTAAAGTCAAAAGATTAAATGTTAAAATGTCATCAATATTGACCATTTTTTCAACGTTCGACTGGTCCGGGGTCATCGTTTTTCATCAGAAAATTGATTTTTTGGACTCTACCAAAAATGATTCAAAATGTCATTTGGATCGGGCCTCATGTTGAATAACCACTTTTTAAACCCTCACAGTGACCAAAATTGCCATTTTTACAGAGTTTATCTTACTCAGAATCTTCAATTTTGACCAATTTCAGGCACAGAAATGACTTTAAACACACTTATTTTAGTTGAAAAAGTAATAATTCACATCCAACCGTCATTTAAAGTCAAAAGATGAAATGTTAAAATTTCATCAATATTGACCATTTTTTCAACGTTCGACTGGTCCGGGGTCATCGTTTTTCATCAGAAAATTGATTTTTTGGACTCTACCAAAAATGATTCAAAATGTCATTTGGATCGGGCCTCATGTTGAATAACCACTTTTTAAACTCTCACAGTGACCAAAATTGCCATTTTTACAGAGTTTTGCTTACTCAAAATCTTAAATTTTGACCAATTTCAGGCACAGAAATGACTTTAAACACACTTATTTTAGTTGAAAAAGTAATAATTCACATCCAACCGTCATTTAAAGTCAAAAGATTAAATGTTAAAATTTCATCAATATTGACCATTTTTTCAACGTTCGACTGGTCCGGGGTCATCGTTTTTCATCAGAAAATGGATTTTTTGGACTCTACCAAAAATGATTCAAAATGTCATTTGGATCGGGCCTCATGTTGAATAACCACTTTTTAAACCCTCACAGTGACCAAAATTGCCATTTTTACAGAGTTTTGCTTACTCAAAATCTTCAATTTTGACCAATTTCAGGCACAGAAATGACTTTAAACACACTTATTTTAGTTGAAAAAGTAATAATTCACATCCAACCGTTATTTAAAGTCAAAAGATTAAATGTTAAAATTTCATCAATATTGACCATTTTTTCAACGTTCGACTGGTCCGGGGTCATCGTTTTTCATCAGAAAATTGATTTTTTGGACTCTACCAAAAATGATTCAAAATGTCATTTGGATCGGGCCTCATGTTGAATAACCACTTTTTAAACCCTCACAGTGACCAAAATTGCCATTTTTACAGAGTTTTGCTTACTCAAAATCTTAAATTTTGACCAATTTCAGGCACAGAAATGACATTAAACACACTTATTTTAGTTGAAAAAGTAATAATTCACATCCAACCGTCATTTAAAGTCAAAAGATTAAATGTAAAAATTTCATCAATATTGACCATTTTTTCAACGTTCGACTGGTCCGGGGTCATCGTTTTTCATCAGAAAATTGATTTTTTGGACTCTACCAAAAATGATTCAAAATGTCATTTGGATCGGGCCTCATGTTGAATAACCATTTTTTAAACCCTCACAGTGACCAAAATTGCCATTTTTACAGAGTTTTGCTTACTCAAAATCTTCAATTTTGACCAATTTCAGGCACAGAAATGACTTTAAACACACTTATTTTAGTTGAAAAAGTAATAATTCAAATCCAACGTCATTTAAAGTCAAAAGATTAAATGTTAAAATTTCATCAATATTGACCATTTTTTCAACGTTCGACTGGTCCGGGGTCATCGTTTTTCATCAGAAAATTGATTTTTTGGACTCTACCAAAAATGATTCAAAATGTCATTTGGATCGGGCCTCATGTTGAATAACCACTTTTTAAACCCTCACAGTGACCAAAATTGCCATTTTTACAGAGTTTTGCTTACTCAGAATCTTCAATTTTGACCAATGTCAGGCACAGAAATGACTTTAAACACACTTATTTAAGTTGAAAAAGTAATAATTCACATCCAACCGTCATTTAAAGTCAAAAGATTAAATGTTAAAATTTCATCAATATTGACCATTTTTTCAACGTTCGACTGGTCTGGGGTCATCGTTTTTCATCAGAAAATTGATTTTTTGGACTCTACCAAAAATGATTCAAAATGTCATTTGGATCGGGCCTCATGTTGAATAACCACTTTTTAAACCCTCACAGTGACCAAAATTGCCATTTTTACAGAGTTTATCTTACTCAGAATCTTCAATTTTGACCAATTTCAGGCACAGAAATGACTTTAAACACACTTATTTTAGTTGAAAAAGTAATAATTCACATCCAACCGTCATTTAAAGTCAAAAGATGAAATGTTAAAATTTCATCAATATTGACCATTTTTTCAACGTTCGACTGGTCCGGGGTCATCGTTTTTCATCAGAAAATTGATTTTTTGGACTCTACCAAAAATGATTCAAAATGTCATTTGGATCGGGCCTCATGTTGAATAACCACTTTTTAAACTCTCACAGTGACCAAAATTGCCATTTTTACAGAGTTTTGCTTACTCAAAATCTTAAATTTTGACCAATTTCAGGCACAGAAATGACTTTAAACACACTTATTTTAGTTGAAAAAGTAATAATTCACATCCAACCGTCATTTAAAGTCAAAAGATTAAATGTTAAAATTTCATCAATATTGACCATTTTTCAACGTTCGACTGGTCCGGGGTCATCGTTTTTCATCAGAAAATGGATTTTTTGGACTCTACCAAAAATGATTCAAAATGTCATTTGGATCGGGCCTCATGTTGAATAACCACTTTTTAAACCCTCACAGTGACCAAAATTGCCATTTTTACAGAGTTTTGCTTACTCAAAATCTTCAATTTTGACCAATTTCAGGCACAGAAATGACTTTAAACACACTTATTTTAGTTGAAAAAGTAATAATTCACATCCAACCGTTATTTAAAGTCAAAAGATTAAATGTTAAAATTTCATCAATATTGACCATTTTTTCAACGTTCGACTGGTCCGGGGTCATCGTTTTTCATCAGAAAATTGATTTTTTGGACTCTACCAAAAATGATTCAAAATGTCATTTGGATCGGGCCTCATGTTGAATAACCACTTTTTAAACCCTCACAGTGACCAAAATTGCCATTTTTACAGAGTTTTGCTTACTCAAAATCTTCAATTTTGACCAATTTCAGGCACAGAAATGACTTTAAACACACTTATTTTAGTTGAAAAAGTAATAATTCACATCCAACCGTTATTTAAAGTCAAAAGATTAAATGTTAAAATTTCATCAATATTGACCATTTTTTCAACGTTCGACTGGTCCGGGGTCATCGTTTTTCATCAGAAAATTGATTTTTTGGACTCTACCAAAAATGATTCAAAATGTCATTTGGATCGGGCCTCATGTTGAATAACCACTTTTTAAACCCTCACAGTGACCAAAATTGCCATTTTTACAGAGTTTTGCTTACTCAAAATCTTCAATTTTGACCAATTTCAGGCACAGAAATGACTTTAAACACACTTATTTTAGTTGAAAAAGTAATAATTCACATCCAACCGTCATTTAAAGTCAAAAGATTAAATGTTAAAATTTCATCAATATTGACCATTTTTTCAACGTTCGACTGGTCCGGGGTCATCGTTTTTCATCAGAAAATAGATTTTTTGGACTCTACCAAAAATGATTCAAAATGTCATTTGGATCGGGCCTCATGTTGAATAACCACTTTTTAAACCCTCACAGTGACCAAAATTGCCATTTTTACAGAGTTTTGCTTACTCAGAATCTTCAATTTTGACCAATTTCAGGCACAGAAATGACTTTAAACACACTTATTTTAGTTGAAAAAGTAATAATTCACATCCAACCGTCATTTAAAGTCAAAAGATTAAATGTTAAAATTTCATCAATATTGACCATTTTTTCAACGTTCGACTGGTCCGGGGTCATCGTTTTTCATCAGAAAATTGATTTTTTGGACTCTACCAAAAATGATTCAAAATGTCATTTGGATCGGGCCTCATGTTGAATAACCACTTTTTAAACCCTCACAGTGACCAAAATTGCCATTTTTACAGAGTTTATCTTACTCAGAATCTTCAATTTTGACCAATTTCAGGCACAGAAATGACTTTAAACACACTTATTTTAGTTGAAAAAGTAATAATTCACATCCAACCGTCATTTAAAGTCAAAAGATTAAATGTAAAAATTTCATCAATATTGACCATTTTTTCAACGTTCGACTGGTCCGGGGTCATCGTTTTTCATCAGAAAATTGATTTTTTGGACTCTACCAAAAATGATTCAAAATGTCATTTGGATCGGGCCTCATGTTGAATAACCACTTTTTAAACCCTCACAGTGACCAAAATTGCCATTTTTACAGAGTTTTGCTTACTCAAAATCTTCAATTTTGACAAATTTCAGGCACAGAAATGACTTTAAACACACTTATTTTAGTTGAAAAAGTAAGAATTCACATCCAAACGTCATTTAAAGTCAAAAGATTAAATGTTAAAATTTCATCAATATTGACCATTTTTTCAACGTTCGACTGGTCCGGGGTCATCGTTTTTCATCAGAAAATGGATTTTTTGGACTCTACCAAAAAAGATTCAAAATGTTTTTTGGATCGGGTCTCATGTTGAATAACCACTTTTTAAACCCTCACAGTGACCAAAATTGCCATTTTTACAGAGTTTTGCTTACTCAAAATCTTCAATTTTGACCAATTTCAGGCACAGAAATGACTTTAAACACACTTATTTTAGTTGAAAAAGTAATAATTCACATCCAACCGTTATTTAAAGTCAAAAGATTAAATGTTAAAATTTCATCAATATTGACCATTTTTTCAACGTTCGACTGGTCCGGGGTCATCGTTTTTCATCAGAAAATTGATTTTTTGGACTCTACCAAAAATGATTCAAAATGTCATTTGGATCGGGCCTCATGTTGAATAACCACTTTTTAAACCCTCACAGTGACCAAAATTGCCATTTTTACAGAGTTTTGCTTACTCAAAATCTTCAATTTTGACCAATTTCAGGCACAGAAATGACTTTAAACACACTTATTTTAGTTGAAAAAGTAATAATTCACATCCAACCGTCATTTAAAGTCAAAAGATTAAATGTTAAAATTTCATCAATATTGACCATTTTTACAACGTTCGACTGGTCCGGGGTCATCGTTTTTCATCAGAAAATTGATTTTTTGGACTCTACCAAAAATGATTCAAAATGTCATTTGGATCGGGCCTCATGTTGAATAACCACTTTTTAAACCCTCACAGTGACCAAAATTGCCATTTTTACAGAGTTTTGCTTACTCAAAATCTTCAATTTTGACCAATTTCAGGCACAGAAATGACTTTAAACACACTTATTTTAGTTGAAAAAGTAATAATTCAAATCCAACGTCATTTAAAGTCAAAAGATTAAATGTTAAAATTTCATCAATATTGACCATTTTTTCAACGTTCGACTGGTCCGGGGTCATCGTTTTTCATCAGAAAATTGATTTTTTGGACTCTACCAAAAATGATTCAAAATGTCATTTGGATCGGGCCTCATGTTGAATAACCACTTTTTAAACCCTCACAGTGACCAAAATTGCCATTTTTACAGAGTTTTGCTTACTCAGAATCTTCAATTTTGACCAATGTCAGGCACAGAAATGACTTTAAACACACTTATTTAAGTTGAAAAAGTAATAATTCACATCCAACCGTCATTTAAAGTCAAAAGATTAAATGTTAAAATGTCATCAATATTGACCATTTTTTCAACGTTCGACTGGTCCGGGGTCATCGTTTTTCATCAGAAAATTGATTTTTTGGACTCTACCAAAAATGATTCAAAATGTCATTTGGATCGGGCCTCATGTTGAATAACCACTTTTTAAACCCTCACAGTGACCAAAATTGCCATTTTTACAGAGTTTTGCTTACTCAAAATCTTCAATTTTGACAAATTTCAGGCACAGAAATGACTTTAAACACACTTATTTTAGTTGAAAAAGTAAGAATTCACATCCAAACGTCATTTAAAGTCAAAAGATTAAATGTTAAAATTTCATCAATATTGACCATTTTTTCAACGTTCGACTGGTCCGGGGTCATCGTTTTTCATCAGAAAATGGATTTTTTGGACTCTACCAAAAAAGATTCAAAATGTTTTTTGGATCGGGTCTCATGTTGAATAACCACTTTTTAAACCCTCACAGTGACCAAAATTGCCATTTTTACAGAGTTTTGCTTACTCAAAATCTTTAATTTTGACCAATTTCAGGCACAGAAATGACTTTAAACACACTTATTTTAGTTGAAAAAGTAAGAATTCACATCCAACCGTTATTTAAAGTCAAAAGATTAAATGTTAAAATTTCATCAATATTGACCATTTTTTCAACGTTCGACTGGTCCGGGGTCATCGTTTTTCATCAGAAAATTGATTTTTTGGACTCTACCAAAAAAGATTCAAAATGTTTTTTGGATCGGGTCTCATGTTGAATAACCACTTTTTAAACCCTCACAGTGACCAAAATTGCCATTTTTACAGAGTTTTGCTTACTCAAAATCTTTAATTTTGACCAATTTCAGGCACAGAAATGACTTTAAACACACTTATTTTAGTTGAAAAAGTAAGAATTCACATCCAACCGTTATTTAAAGTCAAAAGATTAAATGTTAAAATTTCATCAATATTGACCATTTTTTCAACGTTCGACTGGTCCGGGGTCATCGTTTTTCATCAGAAAATTGATTTTTTGGACTCTACCAAAAATGATTCAAAATGTCATTTGGATCGGGCCTCATGTTGAATAACCACTTTTTAAACCCTCACAGTGACCAAAATTGCCATTTTTACAGAGTTTTGCTTACTCAAAATCTTAAATTTTGACCAATTTCAGGCACAGAAATGACTTTAAACACACTTATTTTAGTTGAAAAAGTAATAATTCACATCCAACCGTCATTTAAAGTCAAAAGATTAAATGTTAAAATTTCATCAATATTGACCATTTTTACAACGTTCGACTGGTCCGGGGTCATCGTTTTTCATCAGAAAATTGATTTTTTGGACTCTACCAAAAATGATTCAAAATGTCATTTGGATCGGGCCTCATGTTGAATAACCACTTTTTAAACCCTCACAGTGACCAAAATTGCCATTTTTACAGAGTTTTGCTTACTCAAAATCTTCAATTTTGACCAATTTCAGGCACAGAAATGACTTTAAACACACTTATTTTAGTTGAAAAAGTAATAATTCAAATCCAACGTCATTTAAAGTCAAAAGATTAAATGTTAAAATTTCATCAATATTGACCATTTTTTCAACGTTCGACTGGTCCGGGGTCATCGTTTTTCATCAGAAAATTGATTTTTTGGACTCTACCAAAAATGATTCAAAATGTCATTTGGATCGGGCCTCATGTTGAATAACCACTTTTTAAACCCTCACAGTGACCAAAATTGCCATTTTTACAGAGTTTTGCTTACTCAGAATCTTCAATTTTGACCAATGTCAGGCACAGAAATGACTTTAAACACACTTATTTAAGTTGAAAAAGTAATAATTCACATCCAACCGTCATTTAAAGTCAAAAGATTAAATGTTAAAATGTCATCAATATTGACCATTTTTTCAACGTTCGACTGGTCCGGGGTCATCGTTTTTCATCAGAAAATTGATTTTTTGGACTCTACCAAAAATGATTCAAAATGTCATTTGGATCGGGCCTCATGTTGAATAACCAATTTTTAAACCCTCACAGTGACCAAAATTGCCATTTTTACAGAGTTTATCTTACTCAGAATCTTCAATTTTGACCAATTTCAGGCACAGAAATGACTTTAAACACACTTATTTTAGTTGAAAAAGTAATAATTCACATCCAACCGTCATTTAAAGTCAAAAGATGAAATGTTAAAATTTCATCAATATTGACCATTTTTTCAACGTTCGACTGGTCCGGGGTCATCGTTTTTCATCAGAAAATTGATTTTTTGGACTCTACCAAAAATGATTCAAAATGTCATTTGGATCGGGCCTCATGTTGAATAACCACTTTTTAAACTCTCACAGTGACCAAAATTGCCATTTTTACAGAGTTTTGCTTACTCAAAATCTTAAATTTTGACCAATTTCAGGCACAGAAATGACTTTAAACACACTTATTTTAGTTGAAAAAGTAATAATTCACATCCAACCGTCATTTAAAGTCAAAAGATTAAATGTTAAAATTTCATCAATATTGACCATTTTTTCAACGTTCGACTGGTCCGGGGTCATCGTTTTTCATCAGAAAATGGATTTTTTGGACTCTACCAAAAATGATTCAAAATGTCATTTGGATCGGGCCTCATGTTGAATAACCACTTTTTAAACCCTCACAGTGACCAAAATTGCCATTTTTACAGAGTTTTGCTTACTCAAAATCTTCAATTTTGACCAATTTCAGGCACAGAAATGACTTTAAACACACTTATTTTAGTTGAAAAAGTAATAATTCACATCCAACCGTTATTTAAAGTCAAAAGATTAAATGTTAAAATTTCATCAATATTGACCATTTTTTCAACGTTCGACTGGTCCGGGGTCATCGTTTTTCATCAGAAAATTGATTTTTTGGACTCTACCAAAAATGATTCAAAATGTCATTTGGATCGGGCCTCATGTTGAATAACCACTTTTTAAACCCTCACAGTGACCAAAATTGCCATTTTTACAGAGTTTTGCTTACTCAAAATCTTCAATTTTGACCAATTTCAGGCACAGAAATGACTTTAAACACACTTATTTTAGTTGAAAAAGTAATAATTCACATCCAACCGTCATTTAAAGTCAAAAGATTAAATGTTAAAATTTCATCAATATTGACCATTTTTTCAACGTTCGACTGGTCCGGGGTCATCGTTTTTCATCAGAAAATAGATTTTTTGGACTCTACCAAAAATGATTCAAAATGTCATTTGGATCGGGCCTCATGTTGAATAACCACTTTTTAAACCCTCACAGTGACCAAAATTGCCATTTTTACAGAGTTTTGCTTACTCAGAATCTTCAATTTTGACCAATTTCAGGCACAGAAATGACTTTAAACACACTTATTTTAGTTGAAAAAGTAATAATTCACATCCAACCGTCATTTAAAGTCAAAAGATTAAATGTTAAAATTTCATCAATATTGACCATTTTTTCAACGTTCGACTGGTCCGGGGTCATCGTTTTTCATCAGAAAATTGATTTTTTGGACTCTACCAAAAATGATTCAAAATGTCATTTGGATCGGGCCTCATGTTGAATAACCACTTTTTAAACCCTCACAGTGACCAAAATTGCCATTTTTACAGAGTTTATCTTACTCAGAATCTTCAATTTTGACCAATTTCAGGCACAGAAATGACTTTAAACACACTTATTTTAGTTGAAAAAGTAATAATTCACATCCAACCGTCATTTAAAGTCAAAAGATTAAATGTAAAAATTTCATCAATATTGACCATTTTTTCAACGTTCGACTGGTCCGGGGTCATCGTTTTTCATCAGAAAATTGATTTTTTGGACTCTACCAAAAATGATTCAAAATGTCATTTGGATCGGGCCTCATGTTGAATAACCACTTTTTAAACCCTCACAGTGACCAAAATTGCCATTTTTACAGAGTTTTGCTTACTCAAAATCTTCAATTTTGACAAATTTCAGGCACAGAAATGACTTTAAACACACTTATTTTAGTTGAAAAAGTAAGAATTCACATCCAAACGTCATTTAAAGTCAAAAGATTAAATGTTAAAATTTCATCAATATTGACCATTTTTTCAACGTTCGACTGGTCCGGGGTCATCGTTTTTCATCAGAAAATGGATTTTTTGGACTCTACCAAAAAAGATTCAAAATGTTTTTTGGATCGGGTCTCATGTTGAATAACCACTTTTTAAACCCTCACAGTGACCAAAATTGCCATTTTTACAGAGTTTTGCTTACTCAAAATCTTCAATTTTGACCAATTTCAGGCACAGAAATGACTTTAAACACACTTATTTTAGTTGAAAAAGTAATAATTCACATCCAACCGTTATTTAAAGTCAAAAGATTAAATGTTAAAATTTCATCAATATTGACCATTTTTTCAACGTTCGACTGGTCCGGGGTCATCGTTTTTCATCAGAAAATTGATTTTTTGGACTCTACCAAAAATGATTCAAAATGTCATTTGGATCGGGCCTCATGTTGAATAACCACTTTTTAAACCCTCACAGTGACCAAAATTGCCATTTTTACAGAGTTTTGCTTACTCAAAATCTTCAATTTTGACCAATTTCAGGCACAGAAATGACTTTAAACACACTTATTTTAGTTGAAAAAGTAATAATTCACATCCAACCGTCATTTAAAGTCAAAAGATTAAATGTTAAAATTTCATCAATATTGACCATTTTTACAACGTTCGACTGGTCCGGGGTCATCGTTTTTCATCAGAAAATTGATTTTTTGGACTCTACCAAAAATGATTCAAAATGTCATTTGGATCGGGCCTCATGTTGAATAACCACTTTTTAAACCCTCACAGTGACCAAAATTGCCATTTTTACAGAGTTTTGCTTACTCAAAATCTTCAATTTTGACCAATTTCAGGCACAGAAATGACTTTAAACACACTTATTTTAGTTGAAAAAGTAATAATTCAAATCCAACGTCATTTAAAGTCAAAAGATTAAATGTTAAAATTTCATCAATATTGACCATTTTTTCAACGTTCGACTGGTCCGGGGTCATCGTTTTTCATCAGAAAATTGATTTTTTGGACTCTACCAAAAATGATTCAAAATGTCATTTGGATCGGGCCTCATGTTGAATAACCACTTTTTAAACCCTCACAGTGACCAAAATTGCCATTTTTACAGAGTTTTGCTTACTCAGAATCTTCAATTTTGACCAATGTCAGGCACAGAAATGACTTTAAACACACTTATTTTAGTTGAAAAAGTAATAATTCACATCCAACCGTCATTTAAAGTCAAAAGATTAAATGTTAAAATGTCATCAATATTGACCATTTTTTCAACGTTCGACTGGTCCGGGGTCATCGTTTTTCATCAGAAAATTGATTTTTTGGACTCTACCAAAAATGATTCAAAATGTCATTTGGATCGGGCCTCATGTTGAATAACCACTTTTTAAACCCTCACAGTGACCAAAATTGCCATTTTTACAGAGTTTTGCTTACTCAAAATCTTCAATTTTGACAAATTTCAGGCACAGAAATGACTTTAAACACACTTATTTTAGTTGAAAAAGTAAGAATTCACATCCAAACGTCATTTAAAGTCAAAAGATTAAATGTTAAAATTTCATCAATATTGACCATTTTTTCAACGTTCGACTGGTCCGGGGTCATCGTTTTTCATCAGAAAATGGATTTTTTGGACTCTACCAAAAAAGATTCAAAATGTTTTTTGGATCGGGTCTCATGTTGAATAACCACTTTTTAAACCCTCACAGTGACCAAAATTGCCATTTTTACAGAGTTTTGCTTACTCAAAATCTTTAATTTTGACCAATTTCAGGCACAGAAATGACTTTAAACACACTTATTTTAGTTGAAAAAGTAAGAATTCACATCCAACCGTTATTTAAAGTCAAAAGATTAAATGTTAAAATTTCATCAATATTGACCATTTTTTCAACGTTCGACTGGTCCGGGGTCATCGTTTTTCATCAGAAAATTGATTTTTTGGACTCTACCAAAAATGATTCAAAATGTCATTTGGATCGGGCCTCATGTTGAATAACCACTTTTTAAACCCTCACAGTGACCAAAATTGCCATTTTTACAGAGTTTTGCTTACTCAAAATCTTAAATTTTGACCAATTTCAGGCACAGAAATGACTTTAAACACACTTATTTTAGTTGAAAAAGTAATAATTCACATCCAACCGTCATTTAAAGTCAAAAGATTAAATGTTAAAATTTCATCAATATTGACCATTTTTACAACGTTCGACTGGTCCGGGGTCATCGTTTTTCATCAGAAAATTGATTTTTTGGACTCTACCAAAAATGATTCAAAATGTCATTTGGATCGGGCCTCATGTTGAATAACCACTTTTTAAACCCTCACAGTGACCAAAATTGCCATTTTTACAGAGTTTTGCTTACTCAAAATCTTCAATTTTGACCAATTTCAGGCACAGAAATGACTTTAAACACACTTATTTTAGTTGAAAAAGTAATAATTCACATCCAACCGTCATTTAAAGTCAAAAGATTAAATGTTAAAATTTCATCAATATTGACCATTTTTACAACGTTCGACTGGTCCGGGGTCATCGTTTTTCATCAGAAAATTGATTTTTTGGACTCTACCAAAAATGATTCAAAATGTCATTTGGATCGGGCCTCATGTTGAATAACCACTTTTTAAACCCTCACAGTGACCAAAATTGCCATTTTTACAGAGTTTTGCTTACTCAAAATCTTCAATTTTGACCAATTTCAGGCACAGAAATGACTTTAAACACACTTATTTTAGTTGAAAAAGTAATAATTCAAATCCAACGTCATTTAAAGTCAAAAGATTAAATGTTAAAATTTCATCAATATTGACCATTTTTTCAACGTTCGACTGGTCCGGGGTCATCGTTTTTCATCAGAAAATTGATTTTTTGGACTCTACCAAAAATGATTCAAAATGTCATTTGGATCGGGCCTCATGTTGAATAACCACTTTTTAAACCCTCACAGTGACCAAAATTGCCATTTTTACAGAGTTTTGCTTACTCAAAATCTTAAATTTTGACCAATTTCAGGCACAGAAATGACTTTAAACACACTTATTTTAGTTGAAAAAGTAATAATTCACATCCAACCGTCATTTAAAGTCAAAAGATTAAATGTAAAAATTTCATCAATATTGACCATTTTTTCAACGTTCGACTGGTCCGGGGTCATCGTTTTTCATCAGAAAATTGATTTTTTGGACTCTACCAAAAATGATTCAAAATGTCATTTGGATCGGGCCTCATGTTGAATAACCACTTTTTAAACCCTCACAGTGACCAAAATTGCCATTTTTACAGAGTTTTGCTTACTCAAAATCTTCAATTTTGACAAATTTCAGGCACAGAAATGACTTTAAACACACTTATTTTAGTTGAAAAAGTAAGAATTCACATCCAACCGTCATTTAAAGTCAAAAGATTAAATGTTAAAATTTCATCAATATTGACCATTTTTTCAACGTTCGACTGGTCCGGGGTCATCGTTTTTCATCAGAAAATGGATTTTTTGGACTCTACCAAAAAAGATTCAAAATGTTTTTTGGATCGGGTCTCATGTTGAATAACCACTTTTTAAACCCTCACAGTGACCAAAATTGCCATTTTTACAGAGTTTTGCTTACTCAAAATCTTCAATTTTGACCAATTTCAGGCACAGAAATGACTTTAAACACACTTATTTTAGTTGAAAAAGTAATAATTCACATCCAACCGTTATTTAAAGTCAAAAGATTAAATGTTAAAATGTCATCAATATTGACCATTTTTTCAACGTTCGACTGGTCCGGGGTCATCGTTTTTCATCAGAAAATTGATTTTTTGGACTCTACCAAAAATGATTCAAAATGTCATTTGGATCGGGCCTCATGTTGAATAACCACTTTTTAAACCCTCACAGTGACCAAAATTGCCATTTTTACAGAGTTTTGCTTACTCAAAATCTTAAATTTCGACCAATTTCAGGCACAGAAATGACTTTAAACACACTTATTTTAGTTGAAAAAGTAATAATTCACATCCAACCGTCATTTAAAGTCAAAAGATTAAATGTTAAAATTTCATCAATATTGACCATTTTTACAACGTTCGACTGGTCCGGGGTCATCGTTTTTCATCAGAAAATTGATTTTTTGGACTCTACCAAAAATGATTCAAAATGTCATTTGGATCGGGCCTCATGTTGAATAACCACTTTTTAAACCCTCACAGTGACCAAAATTGCTATTTTTACAGAGTTTTGCTTACTCAAAATCTTAAATTTTGACCAATTTCAGGCACAGAAATGACTTTAAACACACTTATTTTAGTTGAAAAAGTAATAATTCACATCCAACCATCATTTAAAGTCAAAAGATTAAATGTAAAAATTTCATCAATATTGACCATTTTTTCAACGTTCGACTGGTCCGGGGTCATCGTTTTTCATCAGAAAATTGATTTTTTGGACTCTACCAAAAATGATTCAAAATGTCATTTGGATCGGGCCTCATGTTGAATAACCACTTTTTAAACCCTCACAGTGACCAAAATTGCCATTTTTACAGAGTTTTGCTTACTCAAAATCTTCAATTTTGACAAATTTCAGGCACAGAAATGACTTTAAACACACTTATTTTAGTTGAAAAAGTAAGAATTCACATCCAAACGTCATTTAAAGTCAAAAGATTAAATGTTAAAATTTCATCAATATTGACCATTTTTTCAACGTTCGACTGGTCCGGGGTCATCGTTTTTCATCAGAAAATGGATTTTTTGGACTCTACCAAAAAAGATTCAAAATGTTTTTGGGATCGGGCCTCATGTTGAATAACCACTTTTTAAACCCTCACAGTGACCAAAATTGCCATTTTTACAGAGTTTTGCTTACTCAAAATCTTCAATTTTGACCAATTTCAGGCACAGAAATGACTTTAAACACACTTATTTTAGTTTGAAAAAGTAATAATTAACATCCAACCGTTATTTAAAGTCAAAAGATTAAATGTTAAAATTTCATCAATATTGACCATTTTTTCAACGTTCGACTGGTCCGGGGTCATCGTTTTTCATCAGAAAATTGATTTTTTGGACTCTACCAAAAATGAATCAAAATGTCATTTGGATCGGGCCTCATGTTGAATAACCACTTTTTAAACCCTCACAGTGACCAAAATTGCCATTTTTACAGAGTTTTGCTTACTCAAAATCTTAAATTTTGACCAATTTCAGGCACAGAAATGACTTTAAACACACTTATTTTAGTTGAAAAAGTAATAATTCACATCCAACCGTCATTTAAAGTCAAAAGATTAAATGTTAAAATTTCATCAATATTGACCATTTTTACAACGTTCGACTGGTCCGGGGTCATCGTTTTTCATCAGAAAATTGATTTTTTGGACTCTACCAAAAATGATTCAAAATGTCATTTGGATCGGGCCTCATGTTGAATAACCACTTTTTAAACTCTCACAGTGACCAAAATTGCCATTTTTACAGAGTTTTGCTTACTCAAAATCTTAAATTTTGACCAATTTCAGGCACAGAAATGACTTTAAACACACTTATTTTAGTTGAAAAAGTAATAATTCACATCCAACCGTCATTTAAAGTCAAAAGATTAAATGTTAAAATTTCATCAATATTGACCATTTTTTCAACGTTCGACTGGTCCGGGGTCATCGTTTTTCATCAGAAAATGGATTTTTTGGACTCTACCAAAAATGATTCAAAATGTCATTTGGATCGGGCCTCATGTTGAATAACCACTTTTTAAACCCTCACAGTGACCAAAATTGCCATTTTTACAGAGTTTTGCTTACTCAAAATCTTCAATTTTGACCAATTTCAGGCACAGAAATGACTTTAAACACACTTATTTTAGTTGAAAAAGTAATAATTCACATCCAACCGTTATTTAAAGTCAAAAGATTAAATGTTAAAATTTCATCAATATTGACCATTTTTTCAACGTTCGACTGGTCCGGGGTCATCGTTTTTCATCAGAAAATTGATTTTTTGGACTCTACCAAAAATGATTCAAAATGTCATTTGGATCGGGCCTCATGTTGAATAACCACTTTTTAAACCCTCACAGTGACCAAAATTGCCATTTTTACAGAGTTTTGCTTACTCAAAATCTTCAATTTTGACCAATTTCAGGCACAGAAATGACTTTAAACACACTTATTTTAGTTGAAAAAGTAATAATTCACATCCAACCATCATTTAAAGTCAAAAGATTAAATGTTAAAATTTCATCAATATTGACCATTTTTTCAACGTTCGACTGGTCCGGGGTCATCGTTTTTCATCAGAAAATAGATTTTTTGGACTCTACCAAAAATGATTCAAAATGTCATTTGGATCGGGCCTCATGTTGAATAACCACTTTTTAAACCCTCACAGTGACCAAAATTGCCATTTTTACAGAGTTTTGCTTACTCAGAATCTTCAATTTTGACCAATTTCAGGCACAGAAATGACTTTAAACACACTTATTTTAGTTGAAAAAGTAATAATTCACATCCAACCGTCATTTAAAGTCAAAAGATTAAATGTTAAAATTTCATCAATATTGACCATTTTTTCAACGTTCGACTGGTCCGGGGTCATCGTTTTTCATCAGAAAATTGATTTTTTGGACTCTACCAAAAATGATTCAAAATGTCATTTGGATCGGGCCTCATGTTGAATAACCACTTTTTAAACCCTCACAGTGACCAAAATTGCCATTTTTACAGAGTTTATCTTACTCAGAATCTTCAATTTTGACCAATTTCAGGCACAGAAATGACTTTAAACACACTTATTTTAGTTGAAAAAGTAATAATTCACATCCAACCGTCATTTAAAGTCAAAAGATTAAATGTAAAAATTTCATCAATATTGACCATTTTTTCAACGTTCGACTGGTCCGGGGTCATCGTTTTTCATCAGAAAATTGATTTTTTGGACTCTACCAAAAATGATTCAAAATGTCATTTGGATCGGGCCTCATGTTGAATAACCACTTTTTAAACC
Source organism: Lissotriton vulgaris (assembly GCF_964263255.1). Classification (NCBI taxonomy): domain Eukaryota; kingdom Metazoa; phylum Chordata; class Amphibia; order Caudata; family Salamandridae; genus Lissotriton; species Lissotriton vulgaris. Next base: position 500,659 of record NW_028247452.1, on the reverse strand, counting down.
CTCACAGTGACCAAAATTGCCATTTTTACAGAGTTTTGCTTACTCAAAATCTTAAATTTTGACCAATTTCAGGCACAGAAATGACTTTAAACACACTTATTTTAGTTGAAAAAGTAATAATTCACATCCAACCGTCATTTAAAGTCAAAAGATTAAATGTTAAAATTTCATCAATATTGACCATTTTTACAACGTTCGACTGGTCCGGGGTCATCGTTTTTCATCAGAAAATTGATTTTTTGGACTCTACCAAAAAAGATTCAAAATGTTTTTTGGATCGGGTCTCATGTTGAATAACCACTTTTTAAACCCTCACAGTGACCAAAATTGCCATTTTTACAGAGTTTTGCTTACTCAAAATCTTCAATTTTGACCAATTTCAGGCACAGAAATGACTTTAAACACACTTATTTTAGTTGAAAAAGTAATAATTCACATCCAACCGTTATTTAAAGTCAAAAGATTAAATGTTAAAATTTCATCAATATTGACCATTTTTTCAACGTTCGACTGGTCCGGGGTCATCGTTTTTCATCAGAAAATTGATTTTTTGGACTCTACCAAAAATGATTCAAAATGTCATTTGGATCGGGCCTCATGTTGAATAACCACTTTTTAAACCCTCACAGTGACCAAAATTGCCATTTTTACAGAGTTTTGCTTACTCAAAATCTTCAATTTTGACCAATTTCAGGCACAGAAATGACTTTAAACACACTTATTTTAGTTGAAAAAGTAATAATTCACATCCAACCGTCATTTAAAGTCAAAAGATTAAATGTTAAAATTTCATCAATATTGACCATTTTTACAACGTTCGACTGGTCCGGGGTCATCGTTTTTCATCAGAAAATTGATTTTTTGGACTCTACCAAAAATGATTCAAAATGTCATTTGGATCGGGCCTCATGTTGAATAACCACTTTTTAAACCCTCACAGTGACCAAAATTGCCATTTTTACAGAGTTTTGCTTACTCAAAATCTTCAATTTTGACCAATTTCAGGCACAGAAATGACTTTAAACACACTTATTTAAGTTGAAAAAGTAATAATTCACATCCAACCGTCATTTAAAGTCAAAAGATTAAATGTTAAAATGTCATCAATATTGACCATTTTTTCAACGTTCGACTGGTCCGGGGTCATCGTTTTTCATCAGAAAATTGATTTTTTGGACTCTACCAAAAATGATTCAAAATGTCATTTGGATCGGGCCTCATGTTGAATAACCACTTTTTAAACCCTCACAGTGACCAAAATTGCCATTTTTACAGAGTTTATCTTACTCAGAATCTTCAATTTTGACCAATTTCAGGCACAGAAATGACTTTAAACACACTTATTTTAGTTGAAAAAGTAATAATTCACATCCAACCGTCATTTAAAGTCAAAAGATGAAATGTTAAAATTTCATCAATATTGACCATTTTTTCAACGTTCGACTGGTCCGGGGTCATCGTTTTTCATCAGAAAATTGATTTTTTGGACTCTACCAAAAATGATTCAAAATGTCATTTGGATCGGGCCTCATGTTGAATAACCACTTTTTAAACTCTCACAGTGACCAAAATTGCCATTTTTACAGAGTTTTGCTTACTCAAAATCTTAAATTTTGACCAATTTCAGGCACAGAAATGACTTTAAACACACTTATTTTAGTTGAAAAAGTAATAATTCACATCCAACCGTCATTTAAAGTCAAAAGATTAAATGTTAAAATTTCATCAATATTGACCATTTTTTCAACGTTCGACTGGTCCGGGGTCATCGTTTTTCATCAGAAAATGGATTTTTTGGACTCTACCAAAAATGATTCAAAATGTCATTTGGATCGGGCCTCATGTTGAATAACCACTTTTTAAACCCTCACAGTGACCAAAATTGCCATTTTTACAGAGTTTTGCTTACTCAAAATCTTCAATTTTGACCAATTTCAGGCACAGAAATGACTTTAAACACACTTATTTTAGTTGAAAAAGTAATAATTCACATCCAACCGTTATTTAAAGTCAAAAGATTAAATGTTAAAATTTCATCAATATTGACCATTTTTTCAACGTTCGACTGGTCCGGGGTCATCGTTTTTCATCAGAAAATTGATTTTTTGGACTCTACCAAAAATGATTCAAAATGTCATTTGGATCGGGCCTCATGTTGAATAACCACTTTTTAAACCCTCACAGTGACCAAAATTGCCATTTTTACAGAGTTTTGCTTACTCAAAATCTTAAATTTTGACCAATTTCAGGCACAGAAATGACATTAAACACACTTATTTTAGTTGAAAAAGTAATAATTCACATCCAACCGTCATTTAAAGTCAAAAGATTAAATGTAAAAATTTCATCAATATTGACCATTTTTTCAACGTTCGACTGGTCCGGGGTCATCGTTTTTCATCAGAAAATTGATTTTTTGGACTCTACCAAAAATGATTCAAAATGTCATTTGGATCGGGCCTCATGTTGAATAACCATTTTTTAAACCCTCACAGTGACCAAAATTGCCATTTTTACAGAGTTTTGCTTACTCAAAATCTTCAATTTTGACCAATTTCAGGCACAGAAATGACTTTAAACACACTTATTTTAGTTGAAAAAGTAATAATTCAAATCCAACGTCATTTAAAGTCAAAAGATTAAATGTTAAAATTTCATCAATATTGACCATTTTTTCAACGTTCGACTGGTCCGGGGTCATCGTTTTTCATCAGAAAATTGATTTTTTGGACTCTACCAAAAATGATTCAAAATGTCATTTGGATCGGGCCTCATGTTGAATAACCACTTTTTAAACCCTCACAGTGACCAAAATTGCCATTTTTACAGAGTTTTGCTTACTCAGAATCTTCAATTTTGACCAATGTCAGGCACAGAAATGACTTTAAACACACTTATTTAAGTTGAAAAAGTAATAATTCACATCCAACCGTCATTTAAAGTCAAAAGATTAAATGTTAAAATTTCATCAATATTGACCATTTTTTCAACGTTCGACTGGTCTGGGGTCATCGTTTTTCATCAGAAAATTGATTTTTTGGACTCTACCAAAAATGATTCAAAATGTCATTTGGATCGGGCCTCATGTTGAATAACCACTTTTTAAACCCTCACAGTGACCAAAATTGCCATTTTTACAGAGTTTATCTTACTCAGAATCTTCAATTTTGACCAATTTCAGGCACAGAAATGACTTTAAACACACTTATTTTAGTTGAAAAAGTAATAATTCACATCCAACCGTCATTTAAAGTCAAAAGATGAAATGTTAAAATTTCATCAATATTGACCATTTTTTCAACGTTCGACTGGTCCGGGGTCATCGTTTTTCATCAGAAAATTGATTTTTTGGACTCTACCAAAAATGATTCAAAATGTCATTTGGATCGGGCCTCATGTTGAATAACCACTTTTTAAACTCTCACAGTGACCAAAATTGCCATTTTTACAGAGTTTTGCTTACTCAAAATCTTAAATTTTGACCAATTTCAGGCACAGAAATGACTTTAAACACACTTATTTTAGTTGAAAAAGTAATAATTCACATCCAACCGTCATTTAAAGTCAAAAGATTAAATGTTAAAATTTCATCAATATTGACCATTTTTCAACGTTCGACTGGTCCGGGGTCATCGTTTTTCATCAGAAAATGGATTTTTTGGACTCTACCAAAAATGATTCAAAATGTCATTTGGATCGGGCCTCATGTTGAATAACCACTTTTTAAACCCTCACAGTGACCAAAATTGCCATTTTTACAGAGTTTTGCTTACTCAAAATCTTCAATTTTGACCAATTTCAGGCACAGAAATGACTTTAAACACACTTATTTTAGTTGAAAAAGTAATAATTCACATCCAACCGTTATTTAAAGTCAAAAGATTAAATGTTAAAATTTCATCAATATTGACCATTTTTTCAACGTTCGACTGGTCCGGGGTCATCGTTTTTCATCAGAAAATTGATTTTTTGGACTCTACCAAAAATGATTCAAAATGTCATTTGGATCGGGCCTCATGTTGAATAACCACTTTTTAAACCCTCACAGTGACCAAAATTGCCATTTTTACAGAGTTTTGCTTACTCAAAATCTTCAATTTTGACCAATTTCAGGCACAGAAATGACTTTAAACACACTTATTTTAGTTGAAAAAGTAATAATTCACATCCAACCGTCATTTAAAGTCAAAAGATTAAATGTTAAAATTTCATCAATATTGACCATTTTTTCAACGTTCGACTGGTCCGGGGTCATCGTTTTTCATCAGAAAATTGATTTTTTGGACTCTACCAAAAATGATTCAAAATGTCATTTGGATCGGGCCTCATGTTGAATAACCACTTTTTAAACCCTCACAGTGACCAAAATTGCCATTTTTACAGAGTTTTGCTTACTCAAAATCTTAAATTTTGACCAATTTCAGGCACAGAAATGACTTTAAACACACTTATTTTAGTTGAAAAAGTAATAATTCACATCCAACCGTCATTTAAAGTCAAAAGATTAAATGTAAAAATTTCATCAATATTGACCATTTTTTCAACGTTCGACTGGTCCGGGGTCATCGTTTTTCATCAGAAAATTGATTTTTTGGACTCTACCAAAAATGATTCAAAATGTCATTTGGATCGGGCCTCATGTTGAATAACCACTTTTTAAACCCTCACAGTGACCAAAATTGCCATTTTTACAGAGTTTTGCTTACTCAAAATCTTCAATTTTGACAAATTTCAGGCACAGAAATGACTTTAAACACACTTATTTTAGTTGAAAAAGTAAGAATTCACATCCAACCGTCATTTAAAGTCAAAAGATTAAATGTTAAAATTTCATCAATATTGACCATTTTTTCAACGTTCGACTGGTCCGGGGTCATCGTTTTTCATCAGAAAATGGATTTTTTGGACTCTACCAAAAAAGATTCAAAATGTTTTTTGGATCGGGTCTCATGTTGAATAACCACTTTTTAAACCCTCACAGTGACCAAAATTGCCATTTTTACAGAGTTTTGCTTACTCAAAATCTTCAATTTTGACCAATTTCAGGCACAGAAATGACTTTAAACACACTTATTTTAGTTGAAAAAGTAATAATTCACATCCAACCGTTATTTAAAGTCAAAAGATTAAATGTTAAAATGTCATCAATATTGACCATTTTTTCAACGTTCGACTGGTCCGGGGTCATCGTTTTTCATCAGAAAATTGATTTTTTGGACTCTACCAAAAATGATTCAAAATGTCATTTGGATCGGGCCTCATGTTGAATAACCACTTTTTAAACCCTCACAGTGACCAAAATTGCCATTTTTACAGAGTTTTGCTTACTCAAAATCTTAAATTTCGACCAATTTCAGGCACAGAAATGACTTTAAACACACTTATTTTAGTTGAAAAAGTAATAATTCACATCCAACCGTCATTTAAAGTCAAAAGATTAAATGTTAAAATTTCATCAATATTGACCATTTTTACAACGTTCGACTGGTCCGGGGTCATCGTTTTTCATCAGAAAATTGATTTTTTGGACTCTACCAAAAATGATTCAAAATGTCATTTGGATCGGGCCTCATGTTGAATAACCACTTTTTAAAACCTCACAGTGACCAAAATTGCTATTTTTACAGAGTTTTGCTTACTCAAAATCTTAAATTTTGACCAATTTCAGGCACAGAAATGACTTTAAACACACTTATTTTAGTTGAAAAAGTAATAATTCACATCCAACCGTCATTTAAAGTCAAAAGATTAAATGTAAAAATTTCATCAATATTGACCATTTTTTCAACGTTCGACTGGTCCGGGGTCATCGTTTTTCATCAGAAAATTGATTTTTTGGACTCTACCAAAAATGATTCAAAATGTCATTTGGATCGGGCCTCATGTTGAATAACCACTTTTTAAACCCTCACAGTGACCAAAATTGCCATTTTTACAGAGTTTTGCTTACTCAAAATCTTCAATTTTGACAAATTTCAGGCACAGAAATGACTTTAAACACACTTATTTTAGTTGAAAAAGTAAGAATTCACATCCAAACGTCATTTAAAGTCAAAAGATTAAATGTTAAAATTTCATCAATATTGACCATTTTTTCAACGTTCGACTGGTCCGGGGTCATCGTTTTTCATCAGAAAATGGATTTTTTGGACTCTACCAAAAAAGATTCAAAATGTTTTTGGGATCGGGCCTCATGTTGAATAACCACTTTTTAAACCCTCACAGTGACCTAAATTGCCATTTTTACAGAGTTTTGCTTACTCAAAATCTTCAATTTTGACCAATTTCAGGCACAGAAATGACTTTAAACACACTTATTTTAGTTGAAAAAGTAATAATTAACATCCAACCGTTATTTAAAGTCAAAAGATTAAATGTTAAAATTTCATCAATATTGACCATTTTTTCAACGTTCGACTGGTCCGGGGTCATCGTTTTTCATCAGAAAATTGATTTTTTGGACTCTACCAAAAATGATTCAAAATGTCATTTGGATCGGGCCTCATGTTGAATAACCACTTTTTAAACCCTCACAGTGACCAAAATTGCCATTTTTACAGAGTTTTGCTTACTCAAAATCTTAAATTTTGACCAATTTCAGGCACAGAAATGACTTTAAACACACTTATTTTAGTTGAAAAAGTAATAATTCACATCCAACCGTCATTTAAAGTCAAAAGATTAAATGTTAAAATTTCATCAATATTGACCATTTTTACAACGTTCGACTGGTCCGGGGTCATCGTTTTTCATCAGAAAATTGATTTTTTGGACTCTACCAAAAATGATTCAAAATGTCATTTGGATCGGGCCTCATGTTGAATAACCACTTTTTAAACCCTCACAGTGACCAAAATTGCCATTTTTACAGAGTTTTGCTTACTCAAAATCTTCAATTTTGACCAATTTCAGGCACAGAAATGACTTTAAACACACTTATTTTAGTTGAAAAAGTAATAATTCACATCCAACCGTCATTTAAAGTCAAAAGATTAAATGTTAAAATTTCATCAATATTGACCATTTTTTCAACGTTCGACTGGTCCGGGGTCATCGTTTTTCATCAGAAAATAGATTTTTTGGACTCTACCAAAAATGATTCAAAATGTCATTTGGATCGGGCCTCATGTTGAATAACCACTTTTTAAACCCTCACAGTGACCAAAATTGCCATTTTTACAGAGTTTTGCTTACTCAGAATCTTCAATTTTGACCAATTTCAGGCACAGAAATGACTTTAAACACACTTATTTTAGTTGAAAAAGTAATAATTCACATCCAACCGTCATTTAAAGTCAAAAGATTAAATGTTAAAATTTCATCAATATTGACCATTTTTTCAACGTTCGACTGGTCCGGGGTCATCGTTTTTCATCAGAAAATTGATTTTTTGGACTCTACCAAAAATGATTCAAAATGTCATTTGGATCGGGCCTCATGTTGAATAACCACTTTTTAAACCCTCACAGTGACCAAAATTGCCATTTTTACAGAGTTTATCTTACTCAGAATCTTCAATTTTGACCAATTTCAGGCACAGAAATGACTTTAAACACACTTATTTTAGTTGAAAAAGTAATAATTCACATCCAACCGTCATTTAAAGTCAAAAGATGAAATGTTAAAATTTCATCAATATTGACCATTTTTTCAACGTTCGACTGGTCCGGGGTCATCGTTTTTCATCAGAAAATTGATTTTTTGGACTCTACCAAAAATGATTCAAAATGTCATTTGGATCGGGCCTCATGTTGAATAACCACTTTTTAAACTCTCACAGTGACCAAAATTGCCATTTTTACAGAGTTTTGCTTACTCAAAATCTTAAATTTTGACCAATTTCAGGCACAGAAATGACTTTAAACACACTTATTTTAGTTGAAAAAGTAATAATTCACATCCAACCGTCATTTAAAGTCAAAAGATTAAATGTAAAAATTTCATCAATATTGACCATTTTTTCAACGTTCGACTGGTCCGGGGTCATCGTTTTTCATCAGAAAATTGATTTTTTGGACTCTACCAAAAATGATTCAAAATGTCATTTGGATCGGGCCTCATGTTGAATAACCATTTTTTAAACCCTCACAGTGACCAAAATTGCCATTTTTACAGAGTTTTGCTTACTCAAAATCTTCAATTTTGACCAATTTCAGGCACAGAAATGACTTTAAACACACTTATTTTAGTTGAAAAAGTAATAATTCAAATCCAACGTCATTTAAAGTCAAAAGATTAAATGTTAAAATTTCATCAATATTGACCATTTTTTCAACGTTCGACTGGTCCGGGGTCATCGTTTTTCATCAGAAAATTGATTTTTTGGACTCTACCAAAAATGATTCAAAATGTCATTTGGATCGGGCCTCATGTTGAATAACCACTTTTTAAACCCTCACAGTGACCAAAATTGCCATTTTTACAGAGTTTTGCTTACTCAGAATCTTCAATTTTGACCAATGTCAGGCACAGAAATGACTTTAAACACACTTATTTAAGTTGAAAAAGTAATAATTCACATCCAACCGTCATTTAAAGTCAAAAGATTAAATGTTAAAATTTCATCAATATTGACCATTTTTTCAACGTTCGACTGGTCTGGGGTCATCGTTTTTCATCAGAAAATTGATTTTTTGGACTCTACCAAAAATGATTCAAAATGTCATTTGGATCGGGCCTCATGTTGAATAACCACTTTTTAAACCCTCACAGTGACCAAAATTGCCATTTTTACAGAGTTTATCTTACTCAGAATCTTCAATTTTGACCAATTTCAGGCACAGAAATGACTTTAAACACACTTATTTTAGTTGAAAAAGTAATAATTCACATCCAACCGTCATTTAAAGTCAAAAGATGAAATGTTAAAATTTCATCAATATTGACCATTTTTTCAACGTTCGACTGGTCCGGGGTCATCGTTTTTCATCAGAAAATTGATTTTTTGGACTCTACCAAAAATGATTCAAAATGTCATTTGGATCGGGCCTCATGTTGAATAACCACTTTTTAAACTCTCACAGTGACCAAAATTGCCATTTTTACAGAGTTTTGCTTACTCAAAATCTTAAATTTTGACCAATTTCAGGCACAGAAATGACTTTAAACACACTTATTTTAGTTGAAAAAGTAATAATTCACATCCAACCGTCATTTAAAGTCAAAAGATTAAATGTTAAAATTTCATCAATATTGACCATTTTTCAACGTTCGACTGGTCCGGGGTCATCGTTTTTCATCAGAAAATGGATTTTTTGGACTCTACCAAAAATGATTCAAAATGTCATTTGGATCGGGCCTCATGTTGAATAACCACTTTTTAAACCCTCACAGTGACCAAAATTGCCATTTTTACAGAGTTTTGCTTACTCAAAATCTTCAATTTTGACCAATTTCAGGCACAGAAATGACTTTAAACACACTTATTTTAGTTGAAAAAGTAATAATTCACATCCAACCGTTATTTAAAGTCAAAAGATTAAATGTTAAAATTTCATCAATATTGACCATTTTTTCAACGTTCGACTGGTCCGGGGTCATCGTTTTTCATCAGAAAATTGATTTTTTGGACTCTACCAAAAATGATTCAAAATGTCATTTGGATCGGGCCTCATGTTGAATAACCACTTTTTAAACCCTCACAGTGACCAAAATTGCCATTTTTACAGAGTTTTGCTTACTCAAAATCTTAAATTTTGACCAATTTCAGGCACAGAAATGACTTTAAACACACTTATTTTAGTTGAAAAAGTAATAATTCACATCCAACCGTCATTTAAAGTCAAAAGATTAAATGTAAAAATTTCATCAATATTGACCATTTTTTCAACGTTCGACTGGTCCGGGGTCATCGTTTTTCATCAGAAAATTGATTTTTTGGACTCTACCAAAAATGATTCAAAATGTCATTTGGATCGGGCCTCATGTTGAATAACCACTTTTTAAACCCTCACAGTGACCAAAATTGCCATTTTTACAGAGTTTTGCTTACTCAAAATCTTCAATTTTGACAAATTTCAGGCACAGAAATGACTTTAAACACACTTATTTTAGTTGAAAAAGTAAGAATTCACATCCAACCGTCATTTAAAGTCAAAAGATTAAATGTTAAAATTTCATCAATATTGACCATTTTTTCAACGTTCGACTGGTCCGGGGTCATCGTTTTTCATCAGAAAATGGATTTTTTGGACTCTACCAAAAAAGATTCAAAATGTTTTTTGGATCGGGTCTCATGTTGAATAACCACTTTTTAAACCCTCACAGTGACCAAAATTGCCATTTTTACAGAGTTTTGCTTACTCAAAATCTTCAATTTTGACCAATTTCAGGCACAGAAATGACTTTAAACACACTTATTTTAGTTGAAAAAGTAATAATTCACATCCAACCGTTATTTAAAGTCAAAAGATTAAATGTTAAAATGTCATCAATATTGACCATTTTTTCAACGTTCGACTGGTCCGGGGTCATCGTTTTTCATCAGAAAATTGATTTTTTGGACTCTACCAAAAATGATTCAAAATGTCATTTGGATCGGGCCTCATGTTGAATAACCACTTTTTAAACCCTCACAGTGACCAAAATTGCCATTTTTACAGAGTTTTGCTTACTCAAAATCTTAAATTTCGACCAATTTCAGGCACAGAAATGACTTTAAACACACTTATTTTAGTTGAAAAAGTAATAATTCACATCCAACCGTCATTTAAAGTCAAAAGATTAAATGTTAAAATTTCATCAATATTGACCATTTTTACAACGTTCGACTGGTCCGGGGTCATCGTTTTTCATCAGAAAATTGATTTTTTGGACTCTACCAAAAATGATTCAAAATGTCATTTGGATCGGGCCTCATGTTGAATAACCACTTTTTAAAACCTCACAGTGACCAAAATTGCTATTTTTACAGAGTTTTGCTTACTCAAAATCTTAAATTTTGACCAATTTCAGGCACAGAAATGACTTTAAACACACTTATTTTAGTTGAAAAAGTAATAATTCACATCCAACCGTCATTTAAAGTCAAAAGATTAAATGTAAAAATTTCATCAATATTGACCATTTTTTCAACGTTCGACTGGTCCGGGGTCATCGTTTTTCATCAGAAAATTGATTTTTTGGACTCTACCAAAAATGATTCAAAATGTCATTTGGATCGGGCCTCATGTTGAATAACCACTTTTTAAACCCTCACAGTGACCAAAATTGCCATTTTTACAGAGTTTTGCTTACTCAAAATCTTCAATTTTGACAAATTTCAGGCACAGAAATGACTTTAAACACACTTATTTTAGTTGAAAAAGTAAGAATTCACATCCAAACGTCATTTAAAGTCAAAAGATTAAATGTTAAAATTTCATCAATATTGACCATTTTTTCAACGTTCGACTGGTCCGGGGTCATCGTTTTTCATCAGAAAATGGATTTTTTGGACTCTACCAAAAAAGATTCAAAATGTTTTTGGGATCGGGCCTCATGTTGAATAACCACTTTTTAAACCCTCACAGTGACCTAAATTGCCATTTTTACAGAGTTTTGCTTACTCAAAATCTTCAATTTTGACCAATTTCAGGCACAGAAATGACTTTAAACACACTTATTTTAGTTGAAAAAGTAATAATTAACATCCAACCGTTATTTAAAGTCAAAAGATTAAATGTTAAAATTTCATCAATATTGACCATTTTTTCAACGTTCGACTGGTCCGGGGTCATCGTTTTTCATCAGAAAATTGATTTTTTGGACTCTACCAAAAATGATTCAAAATGTCATTTGGATCGGGCCTCATGTTGAATAACCACTTTTTAAACCCTCACAGTGACCAAAATTGCCATTTTTACAGAGTTTTGCTTACTCAAAATCTTAAATTTTGACCAATTTCAGGCACAGAAATGACTTTAAACACACTTATTTTAGTTGAAAAAGTAATAATTCACATCCAACCGTCATTTAAAGTCAAAAGATTAAATGTTAAAATTTCATCAATATTGACCATTTTTACAACGTTCGACTGGTCCGGGGTCATCGTTTTTCATCAGAAAATTGATTTTTTGGACTCTACCAAAAATGATTCAAAATGTCATTTGGATCGGGCCTCATGTTGAATAACCACTTTTTAAACCCTCACAGTGACCAAAATTGCCATTTTTACAGAGTTTTGCTTACTCAAAATCTTCAATTTTGACCAATTTCAGGCACAGAAATGACTTTAAACACACTTATTTTAGTTGAAAAAGTAATAATTCACATCCAACCGTCATTTAAAGTCAAAAGATTAAATGTTAAAATTTCATCAATATTGACCATTTTTTCAACGTTCGACTGGTCCGGGGTCATCGTTTTTCATCAGAAAATAGATTTTTTGGACTCTACCAAAAATGATTCAAAATGTCATTTGGATCGGGCCTCATGTTGAATAACCACTTTTTAAACCCTCACAGTGACCAAAATTGCCATTTTTACAGAGTTTTGCTTACTCAGAATCTTCAATTTTGACCAATTTCAGGCACAGAAATGACTTTAAACACACTTATTTTAGTTGAAAAAGTAATAATTCACATCCAACCGTCATTTAAAGTCAAAAGATTAAATGTTAAAATTTCATCAATATTGACCATTTTTTCAACGTTCGACTGGTCCGGGGTCATCGTTTTTCATCAGAAAATTGATTTTTTGGACTCTACCAAAAATGATTCAAAATGTCATTTGGATCGGGCCTCATGTTGAATAACCACTTTTTAAACCCTCACAGTGACCAAAATTGCCATTTTTACAGAGTTTATCTTACTCAGAATCTTCAATTTTGACCAATTTCAGGCACAGAAATGACTTTAAACACACTTATTTTAGTTGAAAAAGTAATAATTCACATCCAACCGTCATTTAAAGTCAAAAGATGAAATGTTAAAATTTCATCAATATTGACCATTTTTTCAACGTTCGACTGGTCCGGGGTCATCGTTTTTCATCAGAAAATTGATTTTTTGGACTCTACCAAAAATGATTCAAAATGTCATTTGGATCGGGCCTCATGTTGAATAACCACTTTTTAAACTCTCACAGTGACCAAAATTGCCATTTTTACAGAGTTTTGCTTACTCAAAATCTTAAATTTTGACCAATTTCAGGCACAGAAATGACTTTAAACACACTTATTTTAGTTGAAAAAGTAATAATTCACATCCAACCGTCATTTAAAGTCAAAAGATTAAATGTTAAAATTTCATCAATATTGACCATTTTTTCAACGTTCGACTGGTCCGGGGTCATCGTTTTTCATCAGAAAATTGATTTTTTGGACTCTACCAAAAATGATTCAAAATGTCATTTGGATCGGGCCTCATGTTGAATAACCACTTTTTAAACCCTCACAGTGACCAAAATTGCCATTTTAACAGAGATTTGCTTACTCAAAATCTTCAATTTTGACAAATTTCAGGCACAGAAATGACTTTAAACACACTTATTTTAGTTGAAAAAGTAAGAATTCACATCCAACCGTCATTTAAAGTCAAAAGATTAAATGTTAAAATTTCATCAATATTGACCATTTTTTCAACGTTCGACTGGTCCGGGGTCATCGTTTTTCATCAGAAAATGGATTTTTTGGACTCTACCAAAAAAGATTCAAAATGTTTTTTGGATCGGGTCTCATGTTGAATAACCACTTTTTAAACCCTCACAGTGACCAAAATTGCCATTTTTACAGAGTTTTGCTTACTCAAAATCTTCAATTTTGACCAATTTCAGGCACAGAAATGACTTTAAACACACTTATTTTAGTTGAAAAAGTAATAATTCACATCCAACCGTTATTTAATGTCAAAAGATTAAATGTTAAAATTTCATCAATATTGACCATTTTTTCAACGTTCGACTGGTCCGGGGTCATCGTTTTTCATCAGAAAATTGATTTTTTGGACTCTACCAAAAATGATTCAAAATGTCATTTGGATTGGGCCTCATGTTGAATAACCACTTTTTAAACCCTCACAGTGACCAAAATTGCCATTTTTACAGAGTTTTGCTTACTCAAAATCTTAAATTTTGACCAATTTCAGGCACAGAAATGACTTTAAACACACTTATTTTAGTTGAAAAAGTAATAATTCACATCCAACCGTCATTTAAAGTCAAAAGATTAAATGTTAAAATTTCATCAATATTGACCATTTTTACAACGTTCGACTGGTCCGGGGTCATCGTTTTTCATCAGAAAATTGATTTTTTGGACTCTACCAAAAATGATTCAAAATGTCATTTGGATCGGGCCTCATGTTGAATAACCACTTTTTAAACCCTCACAGTGACCAAAATTGCCATTTTTACAGAGTTTTGCTTACTCAAAATCTTCAATTTTGACCAATTTCAGGCACAGAAATGACTTTAAACACACTTATTTTAGTTGAAAAAGTAATAATTCACATCCAACCGTCATTTAAAGTCAAAAGATTAAATGTTAAAATTTCATCAATATTGACCATTTTTTCAACGTTCGACTGGTCCGGGGTCATCGTTTTTCATCAGAAAATTGATTTTTTGGACTCTACCAAAAATGATTCAAAATGTCATTTGGATCGGGCCTCATGTTGAATAACCACTTTTTAAACCCTCACAGTGACCAAAATTGCCATTTTTACAGAGTTTTGCTTACTCAAAATCTTAAATTTTGACCAATTTCAGGCACAGAAATGACTTTAAACACACTTATTTTAGTTGAAAAAGTAATAATTCACATCCAACCGTCATTTAAAGTCAAAAGATTAAATGTAAAAATTTCATCAATATTGACCATTTTTTCAACGTTCGACTGGTCCGGGGTCATCGTTTTTCATCAGAAAATTGATTTTTTGGACTCTACCAAAAATGATTCAAAATGTCATTTGGATCGGGCCTCATGTTGAATAACCACTTTTTAAACCCTCACAGTGACCAAAATTGCCATTTTTACAGAGTTTTGCTTACTCAAAATCTTCAATTTTGACAAATTTCAGGCACAGAAATGACTTTAAACACACTTATTTTAGTTGAAAAAGTAAGAATTCACATCCAAACGTCATTTAAAGTCAAAAGATTAAATGTTAAAATTTCATCAATATTGACCATTTTTTCAACGTTCGACTGGTCCGGGGTCATCGTTTTTCATCAGAAAATGGATTTTTTGGACTCTACCAAAAAAGATTCAAAATGTTTTTTGGATCGGGTCTCATGTTGAATAACCACTTTTTAAACCCTCACAGTGACCAAAATTGCCATTTTTACAGAGTTTTGCTTACTCAAAATCTTCAATTTTGACCAATTTCAGGCACAGAAATGACTTTAAACACACTTATTTTAGTTGAAAAAGTAAGAATTCACATCCAACCGTTATTTAAAGTCAAAAGATTAAATGTTAAAATTTCATCAATATTGACCATTTTTTCAACGTTCGACTGGTCCGGGGTCATCGTTTTTCATCAGAAAATTGATTTTTTGGACTCTACCAAAAATGATTCAAAATGTCATTTGGATCGGGCCTCATGTTGAATAACCACTTTTTAAACCCTCACAGTGACCAAAATTGCCATTTTTACAGAGTTTTGCTTACTCAAAATCTTCAATTTTGACCAATTTCAGGCACAGAAATGACTTTAAACACACTTATTTTAGTTGAAAAAGTAATAATTCACATCCAACCGTCATTTAAAGTCAAAAGATGAAATGTTAAAATTTCATCAATATTGACCATTTTTTCAACGTTCGACTGGTCCGGGGTCATCGTTTTTCATCAGAAAATTGATTTTTTGGACTCTACCAAAAATGATTCAAAATGTCATTTGGATCGGGCCTCATGTTGAATAACCACTTTTTAAACTCTCACAGTGACCAAAATTGCCATTTTTACAGAGTTTTGCTTACTCAAAATCTTAAATTTTGACCAATTTCAGGCACAGAAATGACTTTAAACACACTTATTTTAGTTGAAAAAGTAATAATTCACATCCAACCGTCATTTAAAGTCAAAAGATTAAATGTTAAAATTTCATCAATATTGACCATTTTTTCAACGTTCGACTGGTCCGGGGTCATCGTTTTTCATCAGAAAATTGATTTTTTGGACTCTACCAAAAATGATTCAAAATGTCATTTGGATCGGGCCTCATGTTGAATAACCACTTTTTAAACCCTCACAGTGACCAAAATTGCCATTTTAACAGAGATTTGCTTACTCAAAATCTTCAATTTTGACAAATTTCAGGCACAGAAATGACTTTAAACACACTTATTTTAGTTGAAAAAGTAAGAATTCACATCCAACCGTCATTTAAAGTCAAAAGATTAAATGTTAAAATTTCATCAATATTGACCATTTTTTCAACGTTCGACTGGTCCGGGGTCATCGTTTTTCATCAGAAAATGGATTTTTTGGACTCTACCAAAAAAGATTCAAAATGTTTTTTGGATCGGGTCTCATGTTGAATAACCACTTTTTAAACCCTCACAGTGACCAAAATTGCCATTTTTACAGAGTTTTGCTTACTCAAAATCTTCAATTTTGACCAATTTCAGGCACAGAAATGACTTTAAACACACTTATTTTAGTTGAAAAAGTAATAATTCACATCCAACCGTTATTTAAAGTCAAAAGATTAAATGTTAAAATTTCATCAATATTGACCATTTTTTCAACGTTCGACTGGTCCGGGGTCATCGTTTTTCATCAGAAAATTGATTTTTTGGACTCTACCAAAAATGATTCAAAATGTCATTTGGATTGGGCCTCATGTTGAATAACCACTTTTTAAACCCTCACAGTGACCAAAATTGCCATTTTTACAGAGTTTTGCTTACTCAAAATCTTAAATGTTGACCAATTTCAGGCACAGAAATGACTTTAAACACACTTATTTTAGTTGAAAAAGTAATAATTCACATCCAACCGTCATTTAAAGTCAAAAGATTAAATGTTAAAATTTCATCAATATTGACCATTTTTTCAACGTTCGACTGGTCCGGGGTCATCGTTTTTCATCAGAAAATTGATTTTTTGGACTCTACCAAAAATGATTCAAAATGTCATTTGGATCGGGCCTCATGTTGAATAACCACTTTTTAAACCCTCACAGTGACCAAAATTGCCATTTTAACAGAGATTTGCTTACTCAAAATCTTCAATTTTGACAAATTTCAGGCACAGAAATGACTTTAAACACACTTATTTTAGTTGAAAAAGTAAGAATTCACATCCAACCGTCATTTAAAGTCAAAAGATTAAATGTTAAAATTTCATCAATATTGACCATTTTTTCAACGTTCGACTGGTCCGGGGTCATCGTTTTTCATCAGAAAATTGATTTTTTGGACTCTACCAAAAATGATTCAAAATGTCATTTGGATTGGGCCTCATGTTGAATAACCACTTTTTAAACCCTCACAGTGACCAAAATTGCCATTTTTACAGAGTTTTGCTTACTCAAAATCTTAAATTTTGACCAATTTCAGGCACAGAAATGACTTTAAACACACTTATTTTAGTTGAAAAAGTAATAATTCACATCCAACCGTCATTTAAAGTCAAAAGATTAAATGTTAAAATTTCATCAATATTGACCATTTTTACAACGTTCGACTGGTCCGGGGTCATCGTTTTTCATCAGAAAATTGATTTTTTGGACTCTACCAAAAATGATTCAAAATGTCATTTGGATCGGGCCTCATGTTGAATAACCACTTTTTAAACCCTCACAGTGACCAAAATTGCCATTTTTACAGAGTTTTGCTTACTCAAAATCTTCAATTTTGACCAATTTCAGGCACAGAAATGACTTTAAACACACTTATTTTAGTTGAAAAAGTAATAATTCACATCCAACCGTCATTTAAAGTCAAAAGATTAAATGTTAAAATTTCATCAATATTGACCATTTTTTCAACGTTCGACTGGTCCGGGGTCATCGTTTTTCATCAGAAAATTGATTTTTTGGACTCTACCAAAAATGATTCAAAATGTCATTTGGATCGGGCCTCATGTTGAATAACCACTTTTTAAACCCTCACAGTGACCAAAATTGCCATTTTTACAGAGTTTTGCTTACTCAAAATCTTAAATTTTGACCAATTTCAGGCACAGAAATGACTTTAAACACACTTATTTTAGTTGAAAAAGTAATAATTCACATCCAACCGTCATTTAAAGTCAAAAGATTAAATGTAAAAATTTCATCAATATTGACCATTTTTTCAACGTTCGACTGGTCCGGGGTCATAGTTTTTCATCAGAAAATTGATTTTTTGGACTCTACCAAAAATGATTCAAAATGTCATTTGGATCGGGCCTCATGTTGAATAACCACTTTTTAAACCCTCACAGTGACCAAAATTGCCATTTTTACAGAGTTTTGCTTACTCAAAATCTTCAATTTTGACAAATTTCAGGCACAGAAATGACTTTAAACACACTTATTTTAGTTGAAAAAGTAAGAATTCACATCCAAACGTCATTTAAAGTCAAAAGATTAAATGTTAAAATTTCATCAATATTGACCATTTTTTCAACGTTCGACTGGTCCGGGGTCATCGTTTTTCATCAGAAAATGGATTTTTTGGACTCTACCAAAAAAGATTCAAAATGTTTTTTGGATCGGGTCTCATGTTGAATAACCACTTTTTAAACCCTCACAGTGACCAAAATTGCCATTTTTACAGAGTTTTGCTTACTCAAAATCTTCAATTTTGACCAATTTCAGGCACAGAAATGACTTTAAACACACTTATTTTAGTTGAAAAAGTAAGAATTCACATCCAACCGTTATTTAAAGTCAAAAGATTAAATGTTAAAATTTCATCAATATTGACCATTTTTTCAACGTTCGACTGGTCCGGGGTCATCGTTTTTCATCAGAAAATGGATTTTTTGGACTCTACCAAAAAAGATTCAAAATGTTTTTTGGATCGGGTCTCATGTTGAATAACCACTTTTTAAACCCTCACAGTGACCAAAATTGCCATTTTTACAGAGTTTTGCTTACTCAAAATCTTCAATTTTGACCAATTTCAGGCACAGAAATGACTTTAAACACACTTATTTTAGTTGAAAAAGTAATAATTCACATCCAACCGTTATTTAAAGTCAAAAGATTAAATGTTAAAATTTCATCAATATTGACCATTTTTTCAACGTTCGACTGGTCCGGGGTCATCGTTTTTCATCAGAAAATTGATTTTTTGGACTCTACCAAAAATGATTCAAAATGTCATTTGGATTGGGCCTCATGTTGAATAACCACTTTTTAAACCCTCACAGTGACCAAAATTGCCATTTTTACAGAGTTTTGCTTACTCAAAATCTTAAATTTTGACCAATTTCAGGCACAGAAATGACTTTAAACACACTTATTTTAGTTGAAAAAGTAATAATTCACATCCAACCGTCATTTAAAGTCAAAAGATTAAATGTTAAAATTTCATCAATATTGACCATTTTTACAACGTTCGACTGGTCCGGGGTCATCGTTTTTCATCAGAAAATTGATTTTTTGGACTCTACCAAAAATGATTCAAAATGTCATTTGGATCGGGCCTCATGTTGAATAACCACTTTTTAAACCCTCACAGTGACCAAAATTGCCATTTTTACAGAGTTTTGCTTACTCAAAATCTTCAATTTTGACCAATTTCAGGCACAGAAATGACTTTAAACACACTTATTTTAGTTGAAAAAGTAATAATTCACATCCAACCGTCATTTAAAGTCAAAAGATTAAATGTTAAAATTTCATCAATATTGACCATTTTTTCAACGTTCGACTGGTCCGGGGTCATCGTTTTTCATCAGAAAATTGATTTTTTGGACTCTACCAAAAATGATTCAAAATGTCATTTGGATCGGGCCTCATGTTGAATAACCACTTTTTGAACCCTCACAGTGACCAAAATTGCCATTTTTACAGAGTTTTGCTTACTCAAAATCTTAAATTTTGACCAATTTCAGGCACAGAAATGACTTTAAACACACTTATTTTAGTTGAAAAAGTAATAATTCACATCCAACCGTCATTTAAAGTCAAAAGATTAAATGTAAAAATTTCATCAATATTGACCATTTTTTCAACGTTCGACTGGTCCGGGGTCATCGTTTTTCATCAGAAAATTGATTTTTTGGACTCTACCAAAAATGATTCAAAATGTCATTTGGATCGGGCCTCATGTTGAATAACCACTTTTTAAACCCTCACAGTGACCAAAATTGCCATTTTTACAGAGTTTTGCTTACTCAAAATCTTCAGTTTTGACAAATTTCAGGCACAGAAATGACTTTAAACACACTTATTTTAGTTGAAAAAGTAAGAATTCACATCCAAACGTCATTTAAAGTCAAAAGATTAAATGTTAAAATTTCATCAATATTGACCATTTTTTCAACGTTCGACTGGTCCGGGGTCATCGTTTTTCATCAGAAAATGGATTTTTTGGACTCTACCAAAAAAGATTCAAAATGTTTTTTGGATCGGGTCTCATGTTGAATAACCACTTTTTAAACCCTCACAGTGACCAAAATTGCCATTTTTACAGAGTTTTGCTTACTCAAAATCTTCAATTTTGACCAATTTCAGGCACAGAAATGACTTTAAACACACTTATTTTAGTTGAAAAAGTAAGAATTCACATCCAACCGTTATTTAAAGTCAAAAGATTAAATGTTAAAATTTCATCAATATTGACCATTTTTTCAACGTTCGACTGGTCCGGGGTCATCGTTTTTCATCAGAAAATTGATTTTTTGGACTCTACCAAAAATGATTCAAAATGTCATTTGGATCGGGCCTCATGTTGAATAACCACTTTTTAAACCCTCACAGTGACCAAAATTGCCATTTTTACAGAGTTTTGCTTACTCAAAATCTTCAATTTTGACCAATTTCAGGCACAGAAATGACTTTAAACACACTTATTTTAGTTGAAAAAGTAATAATTCACATCCAACCGTCATTTAAAGTCAAAAGATTAAATGTTAAAATTTCATCAATATTGACCATTTTTTCAACGTTCGACTGGTCCGGGGTCATCGTTTTTCATCAGAAAATTGATTTTTTGGACTCTACCAAAAATGATTCAAAATGTCATTTGGATCGGGCCTCATGTTGAATAACCACTTTTTAAACCCTCACAGTGACCAAAATTGCCATTTTTACAGAGTTTTGCTTACTCAAAATCTTCAATTTTGACCAATTTCAGGCACAGAAATGACTTTGAACACACTTATTTTAGTTGAAAAAGTAATAATTCAAATCCAACGTCATTTAAAGTCAAAAGATTAAATGTTAAAATTTCATCAATATTGACCATTTTTTCAACGTTCGACTGGTCCGGGGTCATCGTTTTTCATCAGAAAATTGATTTTTTGGACTCTACCAAAAATGATTCAAAATGTCATTTGGATCGGGCCTCATGTTGAATAACCACTTTTTAAACCCTCACAGTGACCAAAATTGCCATTTTTACAGAGTTTTGCTTACTCAGAATCTTCAATTTTGACCAATGTCAGGCACAGAAATGACTTTAAACACACTTATTTAAGTTGAAAAAGTAATAATTCACATCCAACCGTCATTTAAAGTCAAAAGATTAAATGTTAAAATTTCATCAATATTGACCATTTTTTCAACGTTCGACTGGTCCGGGGTCATCGTTTTTCATCAGAAAATTGATTTTTTGGACTCTACCAAAAATGATTCAAAATGTCATTTGGATCGGGCCTCATGTTGAATAACCACTTTTTAAACCCTCACAGTGACCAAAATTGCCATTTTTACAGAGTTTATCTTACTCAGAATCTTCAATTTTGACCAATTTCAGGCACAGAAATGACTTTAAACACACTTATTTTAGTTGAAAAAGTAATAATTCACATCCAACCGTCATTTAAAGTCAAAAGATGAAATGTTAAAATTTCATCAATATTGACCATTTTTTCAACGTTCGACTGGTCCGGGGTCATCGTTTTTCATCAGAAAATTGATTTTTTGGACTCTACCAAAAATGATTCAAAATGTCATTTGGATCGGGCCTCATGTTGAATAAACACTTTTTAAACTCTCACAGTGACCAAAATTGCCATTTTTACAGAGTTTTGCTTACTCAAAATCTTAAATTTTGACCAATTTCAGGCACAGAAATGACTTTAAACACACTTATTTTAGTTGAAAAAGTAATAATTCACATCCAACCGTCATTTAAAGTCAAAAGATTAAATGTTAAAATTTCATCAATATTGACCATTTTTTCAACGTTCGACTGGTCCGGGGTCATCGTTTTTCATCAGAAAATGGATTTTTTGGACTCTACCAAAAATGATTCAAAATGTCATTTGGATCGGGCCTCATGTTGAATAACCACTTTTTAAACCCTCACAGTGACCAAAATTGCCATTTTTACAGAGTTTTGCTTACTCAAAATCTTCAATTTTGACCAATTTCAGGCACAGAAATGACTTTAAACACACTTATTTTAGTTGAAAAAGTAATAATTCACATCCAACCGTTATTTAAAGTCAAAAGATTAAATGTTAAAATTTCATCAATATTGACCATTTTTTCAACGTTCGACTGGTCCGGGGTCATCGTTTTTCATCAGAAAATTGATTTTTTGGACTCTACCAAAAATGATTCAAAATGTCATTTGGATCGGGCCTCATGTTGAATAACCACTTTTTAAACCCTCACAGTGACCAAAATTGCCATTTTTACAGAGTTTTGCTTACTCAAAATCTTCAATTTTGACCAATTTCAGGCACAGAAATGACTTTAAACACACTTATTTTAGTTGAAAAAGTAATAATTCACATCCAACCGTCATTTAAAGTCAAAAGATTAAATGTTAAAATTTCATCAATATTGACCATTTTTTCAACGTTCGACTGGTCCGGGGTCATCGTTTTTCATCAGAAAATTGATTTTTTGGACTCTACCAAAAATGATTCAAAATGTCATTTGGATCGGGCCTCATGTTGAATAACCACTTTTTAAACCCTCACAGTGACCAAAATTGCCATTTTTACAGAGTTTTGCTTACTCAAAATCTTAAATTTTGACCAATTTCAGGCACAGAAATGACTTTAAACACACTTATTTTAGTTGAAAAAGTAATAATTCACATCCAACCGTCATTTAAAGTCAAAAGATTAAATGTAAAAATTTCATCAATATTGACCATTTTTTCAACGTTCGACTGGTCCGGGGTCATCGTTTTTCATCAGAAAATTGATTTTTTGGACTCTACCAAAAATGATTCAAAATGTCATTTGGATCGGGCCTCATGTTGAATAACCACTTTTTAAACCCTCACAGTGACCAAAATTGCCATTTTTACAGAGTTTTGCTTACTCAAAATCTTAAATTTTGACAAATTTCAGGCACAGAAATGACTTTAAACACACTTATTTTAGTTGAAAAAGTAAGAATTCACATCCAACCGTCATTTAAAGTCAAAAGATTAAATGTTAAAATTTCATCAATATTGACCATTTTTTCAACGTTCGACTGGTCCGGGGTCATCGTTTTTCATCAGAAAATGGATTTTTTGGACTCTACCAAAAAAGATTCAAAATGTTTTTTGGATCGGGTCTCATGTTGAATAACCACTTTTTAAACCCTCACAGTGACCAAAATTGCCATTTTTACAGAGTTTTGCTTACTCAAAATCTTCAATTTTGACCAATTTCAGGCACAGAAATGACTTTAAACACACTTATTTTAGTTGAAAAAGTAATAATTCACATCCAACCGTTATTTAAAGTCAAAAGATTAAATGTTAAAATGTCATCAATATTGACCATTTTTTCAACGTTCGACTGGTCCGGGGTCATCGTTTTTCATCAGAAAATTGATTTTTTGGACTCTACCAAAAATGATTCAAAATGTCATTTGGATCGGGCCTCATGTTGAATAACCACTTTTTAAACCCTCACAGTGACCAAAATTGCCATTTTTACAGAGTTTTGCTTACTCAAAATCTTAAATTTTGACCAATTTCAGGCACAGAAATGACTTTAAACACACTTATTTTAGTTGAAAAAGTAATAATTCACATCCAACCGTCATTTAAAGTCAAAAGATTAAATGTTAAAATATCATCAATATTGACCATTTTTACAACGTTCGACTGGTCCGGGGTCATCGTTTTTCATCAGAAAATTGATTTTTTGGACTCTACCAAAAATGATTCAAAATGTCATTTGGATCGGGCCTCATGTTGAATAACCACTTTTTAAACCCTCACAGTGACCAAAATTGCCATTTTACAGAGTTTTGCTTACTCAAAATCTTCAATTTTGACCAATTTCAGGCACAGAAATGACTTTAAACACACTTATTTTAGTTGAAAAAGTAATAATTCACATCCAACCGTCATTTAAAGTCAAAAGATTAAATGTTAAAATTTCATCAATATTGACCAGTTTTTCAACGTTCGACTGGTCCGGGGTCATCGTTTTTCATCAGAAAATTGATTTTTTGGACTCTACCAAAAATGATTCAAAATGTCATTTGGATCGGGCCTCATGTTGAATAACCACTTTTTAAACCCTCACAGTGACCAAAATTGCTATTTTTACAGAGTTTTGCTTACTCAAAATCTTAAATTTTGACCAATTTCAGGCACAGAAATGACTTTAAACACACTTATTTTAGTTGAAAAAGTAATAATTCACATCCAACCATCATTTAAAGTCAAAAGATTAAATGTAAAAATTTCAGCAATATTGACCATTTTTTCAACGTTCGACTGGTCCGGGGTCATCGTTTTTCATCAGAAAATTGATTTTTTGGACTCTACCAAAAATGATTCAAAATGTCATTTGGATCGGGCCTCATGTTGAATAACCACTTTTTAAACCCTCACAGTGACCAAAATTGCCATTTTTACAGAGTTTTGCTTACTCAAAATCTTCAATTTTGACAAATTTCAGGCACAGAAATGACTTTAAACACACTTATTTTAGTTGAAAAAGTAAGAATTCACATCCAAACGTCATTTAAAGTCAAAAGATTAAATGTTAAAATTTCATCAATATTGACCATTTTTTAAACGTTCGACTGGTCCGGGGTCATCGTTTTTCATCAGAAAATGGATTTTTTGGACTCTACCAAAAAAGATTCAAAATGTTTTTGGGATCGGGCCTCATGTTGAATAACCACTTTTTAAACCCTCACAGTGACCAAAATTGCCATTTTTACAGAGTTTTGCTTACTCAAAATCTTCAATTTTGACCAATTTCAGGCACAGAAATGACTTTAAACACACTTATTTTAGTTGAAAAAGTAATAATTCACATCCAACCGTCATTTAAAGTCAAAAGATTAAATGTTAAAATGTCATCAATATTGACCATTTTTTCAACGTTCGACTGGTCCGGGGTCATCGTTTTTCATCAGAAAATTGATTTTTTGGACTCTACCAAAAATGATTCAAAATGTCATTTGGATCGGGCCTCATGTTGAATAACCACTTTTTAAACCCTCACAGTGACCAAAATTGCCATTTTTACAGAGTTTTGCTTACTCAGAATCTTCAATTTTGACCAATTTCAGGCACAGAAATGACTTTAAACACACTTATTTTAGTTGAAAAAGTAATAATTCACATCCAACCGTCATTTAAAGTCAAAAGATTAAATGTAAAAATTTCATCAATATTGACCATTTTTTCAACGTTCGACTGGTCCGGGGTCATCGTTTTTCATCAGAAAATTGATTTTTTGGACTCTACCAAAAATGATTCAAAATGTCATTTGGATCGGGCCTCATGTTGAATAACCACTTTTTAAACCCTCACAGTGACCAAAATTGCCATTTTTACAGAGTTTTGCTTACTCAAAATCTTCAATTTTGACAAATTTCAGGCACAGAAATGACTTTAAACACACTTATTTTAGTTGAAAAAGTAAGAATTCACATCCAAACGTCATTTAAAGTCAAAAGATTAAATGTTAAAATTTCATCAATATTGACCATTTTTTCAACGTTCGACTGGTCCGGGGTCATCGTTTTTCATCAGAAAATGGATTTTTTGGACTCTACCAAAAAAGATTCAAAATGTTTTTTGGATCGGGTTTCATGTTGAATAACCACTTTTTAAACCCTCACAGTGACCAAAATTGCCATTTTTACAGAGTTTTGCTTACTCAAAATCTTCAATTTTGACCAATTTCAGGCACAGAAATGACTTTAAACACACTTATTTTAGTTGAAAAAGTAATAATTCACATCCAACCGTTATTTAAAGTCAAAAGATTAAATGTTAAAATGTCATCAATATTGACCATTTTTTCAACGTTCGACTGGTCCGGGGTCATCGTTTTTCATCAGAAAATTGATTTTTTGGACTCTACCAAAAATGATTCAAAATGTCATTTGGATCGGGCCTCATGTTGAATAACCACTTTTTAAACCCTCACAGTGACCAAAATTGCCATTTTTACAGAGTTTTGCTTACTCAAAATCTTAAATTTTGACCAATTTCAGGCACAGAAATGACTTTAAACACACTTATTTTAGTTGAAAAAGTAATAATTCACATCCAACCGTCATTTAAAGTCAAAAGATTAAATGTTAAAATATCATCAATATTGACCATTTTTACAACGTTCGACTGGTCCGGGGTCATCGTTTTTCATCAGAAAATTGATTTTTTGGACTCTACCAAAAATGATTCAAAATGTCATTTGGATCGGGCCTCATGTTGAATAACCACTTTTTAAACCCTCACAGTGACCAAAATTGCCATTTTTACAGAGTTTTGCTTACTCAAAATCTTCAATTTTGACCAATTTCAGGCACAGAAATGACTTTAAACACACTTATTTTAGTTGAAAAAGTAATAATTCACATCCAACCGTCATTTAAAGTCAAAAGATTAAATGTTAAAATTTCATCAATATTGACCATTTTTACAACGTTCGACTGGTCCGGGGTCATCGTTTTTCATCAGAAAATTGATTTTTTGGACTCTACCAAAAATGATTCAAAATGTCATTTGGATCGGGCCTCATGTTGAATAACCACTTTTTAAACCCTCACAGTGACCAAAATTGCCATTTTTACAGAGTTTTGCTTACTCAGAATCTTCAATTTTGACCAATTTCAGGCACAGAAATGACTTTAAACACACTTATTTTAGTTGAAAAAGTAAGAATTCACATCCAACCGTCATTTAAAGTCAAAAGATTAAATGTTAAAATTTCATCAATATTGACCATTTTTTCAACGTTCGACTGGTCCGGGGTCATCGTTTTTCATCAGAAAATGGATTTTTTGGACTCTACCAAAAATGATTCAAAATGTCATTTGGATCGGGCCTCATGTTGAATAACCACTTTTTAAACCCTCACAGTGACCAAAATTGCCATTTTTACAGAGTTTTGCTTACTCAAAATCTTCAATTTTGACCAATTTCAGGCACAGAAATGACTTTAAACACACTTATTTTAGTTGAAAAAGTAATAATTCACATCCAACCGTTATTTAAAGTCAAAAGATTAAATGTTAAAATTTCATCAATATTGACCATTTTTTCAACGTTCGACTGGTCCGGGGTCATCGTTTTTCATCAGAAAATTGATTTTTTGGACTCTACCAAAAATGATTCAAAATGTCATTTGGATCGGGCCTCATGTTGAATAACCACTTTTTAAACCCTCACAGTGACCAAAATTGCCATTTTTACAGAGTTTTGCTTACTCAAAATCTTAAATTTTGACCAATTTCAGGCACAGAAATGACTTTAAACACACTTATTTTAGTTGAAAAAGTAATAATTCACATCCAACCGTCATTTAAAGTCAAAAGATTAAATGTTAAAATTTCATCAATATTGACCATTTTTACAACGTTCGACTGGTCCGGGGTCATCGTTTTTCATCAGAAAATTGATTTTTTGGACTCTACCAAAAATGATTCAAAATGTCATTTGGATCGGGCCTCATGTTGAATAACCACTTTTTAAACCCTCACAGTGACCAAAATTGCCATTTTTACAGAGTTTTGCTTACTCAAAATCTTCAATTTTGACCAATTTCAGGCACAGAAATGACTTTAAACACACTTATTTTAGTTGAAAAAGTAATAATTCACATCCAACCGTCATTTAAAGTCAAAAGATTAAATGTTAAAATTTCATCAATATTGACCATTTTTTCAACGTTCGACTGGTCCGGGGTCATCGTTTTTCATCAGAAAATTGATTTTTTGGACTCTACC
Organism: Lissotriton vulgaris; assembly: GCF_964263255.1. Classification (NCBI taxonomy): domain Eukaryota; kingdom Metazoa; phylum Chordata; class Amphibia; order Caudata; family Salamandridae; genus Lissotriton; species Lissotriton vulgaris. Next base: position 472,424 of record NW_028247452.1, on the reverse strand, counting down.
AAAAATGATTCAAAATGTCATTTGGATCGGGCCTCATGTTGAATAACCACTTTTTAAACCCTCACAGTGACCAAAATTGCTATTTTTACAGAGTTTTGCTTACTCAAAATCTTAAATTTTGACCAATTTCAGGCACAGAAATGACTTTAAACACACTTATTTTAGTTGAAAAAGTAATAATTCACATCCAACCGTCATTTAAAGTCAAAAGATTAAATGTAAAAATTTCATCAATATTGACCATTTTTTCAACGTTCGACTGGTCCGGGGTCATCGTTTTTCATCAGAAAATTGATTTTTTGGACTCTACCAAAAATGATTCAAAATGTCATTTGGATCGGGCCTCATGTTGAATAACCACTTTTTAAACCCTCACAGTGACCAAAATTGCCATTTTTACAGAGTTTTGCTTACTCAAAATCTTCAATTTTGACAAATTTCAGGCACAGAAATGACTTTAAACACACTTATTTTAGTTGAAAAAGTAAGAATTCACATCCAAACGTCATTTAAAGTCAAAAGATTAAATGTTAAAATTTCATCAATATTGACCATTTTTTCAACGTTCGACTGGTCCGGGGTCATCGTTTTTCATCAGAAAATGGATTTTTTGGACTCTACCAAAAAAGATTCAAAATGTTTTTGGGATCGGGCCTCATGTTGAATAACCACTTTTTAAACCCTCACAGTGACCAAAATTGCCATTTTTACAGAGTTTTGCTTACTCAAAATCTTCAATTTTGACCAATTTCAGGCACAGAAATGACTTTAAACACACTTATTTTAGTTGAAAAAGTAATAATTAACATCCAACCGTTATTTAAAGTCAAAAGATTAAATGTTAAAATTTCATCAATATTGACCATTTTTTCAACGTTCGACTGGTCCGGGGTCATCGTTTTTCATCAGAAAATTGATTTTTTGGACTCTACCAAAAATGATTCAAAATGTCATTTGGATCGGGCCTCATGTTGAATAACCACTTTTTAAACCCTCACAGTGACCAAAATTGCCATTTTTACAGAGTTTTGCTTACTCAAAATCTTAAATTTTGACCAATTTCAGGCACAGAAATGACTTTAAACACACTTATTTTAGTTGAAAAAGTAATAATTCACATCCAACCGTCATTTAAAGTCAAAAGATTAAATGTTAAAATTTCATCAATATTGACCATTTTTTCAACGTTCGACTGGTCCGGGGTCATCGTTTTTCATCAGAAAATAGATTTTTTGGACTCTACCAAAAATGATTCAAAATGTCATTTGGATCGGGCCTCATGTTGAATAACCACTTTTTAAACCCTCACAGTGACCAAAATTGCCATTTTTACAGAGTTTTGCTTACTCAGAATCTTCAATTTTGACCAATTTCAGGCACAGAAATGACTTTAAACACACTTATTTTAGTTGAAAAAGTAAGAATTCACATCCAACCGTCATTTAAAGTCAAAAGATTAAATGTTAAAATTTCATCAATATTGACCATTTTTTCAACGTTCGACTGGTCCGGGGTCATCGTTTTTCATCAGAAAATGGATTTTTTGGACTCTACCAAAAATGATTCAAAATGTCATTTGGATCGGGCCTCATGTTGAAAAACCACTTTTTAAACCCTCACAGTGACCAAAATTGCCATTTATACAGAGTTTTGCTTACTCAAAATCTTCAATTTTGACCAATTTCAGGCACAGAAATGACTTTAAACACACTTATTTTAGTTGAAAAAGTAATAATTCACATCCAACCGTTATTTAAAGTCAAAAGATTAAATGTTAAAATTTCATCAATATTGACCATTTTTTCAACGTTCGACTGGTCCGGGGTCATCGTTTTTCATCAGAAAATTGATTTTTTGGACTCTACCAAAAATGATTCAAAATGTCATTTGGATCGGGCCTCATGTTGAATAACCACTTTTTAAACCCTCACAGTGACCAAAATTGCCATTTTTACAGAGTTTTGCTTACTCAAAATCTTAAATTTTGACCAATTTCAGGCACAGAAATGACTTTAAACACACTTATTTTAGTTGAAAAAGTAATAATTCACATCCAACCGTCATTTAAAGTCAAAAGATTAAATGTTAAAATTTCATCAATATTGACCATTTTTACAACGTTCGACTGGTCCGGGGTCATCGTTTTTCATCAGAAAATTGATTTTTTGGACTCTACCAAAAATGATTCAAAATGTCATTTGGATCGGGCCTCATGTTGAATAACCACTTTTTAAACCCTCACAGTGACCAAAATTGCCATTTTTACAGAGTTTTGCTTACTCAAAATCTTCAATTTTGACAAATTTCAGGCACAGAAATGACTTTAAACACACTTATTTTAGTTGAAAAAGTAAGAATTCACATCCAAACGTCATTTAAAGTCAAAAGATTAAATGTTAAAATTTCATCAATATTGACCATTTTTTCAACGTTCGACTGGTCCGGGGTCATCGTTTTTCATCAGAAAATGGATTTTTTGGACTCTACCAAAAAAGATTCAAAATGTTTTTGGGATCGGGCCTCATGTTGAATAACCACTTTTTAAACCCTCACAGTGACCAAAATTGCCATTTTTACAGAGTTTTGCTTACTCAAAATCTTCAATTTTGACCAATTTCAGGCACAGAAATGACTTTAAACACACTTATTTTAGTTGAAAAAGTAATAATTAACATCCAACCGTTATTTAAAGTCAAAAGATTAAATGTTAAAATTTCATCAATATTGACCATTTTTTCAACGTTCGACTGGTCCGGGGTCATCGTTTTTCATCAGAAAATTGATTTTTTGGACTCTACCAAAAATGATTCAAAATGTCATTTGGATCGGGCCTCATGTTGAATAACCACTTTTTAAACCCTCACAGTGACCAAAATTGCCATTTTTACAGAGTTTTGCTTACTCAAAATCTTAAATTTTGACCAATTTCAGGCACAGAAATGACTTTAAACACACTTATTTTAGTTGAAAAAGTAATAATTCACATCCAACCGTCATTTAAAGTCAAAAGATTAAATGTTAAAATTTCATCAATATTGACCATTTTTACAACGTTCGACTGGTCCGGGGTCATCGTTTTTCATCAGAAAATTGATTTTTTGGACTCTACCAAAAATGATTCAAAATGTCATTTGGATCGGGCCTCATGTTGAATAACCACTTTTTAAACCCTCACAGTGACCAAAATTGCCATTTTTACAGAGTTTTGCTTACTCAAAATCTTCAATTTTGACCAATTTCAGGCACAGAAATGACTTTAAACACACTTATTTTAGTTGAAAAAGTAATAATTCACATCCAACCGTCATTTAAAGTCAAAAGATTAAATGTTAACATTTCATCAATATTGACCATTTTTTCAACGTTCGACTGGTCCGGGGTCATCGTTTTTCATCAGAAAATTGATTTTTTGGACTCTACCAAAAATGATTCAAAATGTCATTTGGATCGGGCCTCATGTTGAATAACCACTTTTTAAACCCTCACAGTGACCAAAATTGCTATTTTTACAGAGTTTTGCTTACTCAAAATCTTAAATTTTGACCAATTTCAGGCACAGAAATGACTTTAAACACACTTATTTTAGTTGAAAAAGTAATAATTCACATCCAACCGTCATTTAAAGTCAAAAGATTAAATGTAAAAATTTCATCAATATTGACCATTTTTTCAACGTTCGACTGGTCCGGGGTCATCGTTTTTCATCAGAAAATTGATTTTTTGGACTCTACCAAAAATGATTCAAAATGTCATTTGGATCGGGCCTCATGTTGAATAACCACTTTTTAAACCCTCACAGTGACCAAAATTGCCATTTTTACAGAGTTTTGCTTACTCAAAATCTTCAATTTTGACAAATTTCAGGCACAGAAATGACTTTAAACACACTTATTTTAGTTGAAAAAGTAAGAATTCACATCCAAACGTCATTTAAAGTCAAAAGATTAAATGTTAAAATTTCATCAATATTGACCATTTTTTCAACGTTCGACTGGTCCGGGGTCATCGTTTTTCATCAGAAAATGGATTTTTTGGACTCTACCAAAAAAGATTCAAAATGTTTTTGGGATCGGGCCTCATGTTGAATAACCACTTTTTAAACCCTCACAGTGACGAAAATTGCCATTTTTACAGAGTTTTGCTTACTCAAAATCTTCAATTTTGACCAATTTCAGGCACAGAAATGACTTTAAACACACTTATTTTAGTTGAAAAAGTAATAATTAACATCCAACCGTTATTTAAAGTCAAAAGATTAAATGTTAAAATTTCATCAATATTGACCATTTTTTCAACGTTCGACTGGTCCGGGGTCATCGTTTTTCATCAGAAAATTGATTTTTTGGACTCTACCAAAAATGATTCAAAATGTCATTTGGATCGGGCCTCATGTTGAATAACCACTTTTTAAACCCTCACAGTGACCAAAATTGCCATTTTTACAGAGTTTTGCTTACTCAAAATCTTAAATTTTGACCAATTTCAGGCACAGAAATGACTTTAAACACACTTATTTTAGTTGAAAAAGTAATAATTCACATCCAACCGTCATTTAAAGTCAAAAGATTAAATGTTAAAATTTCATCAATATTGACCATTTTTTCAACGTTCGACTGGTCCGGGGTCATCGTTTTTCATCAGAAAATAGATTTTTTGGACTCTACCAAAAATGATTCAAAATGTCATTTGGATCGGGCCTCATGTTGAATAACCACTTTTTAAACCCTCACAGTGACCAAAATTGCCATTTTTACAGAGTTTTGCTTACTCAAAATCTTAAATTTTGACCAATTTCAGGCACAGAAATGACTTTAAACACACTTATTTTAGTTGAAAAAGTAATAATTCACATCCAACCGTCATTTAAAGTCAAAAGATTAAATGTTAAAATGTCATCAATATTGACCATTTTTACAACGTTCGACTGGTCCGGGGTCATCGTTTTTCATCAGAAAATTGATTTTTTGGACTCTACCAAAAATGATTCAAAATGTCATTTGGATCGGGCCTCATGTTGAATAACCACTTTTTAAACCCTCACAGTGACCAAAATTGCCATTTTTACAGAGTTTTGCTTACTCAAAATCTTCAATTTTGACCAATTTCAGGCACAGAAATGACTTTAAACACACTTATTTTAGTTGAAAAAGTAATAATTCACATCCAACCGTCATTTAAAGTCAAAAGATTAAATGTTAAAATTTCATCAATATTGACCATTTTTTCAACGTTCGACTGGTCCGGGGTCATCGTTTTTCATCAGAAAATAGATTTTTTGGACTCTACCAAAAATGATTCAAAATGTCATTTGGATCGGGCCTCATGTTGAATAACCACTTTTTAAACCCTCACAGTGACCAAAATTGCCATTTTTACAGAGTTTTGCTTACTCAGAATCTTCAATTTTGACCAATTTCAGGCACAGAAATGACTTTAAACACACTTATTTTAGTTGAAAAAGTAATAATTCACATCCAACCGTTATTTAAAGTCAAAAGATTAAATGTTAAAATTTCATCAATATTGACCATTTTTTCAACGTTCGACTGGTCCGGGGTCATCGTTTTTCATCAGAAAATTGATTTTTTGGACTCTACCAAAAATGATTCAAAATGTCATTTGGATCGGGCCTCATGTTGAATAACCACTTTTTAAACCCTCACAGTGACCAAAATTGCCATTTTTACAGAGTTTTGCTTACTCAAAATCTTAAATTTTGACCAATTTCAGGCACAGAAATGACTTTAAACACACTTATTTTAGTTGAAAAAGTAATAATTCACATCCAACCGTCATTTAAAGTCAAAAGATTAAATGTTAAAATTTCATCAATATTGACCATTTTTACAACGTTCGACTGGTCCGGGGTCATCGTTTTTCATCAGAAAATTGATTTTTTGGACTCTACCAAAAATGATTCAAAATGTCATTTGGATCGGGCCTCATGTTGAATAACCACTTTTTAAACCCTCACAGTGACCAAAATTGCCATTTTTACAGAGTTTTGCTTACTCAAAATCTTCAATTTTGACCAATTTCAGGCACAGAAATGACTTTAAACACACTTATTTTAGTTGAAAAAGTAATAATTCACATCCAACCGTCATTTAAAGTCAAAAGATTAAATGTTAAAATTTCATCAATATTGACCATTTTTTCAACGTTCGACTGGTCCGGGGTCATCGTTTTTCATCAGAAAATTGATTTTTTGGACTCTACCAAAAATGATTCAAAATGTCATTTGGATCGGGCCTCATGTTGAATAACCACTTTTTAAACCCTCACAGTGACCAAAATTGCTATTTTTACAGAGTTTTGCTTACTCAAAATCTTAAATTTTGACCAATTTCAGGCACAGAAATGACTTTAAACACACTTATTTTAGTTGAAAAAGTAATAATTCACATCCAACCGTCATTGAAAGTCAAAAGATTAAATGTAAAAATTTCATCAATATTGACCATTTTTTCAACGTTCGACTGGTCCGGGGTCATCGTTTTTCATCAGAAAATTGATTTTTTGGACTCTACCAAAAATGATTCAAAATGTCATTTGGATCGGGCCTCATGTTGAATAACCACTTTTTAAACCCTCACAGTGACCAAAATTGCCATTTTTACAGAGTTTTGCTTACTCAAAATCTTCAATTTTGACAAATTTCAGGCACAGAAATGACTTTAAACACACTTATTTTAGTTGAAAAAGTAAGAATTCACATCCAAACGTCATTTAAAGTCAAAAGATTAAATGTTAAAATTTCATCAATATTGACCATTTTTTCAACGTTCGACTGGTCCGGGGTCATCGTTTTTCATCAGAAAATGGATTTTTTGGACTCTACCAAAAAAGATTCAAAATGTTTTTGGGATCGGGCCTCATGTTGAATAACCACTTTTTAAACCCTCACAGTGACCAAAATTGCCATTTTTACAGAGTTTTGCTTACTCAAAATCTTCAATTTTGACCAATTTCAGGCACAGAAATGACTTTAAACACACTTATTTTAGTTGAAAAAGTAATAATTAACATCCAACCGTTATTTAAAGTCAAAAGATTAAATGTTAAAATTTCATCAATATTGACCATTTTTTCAACGTTCGACTGGTCCGGGGTCATCGTTTTTCATCAGAAAATTGATTTTTTGGACTCTACCAAAAATGATTCAAAATGTCATTTGGATCGGGCCTCATGTTGAATAACCACTTTTTAAACCCTCACAGTGACCAAAATTGCCATTTTTACAGAGTTTTGCTTACTCAAAATCTTAAATTTTGACCAATTTCAGGCACAGAAATGACTTTAAACACACTTATTTTAGTTGAAAAAGTAATAATTCACATCCAACCGTCATTTAAAGTCAAAAGATTAAATGTTAAAATTTCATCAATATTGACCATTTTTACAACGTTCGACTGGTCCGGGGTCATCGTTTTTCATCAGAAAATTGATTTTTTGGACTCTACCAAAAATGATTCAAAATGTCATTTGGATCGGGCCTCATGTTGAATAACCACTTTTTAAACCCTCACAGTGACCAAAATTGCCATTTTTACAGAGTTTTGCTTACTCAAAATCTTCAATTTTGACCAATTTCAGGCACAGAAATGACTTTAAACACACTTATTTTAGTTGAAAAAGTAATAATTCACATCCAACCGTCATTTAAAGTCAAAAGATTAAATGTTAACATTTCATCAATATTGACCATTTTTTCAACGTTCGACTGGTCCGGGGTCATCGTTTTTCATCAGAAAATAGATTTTTTGGACTCTACCAAAAATGATTCAAAATGTCATTTGGATCGGGCCTCATGTTGAATAACCACTTTTTAAACCCTCACAGTGACCAAAATTGCCATTTTTAGAGAGTTTTGCTTACTCAGAATCTTCAATTTTGACCAATTTCAGGCACAGAAATGACTTTAAACACACTTATTTTAGTTGAAAAAGTAATAATTCACATCCAACCGTCATTTAAAGTCAAAAGATTAAATGTTAAAATTTCATCAATATTGACCATTTTTTCAACGTTCGACTGGTCCGGGGTCATCGTTTTTCATCAGAAAATTGATTTTTTGGACTCTACCAAAAATGATTCAAAATGTCATTTGGATCGGGCCTCATGTTGAATAACCACTTTTTAAACCCTCACAGTGACCAAAATTGCCATTTTTACAGAGTTTATCTTACTCAGAATCTTCAATTTTGACCAATTTCAGGCACAGAAATGACTTTAAACACACTTATTTTAGTTGAAAAAGTAATAATTCACATCCAACCGTCATTTAAAGTCAAAAGATTAAATGTAAAAATTTCATCAATATTGACCATTTTTTCAACGTTCGACTGGTCCGGGGTCATCGTTTTTCATCAGAAAATTGATTTTTCGGACTCTACCAAAAATGATTCAAAATGTCATTTGGATCGGGCCTCATGTTGAATAACCACTTTTTAAACCCTCACAGTGACCAAAATTGCCATTTTTACAGAGTTTTGCTTACTCAAAATCTTCAATTTTGACAAATTTCAGGCACAGAAATGACTTTAAACACACTTATTTTAGTTGAAAAAGTAAGAATTCACATCCAAACGTCATTTAAAGTCAAAAGATTAAATGTTAAAATTTCATCAATATTGACCATTTTTTCAACGTTCGACTGGTCCGGGGTCATCGTTTTTCATCAGAAAATGGATTTTTTGGACTCTACCAAAAAAGATTCAAAATGTTTTTTGGATCGGGTCTCATGTTGAATAACCACTTTTTAAACCCTCACAGTGACCAAAATTGCCATTTTTACAGAGTTTTCCTTACTCAAAATCTTCAATTTTGACCAATTTCAGGCACAGAAATGACTTTAAACACACTTATTTTAGTTGAAAAAGTAAGAATTCACATCCAACCGTTATTTAAAGTCAAAAGATTAAATGTTAAAATTTCATCAATATTGACCATTTTTTCAACGTTCGACTGGTCCGGGGTCATCGTTTTTCATCAGAAAATTGATTTTTTGGACTCTACCAAAAATGATTCAAAATGTCATTTGGATCGGGCCTCATGTTGAATAACCACTTTTTAAACCCTCACAGTGACCAAAATTGCCATTTTTACAGAGTTTTGCTTACTCAAAATCTTAAATTTTGACCAATTTCAGGCACAGAAATGACTTTAAACACACTTATTTTAGTTGAAAAAGTAATAATTCACATCCAACCGTCATTTAAAGTCAAAAGATTAAATGTTAAAATTTCATCAATATTGACCATTTTTACAACGTTCGACTGGTCCGGGGTCATCGTTTTTCATCAGAAAATTGATTTTTTGGACTCTACCAAAAATGATTCAAAATGTCATTTGGATCGGGCCTCATGTTGAATAACCACTTTTTAAACCCTCACAGTGACCAAAATTGCCATTTTTACAGAGTTTTGCTTACTCAAAATCTTCAATTTTGACCAATTTCAGGCACAGAAATGACTTTAAACACACTTATTTTAGTTGAAAAAGTAATAATTCAAATCCAACGTCATTTAAAGTCAAAAGATTAAATGTTAAAATTTCATCAATATTGACCATTTTTTCAACGTTCGACTGGTCCGGGGTCATCGTTTTTCATCAGAAAATTGATTTTTTGGACTCTACCAAAAATGATTCAAAATGTCATTTGGATCGGGCCTCATGTTGAATAACCACTTTTTAAACCCTCACAGTGACCAAAATTGCCATTTTTACAGAGTTTTGCTTACTCAGAATCTTCAATTTTGACCAATGTCAGGCACAGAAATGACTTTAAACACACTTATTTAAGTTGAAAAAGTAATAATTCACATCCAACCGTCATTTAAAGTCAAAAGATTAAATGTTAAAATGTCATCAATATTGACCATTTTTTCAACGTTCGACTGGTCCGGGGTCATCGTTTTTCATCAGAAAATTGATTTTTTGGACTCTACCAAAAATGATTCAAAATGTCATTTGGATCGGGCCTCATGTTGAATAACCACTTTTTAAACCCTCACAGTGACCAAAATTGCCATTTTTACAGAGTTTATCTTACTCAGAATCTTCAATTTTGACCAATTTCAGGCACAGAAATGACTTTAAACACACTTATTTTAGTTGAAAAAGTAATAATTCACATCCAACCGTCATTTAAAGTCAAAAGATGAAATGTTAAAATTTCATCAATATTGACCATTTTTTCAACGTTCGACTGGTCCGGGGTCATCGTTTTTCATCAGAAAATTGATTTTTTGGACTCTACCAAAAATGATTCAAAATGTCATTTGGATCGGGCCTCATGTTGAATAACCACTTTTTAAACTCTCACAGTGACCAAAATTGCCATTTTTACAGAGTTTTGCTTACTCAAAATCTTAAATTTTGACCAATTTCAGGCACAGAAATGACTTTAAACACACTTATTTTAGTTGAAAAAGTAATAATTCACATACAACCGTCATTTAAAGTCAAAAGATTAAATGTTAAAATTTCATCAATATTGACCATTTTTTCAACGTTCGACTGGTCCGGGGTCATCGTTTTTCATCAGAAAATTGATTTTTTGGACTCTACCAAAAATGATTCAAAATGTCATTTGGATCGGGCCTCATGTTGAATAACCACTTTTTAAACCCTCACAGTGACCAAAATTGCCATTTTTACAGAGTTTTGCTTACTCAAAATCTTCAATTTTGACCAATTTCAGGCACAGAAATGACTTTAAACACACTTATTTTAGTTGAAAAAGTAATAATTCACATCCAACCGTTATTTAAAGTCAAAAGATTAAATGTTAAAATTTCATCAATATTGGCCATTTTTTCAACGTTCGACTGGTCCGGGGTCATCGTTTTTCATCAGAAAATTGATTTTTTGGACTCTACCAAAAATGATTCAAAATGTCATTTGGATCGGGCCTCATGTTGAATAACCACTTTTTAAACCCTCACAGTGACCAAAATTGCCATTTTTACAGAGTTTTGCTTACTCAAAATCTTCAATTTTGACCAATTTCAGGCACAGAAATGACTTTAAACACACTTATTTTAGTTGAAAAAGTAATAATTCACATCCAACCGTCATTTAAAGTCAGAAGATTAAATGTTAAAATTTCATCAATATTGACCATTTTTTCAACGTTCGACTGGTCCGGGGTCATCGTTTTTCATCAGAAAATGGATTTTTTGGACTCTACCAAAAAAGATTCAAAATGTTTTTGGGATCGGGCCTCATGTTGAATAACCACTTTTTAAACCCTCACAGTGACCAATATTGCCATTTTTACAGAGTTTTGCTTACTCAAAATCTTAAATTTTGACCAATTTCAGGCACAGAAATGACTTTAAACACACTTATTTTAGTTGAAAAAGTAATAATTCACATCCAACCGTCATTTAAAGTCAAAAGATTAAATGTTAAAATTTCATCAATATTGACCATTTTTACAACGTTCGACTGGTCCGGGGTCATCGTTTTTCATCAGAAAATTGATTTTTTGGACTCTACCAAAAATGATTCAAAATGTCATTTGGATCGGGCCTCATGTTGAATAACCACTTTTTAAACCCTCACAGTGACCAAAATTGCCATTTTTACAGAGTTTTGCTTACTCAAAATCTTCAATTTTGACCAATTTCAGGCACAGAAATGACTTTAAACACACTTATTTTAGTTGAAAAAGTAATAATTCACATCCAACCGTCATTTAAAGTCAAAAGATTAAATGTTAACATTTCATCAATATTGACCATTTTTTCAACGTTCGACTGGTCCGGGGTCATCGTTTTTCATCAGAAAATAGATTTTTTGGACTCTACCAAAAATGATTCAAAATGTCATTTGGATCGGGCCTCATGTTGAATAACCACTTTTTAAACCCTCACAGTGACCAAAATTGCCATTTTTACAGAGTTTTGCTTACTCAGAATCTTCAATTTTGACCAATTTCAGGCACAGAAATGACTTTAAACACACTTATTTTAGTTGAAAAAGTAATAATTCACATCCAACCGTCATTTAAAGTCAAAAGATTAAATGTTAAAATTTCATCAATATTGACCATTTTTTCAACGTTCGACTGGTCCGGGGTCATCGTTTTTCATCAGAAAATTGATTTTTTGGACTCTACCAAAAATGATTCAAAATGTCATTTGGATCGGGCCTCATGTTGAATAACCACTTTTTAAACCCTCACAGTGACCAAAATTGCCATTTTTACAGAGTTTATCTTACTCAGAATCTTCAATTTTGACCAATTTCAGGCACAGAAATGACTTTAAACACACTTATTTTAGTTGAAAAAGTAATAATTCACATCCAACCGTCATTTAAAGTCAAAAGATTAAATGTAAAAATTTCATCAATATTGACCATTTTTTCAACGTTCGACTGGTCCGGGGTCATCGTTTTTCATCAGAAAATTGATTTTTTGGACTCTACCAAAAATGATTCAAAATGTCATTTGGATCGGGCCTCATGTTGAATAACCACTTTTTAAACCCTCACAGTGACCAAAATTGCCATTTTTACAGAGTTTTGCTTACTCAAAATCTTCAATTTTGACAAATTTCAGGCACAGAAATGACTTTAAACACACTTATTTTAGTTGAAAAAGTAAGAATTCACATCCAAACGTCATTTAAAGTCAAAAGATTAAATGTTAAAATTTCATCAATATTGACCATTTTTTCAACGTTCGACTGGTCCGGGGTCATCGTTTTTCATCAGAAAATGGATTTTTTGGACTCTACCAAAAAAGATTCAAAATGTTTTTTGGATCGGGTCTCATGTTGAATAACCACTTTTTAAACCCTCACAGTGACCAAAATTGCCATTTTTACAGAGTTTTGCTTACTCAAAATCTTCAATTTTGACCAATTTCAGGCACAGAAATGACTTTAAACACACTTATTTTAGTTGAAAAAGTAAGAATTCACATCCAACCGTTATTTAAAGTCAAAAGATTAAATGTTAAAATTTCATCAATATTGACCATTTTTTCAACGTTCGACTGGTCCGGGGTCATCGTTTTTCATCAGAAAATTGATTTTTTGGACTCTACCAAAAATGATTCAAAATGTCATTTGGATCGGGCCTCATGTTGAATAACCACTTTTTAAACCCTCACAGTGACCAAAATTGCCATTTTTACAGAGTTTATCTTACTCAGAATCTTCAATTTTGACCAATTTCAGGCACAGAAATGACTTTAAACACACTTATTTTAGTTGAAAAAGTAATAATTCACATCCAACCGTCATTTAAAGTCAAAAGATTAAATGTTAAAATTTCATCAATATTGACCATTTTTTCAACGTTCGACTGGTCCGGGGTCATCGTTTTTCATCAGAAAATGGATTTTTTGGACTCTACCAAAAATGATTCAAAATGTCATTTGGATCGGGCCTCATGTTGAATAACCACTTTTTAAACCCTCACAGTGACCAAAATTGCCATTTTTACAGAGTTTTGCTTACTCAAAATCTTCAATTTTGACCAATTTCAGGCACAGAAATGACTTTAAACACACTTATTTTAGTTGAAAAAGTAATAATTCACATCCAACCGTTATTTAAAGTCAAAAGATTAAATGTTAAAATTTCATCAATATTGACCATTTTTTCAACGTTCGACTGGTCCGGGGTCATCGTTTTTCATCAGAAAATTGATTTTTTGGACTCTACCAAAAATGATTCAAAATGTCATTTGGATCGGGCCTCATGTTGAATAACCACTTTTTAAACCCTCACAGTGACCAAAATTGCCATTTTTACAGAGTTTTGCTTACTCAAAATCTTCAATTTTGACCAATTTCAGGCACAGAAATGACTTTAAACACACTTATTTTAGTTGAAAAAGTAATAATTCACATCCAACCGTCATTTAAAGTCAAAAGATTAAATGTTAAAATTTCATCAATATTGACCATTTTTTCAACGTTCGACTGGTCCGGGGTCATCGTTTTTCATCAGAAAATTGATTTTTTGGACTCTACCAAAAATGATTCAAAATGTCATTTGGATCGGGCCTCATGTTGAATAACCACTTTTTAAACCCTCACAGTGACCAAAATTGCCATTTTTACAGAGTTTTGCTTACTCAAAATCTTCAATTTTGACCAATTTCAGGCACAGAAATGACTTTAAACACACTTATTTTAGTTGAAAAAGTAAGAATTCACATCCAACCGTTATTTAAAGTCAAAAGATTAAATGTTAAAATTTCATCAATATTGACCATTTTTTCAACGTTCGACTGGTCCGGGGTCATCGTTTTTCATCAGAAAATTGATTTTTTGGACTCTACCAAAAATGATTCAAAATGTCATTTGGATCGGGCCTCATGTTGAATAACCACTTTTTAAACCCTCACAGTGACCAAAATTGCCATTTTTACAGAGTTTTGCTTACTCAAAATCTTCAATTTTGACCAATTTCAGGCACAGAAATGACTTTAAACACACTTATTTTAGTTGAAAAAGTAATAATTCACATCCAACCGTCATTTAAAGTCAAAAGATTAAATGTTAAAATTTCATCAATATTGACCATTTTTTCAACGTTCGACTGGTCCGGGGTCATCGTTTTTCATCAGAAAATGGATTTTTTGGACTCTACCAAAAAAGATTCAAAATGTTTTTGGGATCGGGCCTCATGTTGAATAACCACTTTTTAAACCCTCACAGTGACCAAAATTGCCATTTTTACAGAGTTTTGCTTACTCAAAATCTTCAATTTTGACCAATTTCAGGCACAGAAATGACTTTAAACACACTTATTTTAGTTGAAAAAGTAATAATTAACATCCAACCGTTATTTAAAGTCAAAAGATTAAATGTTAAAATTTCATCAATATTGACCATTTTTTCAACGTTCGACTGGTCCGGGGTCATCGTTTTTCATCAGAAAATTGATTTTTTGGACTCTACCAAAAATGATTCAAAATGTCATTTGGATCGGGCCTCATGTTGAATAACCACTTTTTAAACCCTCACAGTGACCAAAATTGCCATTTTTACAGAGTTTTGCTTACTCAAAATCTTAAATTTTGACCAATTTCAGGCACAGAAATGACTTTAAACACACTTATTTTAGTTGAAAAAGTAATAATTCACATCCAACCGTCATTTAAAGTCAAAAGATTAAATGTTAAAATTTCATCAATATTGACCATTTTTACAACGTTCGACTGGTCCGGGGTCATCGTTTTTCATCAGAAAATTGATTTTTTGGACTCTACCAAAAATGATTCAAAATGTCATTTGGATCGGGCCTCATGTTGAATAACCACTTTTTAAACCCTCACAGTGACCAAAATTGCCATTTTTACAGAGTTTTGCTTACTCAAAATCTTCAATTTTGACCAATTTCAGGCACAGAAATGACTTTAAACACACTTATTTTAGTTGAAAAAGTAATAATTCACATCCAACCGTCATTTAAAGTCAAAAGATTAAATGTTAACATTTCATCAATATTGACCATTTTTTCAACGTTCGACTGGTCCGGGGTCATCGTTTTTCATCAGAAAATAGATTTTTTGGACTCTACCAAAAATGATTCAAAATGTCATTTGGATCGGGCCTCATGTTGAATAACCACTTTTTAAACCCTCACAGTGACCAAAATTGCCATTTTTACAGAGTTTTGCTTACTCAGAATCTTCAATTTTGACCAATTTCAGGCACAGAAATGACTTTAAACACACTTATTTTAGTTGAAAAAGTAATAATTCACATCCAACCGTCATTTAAAGTCAAAAGATTAAATGTTAAAATTTCATCAATATTGACCATTTTTTCAACGTTCGACTGGTCCGGGGTCATCGTTTTTCATCAGAAAATTGATTTTTTGGACTCTACCAAAAATGATTCAAAATGTCATTTGGATCGGGCCTCATGTTGAATAACCACTTTTTAAACCCTCACAGTGACCAAAATTGCCATTTTTACAGAGTTTATCTTACTCAGAATCTTCAATTTTGACCAATTTCAGGCACAGAAATGACTTTAAACACACTTATTTTAGTTGAAAAAGTAATAATTCACATCCAACCGTCATTTAAAGTCAAAAGATTAAATGTAAAAATTTCATCAATATTGACCATTTTTTCAACGTTCGACTGGTCCGGGGTCATCGTTTTTCATCAGAAAATTGATTTTTTGGACTCTACCAAAAATGATTCAAAATGTCATTTGGATCGGGCCTCATGTTGAATAACCACTTTTTAAACCCTCACAGTGACCAAAATTGCCATTTTTACAGAGTTTTGCTTACTCAAAATCTTCAATTTTGACAAATTTCAGGCACAGAAATGACTTTAAACACACATATTTTAGTTGAAAAAGTAAGAATTCACATCCAAACGTCATTTAAAGTCAAAAGATTAAATGTTAAAATTTCATCAATATTGACCATTTTTTCAACGTTCGACTGGTCCGGGGTCATCGTTTTTCATCAGAAAATGGATTTTTTGGACTCTACCAAAAAAGATTCAAAATGTTTTTTGGATCGGGTCTCATGTTGAATAACCACTTTTTAAACCCTCACAGTGACCAAAATTGCCATTTTTACAGAGTTTTGCTTACTCAAAATCTTCAATTTTGACCAATTTCAGGCACAGAAATGACTTTAAACACACTTATTTTAGTTGAAAAAGTAAGAATTCACATCCAACCGTTATTTAAAGTCAAAAGATTAAATGTTAAAATTTCATCAATATTGACCATTTTTTCAACGTTCGACTGGTCCGGGGTCATCGTTTTTCATCAGAAAATTGATTTTTTGGACTCTACCAAAAATGATTCAAAATGTCATTTGGATCGGGCCTCATGTTGAATAACCACTTTTTAAACCCTCACAGTGACCAAAATTGCCATTTTTACAGAGTTTTGCTTACTCAAAATCTTAAATTTTGACCAATTTCAGGCACAGAAATGACTTTAAACACACTTATTTTAGTTGAAAAAGTAATAATTCACATCCAACCGTCATTTAAAGTCAAAAGATTAAATGTTAAAATTTCATCAATATTGACCATTTTTTCAACGTTCGACTGGTCCGGGGTCATCGTTTTTCATCAGAAAATTGATTTTTTGGACTCTACCAAAAATGATTCAAAATGTCATTTGGATCGGGCCTCATGTTGAATAACCACTTTTTAAACCCTCACAGTGACCAAAATTGCCATTTTTACAGAGTTTATCTTACTCAGAATCTTCAATTTTGACCAATTTCAGGCACAGAAATGACTTTAAACACACATTTTATTTTAGTTGAAAAAGTAATAATTCACATCCAACCGTCATTTAAAGTCAAAAGATTAAATGTTAAAATTTCATCAATATTGACCATTTTTTCAACGTTCGACTGGTCCGGGGTCATCGTTTTTCATCAGAAAATTGATTTTTTGGACTCTACCAAAAATGATTCAAAATGGCATTTGGATCGGGCCTCATGTTGAATAACCACTTTTTAAACCCTCACAGTGACCAAAATTGCCATTTTTACAGAGTTTATCTTACTCAGAATCTTCAATTTTGACCAATTTCAGGCACAGAAATGACTTTAAACACACTTATTTTAGTTGAAAAAGTAATAATTCACATCCAACCGTCATTTAAAGTCAAAAGATTAAATGTAAAAATTTCATCAATATTGACCATTTTTTCAACGTTCGACTGGTCCGGGGTCATCGTTTTTCATCAGAAAATTGATTTTTTGGACTCTACCAAAAATGATTCAAAATGTCATTTGGATCGGGCCTCATGTTGAATAACCACTTTTTAAACCCTCACAGTGACCAAAATTGCCATTTTTACAGAGTTTTGCTTACTCAAAATCTTCAATTTTGACAAATTTCAGGCACAGAAATGACTTTAAACACACTTATTTTAGTTGAAAAAGTAAGAATTCACATCCAAACGTCATTTAAAGTCAAAAGATTAAATGTTAAAATTTCATCAATATTGACCATTTTTTCAACGTTCGACTGGTCCGGGGTCATCGTTTTTCATCAGAAAATGGATTTTTTGGACTCTACCAAAAATGATTCAAAATGTCATTTGGATCGGGCCTCATGTTGAATAACCACTTTTTAAACCCTCACAGTGACCAAAATTGCCATTTTTACAGAGTTTTGCTTACTCAAAATCTTCAATTTTGACCAATTTCAGGCACAGAAATGACTTTAAACACACTTATTTTAGTTGAAAAAGTAATAATTCACATCCAACCGTTATTTAAAGTCAAAAGATTAAATGTTAAAATGTCATCAATATTGACCATTTTTTCAACGTTCGACTGGTCCGGGGTCATCGTTTTTCATCAGAAAATTGATTTTTTGGACTCTACCAAAAATGATTCAAAATGTCATTTGGATCGGGCCTCATGTTGAATAACCACTTTTTAAACCCTCACAGTGACCAAAATTGCCATTTTGACAGAGTTTTGCTTACTCAAAATCTTCAATTTTGACCAATTTCAGGCACAGAAATGACTTTAAACACACTTATTTTAGTTGAAAAAGTAATAATTCACATCCAACCGTCATTTAAAGTCAAAAGATTAAATGTTAAAATTTCATCAATATTGACCATTTTTTCAACGTTCGAATGGTCCGGGGTCATCGTTTTTCATCAGAAAATTGATTTTTTGGACTCTACCAAAAATGATTCAAAATGTCATTTGGATCGGGCCTCATGTTGAATAACCACTTTTTAAACCCTCACAGTGACCAAAATTGCCATTTTTACAGAGTTTTGCTTACTCAAAATCTTCAATTTTGACCAATTTCAGGCACAGAAATGACTTTAAACACACTTATTTTAGTTGAAAAAGTAATAATTCAAATCCAACGTCATTTAAAGTCAAAAGATTAAATGTTAAAATTTCATCAATATTGACCATTTTTTCAACGTTCGACTGGTCCGGGGTCATCGTTTTTCATCAGAAAATTGATTTTTTGGACTCTACCAAAATTGATTCAAAATGTCATTTGGATCGGGCCTCATGTTGAATAACCACTTTTTAAACCCTCACAGTGACCAAAATTGCCATTTTTACAGAGTTTTGCTTACTCAGAATCTTCAATTTTGACCAATGTCAGGCACAGAAATGACTTTAAACACACTTATTTAAGTTGAAAAAGTAATAATTCACATCCAACCGTCATTTAAAGTCAAAAGATTAAATGTTAAAATTTCATCAATATTGACCATTTTTTCAACGTTCGACTGGTCCGGGGTCATCGTTTTTCATCAGAAAATTGATTTTTTGGACTCTACCAAAAATGATTCAAAATGTCATTTGGATCGGGCCTCATGTTGAATAACCACTTTTTAAACCCTCACAGTGACCAAAATTGCCATTTTTACAGAGTTTATCTTACTCAGAATCTTCAATTTTGACCAATTTCAGGCACAGAAATGACTTTAAACACACTTATTTTAGTTGAAAAAGTAATAATTCACATCCAACCGTCATTTAAAGTCAAAAGATGAAATGTTAAAATTTCATCAATATTGACCATTTTTTCAACGTTCGACTGGTCCGGGGTCATCGTTTTTCATCAGAAAATTGATTTTTTGGACTCTACCAAAAATGATTCAAAATGTCATTTGGATCGGGCCTCATGTTGAATAACCACTTTTTAAACTCTCACAGTGACCAAAATTGCCATTTTTACAGAGTTTTGCTTACTCAAAATCTTCAATTTTGACAAATTTCAGGCACAGAAATGACTTTAAACACACTTATTTTAGTTGAAAAAGTAAGAATTCACATCCAAACGTCATTTAAAGTCAAAAGATTAAATGTTAAAATTTCATCAATATTGACCATTTTTTAAACGTTCGACTGGTCCGGGGTCATCGTTTTTCATCAGAAAATGGATTTTTTGGACTCTACCAAAAAAGATTCAAAATGTTTTTGGGATCGGGCCTCATGTTGAATAACCACTTTTTAAACCCTCACAGTGACCAAAATTGCCATTTTTACAGAGTTTTGCTTACTCAAAATCTTCAATTTTGACCAATTTCAGGCACAGAAATGACTTTAAACACACTTATTTTAGTTGAAAAAGTAATAATTCACATCCAACCGTCATTTAAAGTCAAAAGATTAAATGTTAAAATGTCATCAATATTGACCATTTTTTCAACGTTCGACTGGTCCGGGGTCATCGTTTTTCATCAGAAAATTGATTTTTTGGACTCTACCAAAAATGATTCAAAATGTCATTTGGATCGGGCCTCATGTTGAATAACCACTTTTTAAACCCTCACAGTGACCAAAATTGCCATTTTTACAGAGTTTTGCTTACTCAGAATCTTCAATTTTGACCAATTTCAGGCACAGAAATGACTTTAAACACACTTATTTTAGTTGAAAAAGTAATAATTCACATCCAACCGTCATTTAAAGTCAAAAGATTAAATGTAAAAATTTCATCAATATTGACCATTTTTTCAACGTTCGACTGGTCCGGGGTCATCGTTTTTCATCAGAAAATTGATTTTTTGGACTCTACCAAAAATGATTCAAAATGTCATTTGGATCGGGCCTCATGTTGAATAACCACTTTTTAAACCCTCACAGTGACCAAAATTGCCATTTTTACAGAGTTTTGCTTACTCAAAATCTTCAATTTTGACAAATTTCAGGCACAGAAATGACTTTAAACACACTTATTTTAGTTGAAAAAGTAAGAATTCACATCCAAACGTCATTTAAAGTCAAAAGATTAAATGTTAAAATTTCATCAATATTGACCATTTTTTCAACGTTCGACTGGTCCGGGGTCATCGTTTTTCATCAGAAAATGGATTTTTTGGACTCTACCAAAAAAGATTCAAAATGTTTTTTGGATCGGGTTTCATGTTGAATAACCACTTTTTAAACCCTCACAGTGACCAAAATTGCCATTTTTACAGAGTTTTGCTTACTCAAAATCTTCAATTTTGACCAATTTCAGGCACAGAAATGACTTTAAACACACTTATTTTAGTTGAAAAAGTAATAATTCACATCCAACCGTTATTTAAAGTCAAAAGATTAAATGTTAAAATGTCATCAATATTGACCATTTTTTCAACGTTCGACTGGTCCGGGGTCATCGTTTTTCATCAGAAAATTGATTTTTTGGACTCTACCAAAAATGATTCAAAATGTCATTTGGATCGGGCCTCATGTTGAATAACCACTTTTTAAACCCTCACAGTGACCAAAATTGCCATTTTTACAGAGTTTTGCTTACTCAAAATCTTAAATTTTGACCAATTTCAGGCACAGAAATGACTTTAAACACACTTATTTTAGTTGAAAAAGTAATAATTCACATCCAACCGTCATTTAAAGTCAAAAGATTAAATGTTAAAATATCATCAATATTGACCATTTTTACAACGTTCGACTGGTCCGGGGTCATCGTTTTTCATCAGAAAATTGATTTTTTGGACTCTACCAAAAATGATTCAAAATGTCATTTGGATCGGGCCTCATGTTGAATAACCACTTTTTAAACCCTCACAGTGACCAAAATTGCCATTTTTACAGAGTTTTGCTTACTCAAAATCTTCAATTTTGACCAATTTCAGGCACAGAAATGACTTTAAACACACTTATTTTAGTTGAAAAAGTAATAATTCACATCCAACCGTCATTTAAAGTCAAAAGATTAAATGTTAAAATTTCATCAATATTGACCATTTTTACAACGTTCGACTGGTCCGGGGTCATCGTTTTTCATCAGAAAATTGATTTTTTGGACTCTACCAAAAATGATTCAAAATGTCATTTGGATCGGGCCTCAT
Source organism: Lissotriton vulgaris (assembly GCF_964263255.1). NCBI lineage: Eukaryota > Metazoa > Chordata > Amphibia > Caudata > Salamandridae > Lissotriton > Lissotriton vulgaris. The sequence goes on along the minus strand of NW_028247452.1, from coordinate 450,616 downwards.
GTTGAATAACCACTTTTTAAACCCTCACAGTGACCAAAATTGCCATTTTTACAGAGTTTTGCTTACTCAGAATCTTCAATTTTGACCAATTTCAGGCACAGAAATGACTTTAAACACACTTATTTTAGTTGAAAAAGTAAGAATTCACATCCAACCGTCATTTAAAGTCAAAAGATTAAATGTTAAAATTTCATCAATATTGACCATTTTTTCAACGTTCGACTGGTCCGGGGTCATCGTTTTTCATCAGAAAATGGATTTTTTGGACTCTACCAAAAATGATTCAAAATGTCATTTGGATCGGGCCTCATGTTGAATAACCACTTTTTAAACCCTCACAGTGACCAAAATTGCCATTTTTACAGAGTTTTGCTTACTCAAAATCTTCAATTTTGACCAATTTCAGGCACAGAAATGACTTTAAACACACTTATTTTAGTTGAAAAAGTAATAATTCACATCCAACCGTTATTTAAAGTCAAAAGATTAAATGTTAAAATTTCATCAATATTGACCATTTTTTCAACGTTCGACTGGTCCGGGGTCATCGTTTTTCATCAGAAAATTGATTTTTTGGACTCTACCAAAAATGATTCAAAATGTCATTTGGATCGGGCCTCATGTTGAATAACCACTTTTTAAACCCTCACAGTGACCAAAATTGCCATTTTTACAGAGTTTTGCTTACTCAAAATCTTAAATTTTGACCAATTTCAGGCACAGAAATGACTTTAAACACACTTATTTTAGTTGAAAAAGTAATAATTCACATCCAACCGTCATTTAAAGTCAAAAGATTAAATGTTAAAATTTCATCAATATTGACCATTTTTACAACGTTCGACTGGTCCGGGGTCATCGTTTTTCATCAGAAAATTGATTTTTTGGACTCTACCAAAAATGATTCAAAATGTCATTTGGATCGGGCCTCATGTTGAATAACCACTTTTTAAACCCTCACAGTGACCAAAATTGCCATTTTTACAGAGTTTTGCTTACTCAAAATCTTCAATTTTGACCAATTTCAGGCACAGAAATGACTTTAAACACACTTATTTTAGTTGAAAAAGTAATAATTCACATCCAACCGTCATTTAAAGTCAAAAGATTAAATGTTAAAATTTCATCAATATTGACCATTTTTTCAACGTTCGACTGGTCCGGGGTCATCGTTTTTCATCAGAAAATTGATTTTTTGGACTCTACCAAAAATGATTCAAAATGTCATTTGGATCGGGCCTCATGTTGAATAACCACTTTTTAAACCCTCACAGTGACCAAAATTGCTATTTTTACAGAGTTTTGCTTACTCAAAATCTTAAATTTTGACCAATTTCAGGCACAGAAATGACTTTAAACACACTTATTTTAGTTGAAAAAGTAATAATTCACATCCAACCGTCATTTAAAGTCAAAAGATTAAATGTAAAAATTTCATCAATATTGACCATTTTTTCAACGTTCGACTGGTCCGGGGTCATCGTTTTTCATCAGAAAATTGATTTTTTGGACTCTACCAAAAATGATTCAAAATGTCATTTGGATCGGGCCTCATGTTGAATAACCACTTTTTAAACCCTCACAGTGACCAAAATTGCCATTTTTACAGAGTTTTGCTTACTCAAAATCTTCAATTTTGACAAATTTCAGGCACAGAAATGACTTTAAACACACTTATTTTAGTTGAAAAAGTAAGAATTCACATCCAAACGTCATTTAAAGTCAAAAGATTAAATGTTAAAATTTCATCAATATTGACCATTTTTTCAACGTTCGACTGGTCCGGGGTCATCGTTTTTCATCAGAAAATGGATTTTTTGGACTCTACCAAAAAAGATTCAAAATGTTTTTGGGATCGGGCCTCATGTTGAATAACCACTTTTTAAACCCTCACAGTGACCAAAATTGCCATTTTTACAGAGTTTTGCTTACTCAAAATCTTCAATTTTGACCAATTTCAGGCACAGAAATGACTTTAAACACACTTATTTTAGTTGAAAAAGTAATAATTAACATCCAACCGTTATTTAAAGTCAAAAGATTAAATGTTAAAATTTCATCAATATTGACCATTTTTTCAACGTTCGACTGGTCCGGGGTCATCGTTTTTCATCAGAAAATTGATTTTTTGGACTCTACCAAAAATGATTCAAAATGTCATTTGGATCGGGCCTCATGTTGAATAACCACTTTTTAAACCCTCACAGTGACCAAAATTGCCATTTTTACAGAGTTTTGCTTACTCAAAATCTTAAATTTTGACCAATTTCAGGCACAGAAATGACTTTAAACACACTTATTTTAGTTGAAAAAGTAATAATTCACATCCAACCGTCATTTAAAGTCAAAAGATTAAATGTTAAAATTTCATCAATATTGACCATTTTTTCAACGTTCGACTGGTCCGGGGTCATCGTTTTTCATCAGAAAATAGATTTTTTGGACTCTACCAAAAATGATTCAAAATGTCATTTGGATCGGGCCTCATGTTGAATAACCACTTTTTAAACCCTCACAGTGACCAAAATTGCCATTTTTACAGAGTTTTGCTTACTCAGAATCTTCAATTTTGACCAATTTCAGGCACAGAAATGACTTTAAACACACTTATTTTAGTTGAAAAAGTAAGAATTCACATCCAACCGTCATTTAAAGTCAAAAGATTAAATGTTAAAATTTCATCAATATTGACCATTTTTTCAACGTTCGACTGGTCCGGGGTCATCGTTTTTCATCAGAAAATGGATTTTTTGGACTCTACCAAAAATGATTCAAAATGTCATTTGGATCGGGCCTCATGTTGAAAAACCACTTTTTAAACCCTCACAGTGACCAAAATTGCCATTTATACAGAGTTTTGCTTACTCAAAATCTTCAATTTTGACCAATTTCAGGCACAGAAATGACTTTAAACACACTTATTTTAGTTGAAAAAGTAATAATTCACATCCAACCGTTATTTAAAGTCAAAAGATTAAATGTTAAAATTTCATCAATATTGACCATTTTTTCAACGTTCGACTGGTCCGGGGTCATCGTTTTTCATCAGAAAATTGATTTTTTGGACTCTACCAAAAATGATTCAAAATGTCATTTGGATCGGGCCTCATGTTGAATAACCACTTTTTAAACCCTCACAGTGACCAAAATTGCCATTTTTACAGAGTTTTGCTTACTCAAAATCTTAAATTTTGACCAATTTCAGGCACAGAAATGACTTTAAACACACTTATTTTAGTTGAAAAAGTAATAATTCACATCCAACCGTCATTTAAAGTCAAAAGATTAAATGTTAAAATTTCATCAATATTGACCATTTTTACAACGTTCGACTGGTCCGGGGTCATCGTTTTTCATCAGAAAATTGATTTTTTGGACTCTACCAAAAATGATTCAAAATGTCATTTGGATCGGGCCTCATGTTGAATAACCACTTTTTAAACCCTCACAGTGACCAAAATTGCCATTTTTACAGAGTTTTGCTTACTCAAAATCTTCAATTTTGACAAATTTCAGGCACAGAAATGACTTTAAACACACTTATTTTAGTTGAAAAAGTAAGAATTCACATCCAAACGTCATTTAAAGTCAAAAGATTAAATGTTAAAATTTCATCAATATTGACCATTTTTTCAACGTTCGACTGGTCCGGGGTCATCGTTTTTCATCAGAAAATGGATTTTTTGGACTCTACCAAAAAAGATTCAAAATGTTTTTGGGATCGGGCCTCATGTTGAATAACCACTTTTTAAACCCTCACAGTGACCAAAATTGCCATTTTTACAGAGTTTTGCTTACTCAAAATCTTCAATTTTGACCAATTTCAGGCACAGAAATGACTTTAAACACACTTATTTTAGTTGAAAAAGTAATAATTAACATCCAACCGTTATTTAAAGTCAAAAGATTAAATGTTAAAATTTCATCAATATTGACCATTTTTTCAACGTTCGACTGGTCCGGGGTCATCGTTTTTCATCAGAAAATTGATTTTTTGGACTCTACCAAAAATGATTCAAAATGTCATTTGGATCGGGCCTCATGTTGAATAACCACTTTTTAAACCCTCACAGTGACCAAAATTGCCATTTTTACAGAGTTTTGCTTACTCAAAATCTTAAATTTTGACCAATTTCAGGCACAGAAATGACTTTAAACACACTTATTTTAGTTGAAAAAGTAATAATTCACATCCAACCGTCATTTAAAGTCAAAAGATTAAATGTTAAAATTTCATCAATATTGACCATTTTTACAACGTTCGACTGGTCCGGGGTCATCGTTTTTCATCAGAAAATTGATTTTTTGGACTCTACCAAAAATGATTCAAAATGTCATTTGGATCGGGCCTCATGTTGAATAACCACTTTTTAAACCCTCACAGTGACCAAAATTGCCATTTTTACAGAGTTTTGCTTACTCAAAATCTTCAATTTTGACCAATTTCAGGCACAGAAATGACTTTAAACACACTTATTTTAGTTGAAAAAGTAATAATTCACATCCAACCGTCATTTAAAGTCAAAAGATTAAATGTTAACATTTCATCAATATTGACCATTTTTTCAACGTTCGACTGGTCCGGGGTCATCGTTTTTCATCAGAAAATTGATTTTTTGGACTCTACCAAAAATGATTCAAAATGTCATTTGGATCGGGCCTCATGTTGAATAACCACTTTTTAAACCCTCACAGTGACCAAAATTGCTATTTTTACAGAGTTTTGCTTACTCAAAATCTTAAATTTTGACCAATTTCAGGCACAGAAATGACTTTAAACACACTTATTTTAGTTGAAAAAGTAATAATTCACATCCAACCGTCATTTAAAGTCAAAAGATTAAATGTAAAAATTTCATCAATATTGACCATTTTTTCAACGTTCGACTGGTCCGGGGTCATCGTTTTTCATCAGAAAATTGATTTTTTGGACTCTACCAAAAATGATTCAAAATGTCATTTGGATCGGGCCTCATGTTGAATAACCACTTTTTAAACCCTCACAGTGACCAAAATTGCCATTTTTACAGAGTTTTGCTTACTCAAAATCTTCAATTTTGACAAATTTCAGGCACAGAAATGACTTTAAACACACTTATTTTAGTTGAAAAAGTAAGAATTCACATCCAAACGTCATTTAAAGTCAAAAGATTAAATGTTAAAATTTCATCAATATTGACCATTTTTTCAACGTTCGACTGGTCCGGGGTCATCGTTTTTCATCAGAAAATGGATTTTTTGGACTCTACCAAAAAAGATTCAAAATGTTTTTGGGATCGGGCCTCATGTTGAATAACCACTTTTTAAACCCTCACAGTGACGAAAATTGCCATTTTTACAGAGTTTTGCTTACTCAAAATCTTCAATTTTGACCAATTTCAGGCACAGAAATGACTTTAAACACACTTATTTTAGTTGAAAAAGTAATAATTAACATCCAACCGTTATTTAAAGTCAAAAGATTAAATGTTAAAATTTCATCAATATTGACCATTTTTTCAACGTTCGACTGGTCCGGGGTCATCGTTTTTCATCAGAAAATTGATTTTTTGGACTCTACCAAAAATGATTCAAAATGTCATTTGGATCGGGCCTCATGTTGAATAACCACTTTTTAAACCCTCACAGTGACCAAAATTGCCATTTTTACAGAGTTTTGCTTACTCAAAATCTTAAATTTTGACCAATTTCAGGCACAGAAATGACTTTAAACACACTTATTTTAGTTGAAAAAGTAATAATTCACATCCAACCGTCATTTAAAGTCAAAAGATTAAATGTTAAAATTTCATCAATATTGACCATTTTTTCAACGTTCGACTGGTCCGGGGTCATCGTTTTTCATCAGAAAATAGATTTTTTGGACTCTACCAAAAATGATTCAAAATGTCATTTGGATCGGGCCTCATGTTGAATAACCACTTTTTAAACCCTCACAGTGACCAAAATTGCCATTTTTACAGAGTTTTGCTTACTCAAAATCTTAAATTTTGACCAATTTCAGGCACAGAAATGACTTTAAACACACTTATTTTAGTTGAAAAAGTAATAATTCACATCCAACCGTCATTTAAAGTCAAAAGATTAAATGTTAAAATGTCATCAATATTGACCATTTTTACAACGTTCGACTGGTCCGGGGTCATCGTTTTTCATCAGAAAATTGATTTTTTGGACTCTACCAAAAATGATTCAAAATGTCATTTGGATCGGGCCTCATGTTGAATAACCACTTTTTAAACCCTCACAGTGACCAAAATTGCCATTTTTACAGAGTTTTGCTTACTCAAAATCTTCAATTTTGACCAATTTCAGGCACAGAAATGACTTTAAACACACTTATTTTAGTTGAAAAAGTAATAATTCACATCCAACCGTCATTTAAAGTCAAAAGATTAAATGTTAAAATTTCATCAATATTGACCATTTTTTCAACGTTCGACTGGTCCGGGGTCATCGTTTTTCATCAGAAAATAGATTTTTTGGACTCTACCAAAAATGATTCAAAATGTCATTTGGATCGGGCCTCATGTTGAATAACCACTTTTTAAACCCTCACAGTGACCAAAATTGCCATTTTTACAGAGTTTTGCTTACTCAGAATCTTCAATTTTGACCAATTTCAGGCACAGAAATGACTTTAAACACACTTATTTTAGTTGAAAAAGTAATAATTCACATCCAACCGTTATTTAAAGTCAAAAGATTAAATGTTAAAATTTCATCAATATTGACCATTTTTTCAACGTTCGACTGGTCCGGGGTCATCGTTTTTCATCAGAAAATTGATTTTTTGGACTCTACCAAAAATGATTCAAAATGTCATTTGGATCGGGCCTCATGTTGAATAACCACTTTTTAAACCCTCACAGTGACCAAAATTGCCATTTTTACAGAGTTTTGCTTACTCAAAATCTTAAATTTTGACCAATTTCAGGCACAGAAATGACTTTAAACACACTTATTTTAGTTGAAAAAGTAATAATTCACATCCAACCGTCATTTAAAGTCAAAAGATTAAATGTTAAAATTTCATCAATATTGACCATTTTTACAACGTTCGACTGGTCCGGGGTCATCGTTTTTCATCAGAAAATTGATTTTTTGGACTCTACCAAAAATGATTCAAAATGTCATTTGGATCGGGCCTCATGTTGAATAACCACTTTTTAAACCCTCACAGTGACCAAAATTGCCATTTTTACAGAGTTTTGCTTACTCAAAATCTTCAATTTTGACCAATTTCAGGCACAGAAATGACTTTAAACACACTTATTTTAGTTGAAAAAGTAATAATTCACATCCAACCGTCATTTAAAGTCAAAAGATTAAATGTTAAAATTTCATCAATATTGACCATTTTTTCAACGTTCGACTGGTCCGGGGTCATCGTTTTTCATCAGAAAATTGATTTTTTGGACTCTACCAAAAATGATTCAAAATGTCATTTGGATCGGGCCTCATGTTGAATAACCACTTTTTAAACCCTCACAGTGACCAAAATTGCTATTTTTACAGAGTTTTGCTTACTCAAAATCTTAAATTTTGACCAATTTCAGGCACAGAAATGACTTTAAACACACTTATTTTAGTTGAAAAAGTAATAATTCACATCCAACCGTCATTGAAAGTCAAAAGATTAAATGTAAAAATTTCATCAATATTGACCATTTTTTCAACGTTCGACTGGTCCGGGGTCATCGTTTTTCATCAGAAAATTGATTTTTTGGACTCTACCAAAAATGATTCAAAATGTCATTTGGATCGGGCCTCATGTTGAATAACCACTTTTTAAACCCTCACAGTGACCAAAATTGCCATTTTTACAGAGTTTTGCTTACTCAAAATCTTCAATTTTGACAAATTTCAGGCACAGAAATGACTTTAAACACACTTATTTTAGTTGAAAAAGTAAGAATTCACATCCAAACGTCATTTAAAGTCAAAAGATTAAATGTTAAAATTTCATCAATATTGACCATTTTTTCAACGTTCGACTGGTCCGGGGTCATCGTTTTTCATCAGAAAATGGATTTTTTGGACTCTACCAAAAAAGATTCAAAATGTTTTTGGGATCGGGCCTCATGTTGAATAACCACTTTTTAAACCCTCACAGTGACCAAAATTGCCATTTTTACAGAGTTTTGCTTACTCAAAATCTTCAATTTTGACCAATTTCAGGCACAGAAATGACTTTAAACACACTTATTTTAGTTGAAAAAGTAATAATTAACATCCAACCGTTATTTAAAGTCAAAAGATTAAATGTTAAAATTTCATCAATATTGACCATTTTTTCAACGTTCGACTGGTCCGGGGTCATCGTTTTTCATCAGAAAATTGATTTTTTGGACTCTACCAAAAATGATTCAAAATGTCATTTGGATCGGGCCTCATGTTGAATAACCACTTTTTAAACCCTCACAGTGACCAAAATTGCCATTTTTACAGAGTTTTGCTTACTCAAAATCTTAAATTTTGACCAATTTCAGGCACAGAAATGACTTTAAACACACTTATTTTAGTTGAAAAAGTAATAATTCACATCCAACCGTCATTTAAAGTCAAAAGATTAAATGTTAAAATTTCATCAATATTGACCATTTTTACAACGTTCGACTGGTCCGGGGTCATCGTTTTTCATCAGAAAATTGATTTTTTGGACTCTACCAAAAATGATTCAAAATGTCATTTGGATCGGGCCTCATGTTGAATAACCACTTTTTAAACCCTCACAGTGACCAAAATTGCCATTTTTACAGAGTTTTGCTTACTCAAAATCTTCAATTTTGACCAATTTCAGGCACAGAAATGACTTTAAACACACTTATTTTAGTTGAAAAAGTAATAATTCACATCCAACCGTCATTTAAAGTCAAAAGATTAAATGTTAACATTTCATCAATATTGACCATTTTTTCAACGTTCGACTGGTCCGGGGTCATCGTTTTTCATCAGAAAATAGATTTTTTGGACTCTACCAAAAATGATTCAAAATGTCATTTGGATCGGGCCTCATGTTGAATAACCACTTTTTAAACCCTCACAGTGACCAAAATTGCCATTTTTAGAGAGTTTTGCTTACTCAGAATCTTCAATTTTGACCAATTTCAGGCACAGAAATGACTTTAAACACACTTATTTTAGTTGAAAAAGTAATAATTCACATCCAACCGTCATTTAAAGTCAAAAGATTAAATGTTAAAATTTCATCAATATTGACCATTTTTTCAACGTTCGACTGGTCCGGGGTCATCGTTTTTCATCAGAAAATTGATTTTTTGGACTCTACCAAAAATGATTCAAAATGTCATTTGGATCGGGCCTCATGTTGAATAACCACTTTTTAAACCCTCACAGTGACCAAAATTGCCATTTTTACAGAGTTTATCTTACTCAGAATCTTCAATTTTGACCAATTTCAGGCACAGAAATGACTTTAAACACACTTATTTTAGTTGAAAAAGTAATAATTCACATCCAACCGTCATTTAAAGTCAAAAGATTAAATGTAAAAATTTCATCAATATTGACCATTTTTTCAACGTTCGACTGGTCCGGGGTCATCGTTTTTCATCAGAAAATTGATTTTTCGGACTCTACCAAAAATGATTCAAAATGTCATTTGGATCGGGCCTCATGTTGAATAACCACTTTTTAAACCCTCACAGTGACCAAAATTGCCATTTTTACAGAGTTTTGCTTACTCAAAATCTTCAATTTTGACAAATTTCAGGCACAGAAATGACTTTAAACACACTTATTTTAGTTGAAAAAGTAAGAATTCACATCCAAACGTCATTTAAAGTCAAAAGATTAAATGTTAAAATTTCATCAATATTGACCATTTTTTCAACGTTCGACTGGTCCGGGGTCATCGTTTTTCATCAGAAAATGGATTTTTTGGACTCTACCAAAAAAGATTCAAAATGTTTTTTGGATCGGGTCTCATGTTGAATAACCACTTTTTAAACCCTCACAGTGACCAAAATTGCCATTTTTACAGAGTTTTCCTTACTCAAAATCTTCAATTTTGACCAATTTCAGGCACAGAAATGACTTTAAACACACTTATTTTAGTTGAAAAAGTAAGAATTCACATCCAACCGTTATTTAAAGTCAAAAGATTAAATGTTAAAATTTCATCAATATTGACCATTTTTTCAACGTTCGACTGGTCCGGGGTCATCGTTTTTCATCAGAAAATTGATTTTTTGGACTCTACCAAAAATGATTCAAAATGTCATTTGGATCGGGCCTCATGTTGAATAACCACTTTTTAAACCCTCACAGTGACCAAAATTGCCATTTTTACAGAGTTTTGCTTACTCAAAATCTTAAATTTTGACCAATTTCAGGCACAGAAATGACTTTAAACACACTTATTTTAGTTGAAAAAGTAATAATTCACATCCAACCGTCATTTAAAGTCAAAAGATTAAATGTTAAAATTTCATCAATATTGACCATTTTTACAACGTTCGACTGGTCCGGGGTCATCGTTTTTCATCAGAAAATTGATTTTTTGGACTCTACCAAAAATGATTCAAAATGTCATTTGGATCGGGCCTCATGTTGAATAACCACTTTTTAAACCCTCACAGTGACCAAAATTGCCATTTTTACAGAGTTTTGCTTACTCAAAATCTTCAATTTTGACCAATTTCAGGCACAGAAATGACTTTAAACACACTTATTTTAGTTGAAAAAGTAATAATTCAAATCCAACGTCATTTAAAGTCAAAAGATTAAATGTTAAAATTTCATCAATATTGACCATTTTTTCAACGTTCGACTGGTCCGGGGTCATCGTTTTTCATCAGAAAATTGATTTTTTGGACTCTACCAAAAATGATTCAAAATGTCATTTGGATCGGGCCTCATGTTGAATAACCACTTTTTAAACCCTCACAGTGACCAAAATTGCCATTTTTACAGAGTTTTGCTTACTCAGAATCTTCAATTTTGACCAATGTCAGGCACAGAAATGACTTTAAACACACTTATTTAAGTTGAAAAAGTAATAATTCACATCCAACCGTCATTTAAAGTCAAAAGATTAAATGTTAAAATGTCATCAATATTGACCATTTTTTCAACGTTCGACTGGTCCGGGGTCATCGTTTTTCATCAGAAAATTGATTTTTTGGACTCTACCAAAAATGATTCAAAATGTCATTTGGATCGGGCCTCATGTTGAATAACCACTTTTTAAACCCTCACAGTGACCAAAATTGCCATTTTTACAGAGTTTATCTTACTCAGAATCTTCAATTTTGACCAATTTCAGGCACAGAAATGACTTTAAACACACTTATTTTAGTTGAAAAAGTAATAATTCACATCCAACCGTCATTTAAAGTCAAAAGATGAAATGTTAAAATTTCATCAATATTGACCATTTTTTCAACGTTCGACTGGTCCGGGGTCATCGTTTTTCATCAGAAAATTGATTTTTTGGACTCTACCAAAAATGATTCAAAATGTCATTTGGATCGGGCCTCATGTTGAATAACCACTTTTTAAACTCTCACAGTGACCAAAATTGCCATTTTTACAGAGTTTTGCTTACTCAAAATCTTAAATTTTGACCAATTTCAGGCACAGAAATGACTTTAAACACACTTATTTTAGTTGAAAAAGTAATAATTCACATACAACCGTCATTTAAAGTCAAAAGATTAAATGTTAAAATTTCATCAATATTGACCATTTTTTCAACGTTCGACTGGTCCGGGGTCATCGTTTTTCATCAGAAAATTGATTTTTTGGACTCTACCAAAAATGATTCAAAATGTCATTTGGATCGGGCCTCATGTTGAATAACCACTTTTTAAACCCTCACAGTGACCAAAATTGCCATTTTTACAGAGTTTTGCTTACTCAAAATCTTCAATTTTGACCAATTTCAGGCACAGAAATGACTTTAAACACACTTATTTTAGTTGAAAAAGTAATAATTCACATCCAACCGTTATTTAAAGTCAAAAGATTAAATGTTAAAATTTCATCAATATTGGCCATTTTTTCAACGTTCGACTGGTCCGGGGTCATCGTTTTTCATCAGAAAATTGATTTTTTGGACTCTACCAAAAATGATTCAAAATGTCATTTGGATCGGGCCTCATGTTGAATAACCACTTTTTAAACCCTCACAGTGACCAAAATTGCCATTTTTACAGAGTTTTGCTTACTCAAAATCTTCAATTTTGACCAATTTCAGGCACAGAAATGACTTTAAACACACTTATTTTAGTTGAAAAAGTAATAATTCACATCCAACCGTCATTTAAAGTCAGAAGATTAAATGTTAAAATTTCATCAATATTGACCATTTTTTCAACGTTCGACTGGTCCGGGGTCATCGTTTTTCATCAGAAAATGGATTTTTTGGACTCTACCAAAAAAGATTCAAAATGTTTTTGGGATCGGGCCTCATGTTGAATAACCACTTTTTAAACCCTCACAGTGACCAATATTGCCATTTTTACAGAGTTTTGCTTACTCAAAATCTTAAATTTTGACCAATTTCAGGCACAGAAATGACTTTAAACACACTTATTTTAGTTGAAAAAGTAATAATTCACATCCAACCGTCATTTAAAGTCAAAAGATTAAATGTTAAAATTTCATCAATATTGACCATTTTTACAACGTTCGACTGGTCCGGGGTCATCGTTTTTCATCAGAAAATTGATTTTTTGGACTCTACCAAAAATGATTCAAAATGTCATTTGGATCGGGCCTCATGTTGAATAACCACTTTTTAAACCCTCACAGTGACCAAAATTGCCATTTTTACAGAGTTTTGCTTACTCAAAATCTTCAATTTTGACCAATTTCAGGCACAGAAATGACTTTAAACACACTTATTTTAGTTGAAAAAGTAATAATTCACATCCAACCGTCATTTAAAGTCAAAAGATTAAATGTTAACATTTCATCAATATTGACCATTTTTTCAACGTTCGACTGGTCCGGGGTCATCGTTTTTCATCAGAAAATAGATTTTTTGGACTCTACCAAAAATGATTCAAAATGTCATTTGGATCGGGCCTCATGTTGAATAACCACTTTTTAAACCCTCACAGTGACCAAAATTGCCATTTTTACAGAGTTTTGCTTACTCAGAATCTTCAATTTTGACCAATTTCAGGCACAGAAATGACTTTAAACACACTTATTTTAGTTGAAAAAGTAATAATTCACATCCAACCGTCATTTAAAGTCAAAAGATTAAATGTTAAAATTTCATCAATATTGACCATTTTTTCAACGTTCGACTGGTCCGGGGTCATCGTTTTTCATCAGAAAATTGATTTTTTGGACTCTACCAAAAATGATTCAAAATGTCATTTGGATCGGGCCTCATGTTGAATAACCACTTTTTAAACCCTCACAGTGACCAAAATTGCCATTTTTACAGAGTTTATCTTACTCAGAATCTTCAATTTTGACCAATTTCAGGCACAGAAATGACTTTAAACACACTTATTTTAGTTGAAAAAGTAATAATTCACATCCAACCGTCATTTAAAGTCAAAAGATTAAATGTAAAAATTTCATCAATATTGACCATTTTTTCAACGTTCGACTGGTCCGGGGTCATCGTTTTTCATCAGAAAATTGATTTTTTGGACTCTACCAAAAATGATTCAAAATGTCATTTGGATCGGGCCTCATGTTGAATAACCACTTTTTAAACCCTCACAGTGACCAAAATTGCCATTTTTACAGAGTTTTGCTTACTCAAAATCTTCAATTTTGACAAATTTCAGGCACAGAAATGACTTTAAACACACTTATTTTAGTTGAAAAAGTAAGAATTCACATCCAAACGTCATTTAAAGTCAAAAGATTAAATGTTAAAATTTCATCAATATTGACCATTTTTTCAACGTTCGACTGGTCCGGGGTCATCGTTTTTCATCAGAAAATGGATTTTTTGGACTCTACCAAAAAAGATTCAAAATGTTTTTTGGATCGGGTCTCATGTTGAATAACCACTTTTTAAACCCTCACAGTGACCAAAATTGCCATTTTTACAGAGTTTTGCTTACTCAAAATCTTCAATTTTGACCAATTTCAGGCACAGAAATGACTTTAAACACACTTATTTTAGTTGAAAAAGTAAGAATTCACATCCAACCGTTATTTAAAGTCAAAAGATTAAATGTTAAAATTTCATCAATATTGACCATTTTTTCAACGTTCGACTGGTCCGGGGTCATCGTTTTTCATCAGAAAATTGATTTTTTGGACTCTACCAAAAATGATTCAAAATGTCATTTGGATCGGGCCTCATGTTGAATAACCACTTTTTAAACCCTCACAGTGACCAAAATTGCCATTTTTACAGAGTTTATCTTACTCAGAATCTTCAATTTTGACCAATTTCAGGCACAGAAATGACTTTAAACACACTTATTTTAGTTGAAAAAGTAATAATTCACATCCAACCGTCATTTAAAGTCAAAAGATTAAATGTTAAAATTTCATCAATATTGACCATTTTTTCAACGTTCGACTGGTCCGGGGTCATCGTTTTTCATCAGAAAATGGATTTTTTGGACTCTACCAAAAATGATTCAAAATGTCATTTGGATCGGGCCTCATGTTGAATAACCACTTTTTAAACCCTCACAGTGACCAAAATTGCCATTTTTACAGAGTTTTGCTTACTCAAAATCTTCAATTTTGACCAATTTCAGGCACAGAAATGACTTTAAACACACTTATTTTAGTTGAAAAAGTAATAATTCACATCCAACCGTTATTTAAAGTCAAAAGATTAAATGTTAAAATTTCATCAATATTGACCATTTTTTCAACGTTCGACTGGTCCGGGGTCATCGTTTTTCATCAGAAAATTGATTTTTTGGACTCTACCAAAAATGATTCAAAATGTCATTTGGATCGGGCCTCATGTTGAATAACCACTTTTTAAACCCTCACAGTGACCAAAATTGCCATTTTTACAGAGTTTTGCTTACTCAAAATCTTCAATTTTGACCAATTTCAGGCACAGAAATGACTTTAAACACACTTATTTTAGTTGAAAAAGTAATAATTCACATCCAACCGTCATTTAAAGTCAAAAGATTAAATGTTAAAATTTCATCAATATTGACCATTTTTTCAACGTTCGACTGGTCCGGGGTCATCGTTTTTCATCAGAAAATTGATTTTTTGGACTCTACCAAAAATGATTCAAAATGTCATTTGGATCGGGCCTCATGTTGAATAACCACTTTTTAAACCCTCACAGTGACCAAAATTGCCATTTTTACAGAGTTTTGCTTACTCAAAATCTTCAATTTTGACCAATTTCAGGCACAGAAATGACTTTAAACACACTTATTTTAGTTGAAAAAGTAAGAATTCACATCCAACCGTTATTTAAAGTCAAAAGATTAAATGTTAAAATTTCATCAATATTGACCATTTTTTCAACGTTCGACTGGTCCGGGGTCATCGTTTTTCATCAGAAAATTGATTTTTTGGACTCTACCAAAAATGATTCAAAATGTCATTTGGATCGGGCCTCATGTTGAATAACCACTTTTTAAACCCTCACAGTGACCAAAATTGCCATTTTTACAGAGTTTTGCTTACTCAAAATCTTCAATTTTGACCAATTTCAGGCACAGAAATGACTTTAAACACACTTATTTTAGTTGAAAAAGTAATAATTCACATCCAACCGTCATTTAAAGTCAAAAGATTAAATGTTAAAATTTCATCAATATTGACCATTTTTTCAACGTTCGACTGGTCCGGGGTCATCGTTTTTCATCAGAAAATGGATTTTTTGGACTCTACCAAAAAAGATTCAAAATGTTTTTGGGATCGGGCCTCATGTTGAATAACCACTTTTTAAACCCTCACAGTGACCAAAATTGCCATTTTTACAGAGTTTTGCTTACTCAAAATCTTCAATTTTGACCAATTTCAGGCACAGAAATGACTTTAAACACACTTATTTTAGTTGAAAAAGTAATAATTAACATCCAACCGTTATTTAAAGTCAAAAGATTAAATGTTAAAATTTCATCAATATTGACCATTTTTTCAACGTTCGACTGGTCCGGGGTCATCGTTTTTCATCAGAAAATTGATTTTTTGGACTCTACCAAAAATGATTCAAAATGTCATTTGGATCGGGCCTCATGTTGAATAACCACTTTTTAAACCCTCACAGTGACCAAAATTGCCATTTTTACAGAGTTTTGCTTACTCAAAATCTTAAATTTTGACCAATTTCAGGCACAGAAATGACTTTAAACACACTTATTTTAGTTGAAAAAGTAATAATTCACATCCAACCGTCATTTAAAGTCAAAAGATTAAATGTTAAAATTTCATCAATATTGACCATTTTTACAACGTTCGACTGGTCCGGGGTCATCGTTTTTCATCAGAAAATTGATTTTTTGGACTCTACCAAAAATGATTCAAAATGTCATTTGGATCGGGCCTCATGTTGAATAACCACTTTTTAAACCCTCACAGTGACCAAAATTGCCATTTTTACAGAGTTTTGCTTACTCAAAATCTTCAATTTTGACCAATTTCAGGCACAGAAATGACTTTAAACACACTTATTTTAGTTGAAAAAGTAATAATTCACATCCAACCGTCATTTAAAGTCAAAAGATTAAATGTTAACATTTCATCAATATTGACCATTTTTTCAACGTTCGACTGGTCCGGGGTCATCGTTTTTCATCAGAAAATAGATTTTTTGGACTCTACCAAAAATGATTCAAAATGTCATTTGGATCGGGCCTCATGTTGAATAACCACTTTTTAAACCCTCACAGTGACCAAAATTGCCATTTTTACAGAGTTTTGCTTACTCAGAATCTTCAATTTTGACCAATTTCAGGCACAGAAATGACTTTAAACACACTTATTTTAGTTGAAAAAGTAATAATTCACATCCAACCGTCATTTAAAGTCAAAAGATTAAATGTTAAAATTTCATCAATATTGACCATTTTTTCAACGTTCGACTGGTCCGGGGTCATCGTTTTTCATCAGAAAATTGATTTTTTGGACTCTACCAAAAATGATTCAAAATGTCATTTGGATCGGGCCTCATGTTGAATAACCACTTTTTAAACCCTCACAGTGACCAAAATTGCCATTTTTACAGAGTTTATCTTACTCAGAATCTTCAATTTTGACCAATTTCAGGCACAGAAATGACTTTAAACACACTTATTTTAGTTGAAAAAGTAATAATTCACATCCAACCGTCATTTAAAGTCAAAAGATTAAATGTAAAAATTTCATCAATATTGACCATTTTTTCAACGTTCGACTGGTCCGGGGTCATCGTTTTTCATCAGAAAATTGATTTTTTGGACTCTACCAAAAATGATTCAAAATGTCATTTGGATCGGGCCTCATGTTGAATAACCACTTTTTAAACCCTCACAGTGACCAAAATTGCCATTTTTACAGAGTTTTGCTTACTCAAAATCTTCAATTTTGACAAATTTCAGGCACAGAAATGACTTTAAACACACATATTTTAGTTGAAAAAGTAAGAATTCACATCCAAACGTCATTTAAAGTCAAAAGATTAAATGTTAAAATTTCATCAATATTGACCATTTTTTCAACGTTCGACTGGTCCGGGGTCATCGTTTTTCATCAGAAAATGGATTTTTTGGACTCTACCAAAAAAGATTCAAAATGTTTTTTGGATCGGGTCTCATGTTGAATAACCACTTTTTAAACCCTCACAGTGACCAAAATTGCCATTTTTACAGAGTTTTGCTTACTCAAAATCTTCAATTTTGACCAATTTCAGGCACAGAAATGACTTTAAACACACTTATTTTAGTTGAAAAAGTAAGAATTCACATCCAACCGTTATTTAAAGTCAAAAGATTAAATGTTAAAATTTCATCAATATTGACCATTTTTTCAACGTTCGACTGGTCCGGGGTCATCGTTTTTCATCAGAAAATTGATTTTTTGGACTCTACCAAAAATGATTCAAAATGTCATTTGGATCGGGCCTCATGTTGAATAACCACTTTTTAAACCCTCACAGTGACCAAAATTGCCATTTTTACAGAGTTTTGCTTACTCAAAATCTTAAATTTTGACCAATTTCAGGCACAGAAATGACTTTAAACACACTTATTTTAGTTGAAAAAGTAATAATTCACATCCAACCGTCATTTAAAGTCAAAAGATTAAATGTTAAAATTTCATCAATATTGACCATTTTTTCAACGTTCGACTGGTCCGGGGTCATCGTTTTTCATCAGAAAATTGATTTTTTGGACTCTACCAAAAATGATTCAAAATGTCATTTGGATCGGGCCTCATGTTGAATAACCACTTTTTAAACCCTCACAGTGACCAAAATTGCCATTTTTACAGAGTTTATCTTACTCAGAATCTTCAATTTTGACCAATTTCAGGCACAGAAATGACTTTAAACACACATTTTATTTTAGTTGAAAAAGTAATAATTCACATCCAACCGTCATTTAAAGTCAAAAGATTAAATGTTAAAATTTCATCAATATTGACCATTTTTTCAACGTTCGACTGGTCCGGGGTCATCGTTTTTCATCAGAAAATTGATTTTTTGGACTCTACCAAAAATGATTCAAAATGGCATTTGGATCGGGCCTCATGTTGAATAACCACTTTTTAAACCCTCACAGTGACCAAAATTGCCATTTTTACAGAGTTTATCTTACTCAGAATCTTCAATTTTGACCAATTTCAGGCACAGAAATGACTTTAAACACACTTATTTTAGTTGAAAAAGTAATAATTCACATCCAACCGTCATTTAAAGTCAAAAGATTAAATGTAAAAATTTCATCAATATTGACCATTTTTTCAACGTTCGACTGGTCCGGGGTCATCGTTTTTCATCAGAAAATTGATTTTTTGGACTCTACCAAAAATGATTCAAAATGTCATTTGGATCGGGCCTCATGTTGAATAACCACTTTTTAAACCCTCACAGTGACCAAAATTGCCATTTTTACAGAGTTTTGCTTACTCAAAATCTTCAATTTTGACAAATTTCAGGCACAGAAATGACTTTAAACACACTTATTTTAGTTGAAAAAGTAAGAATTCACATCCAAACGTCATTTAAAGTCAAAAGATTAAATGTTAAAATTTCATCAATATTGACCATTTTTTCAACGTTCGACTGGTCCGGGGTCATCGTTTTTCATCAGAAAATGGATTTTTTGGACTCTACCAAAAATGATTCAAAATGTCATTTGGATCGGGCCTCATGTTGAATAACCACTTTTTAAACCCTCACAGTGACCAAAATTGCCATTTTTACAGAGTTTTGCTTACTCAAAATCTTCAATTTTGACCAATTTCAGGCACAGAAATGACTTTAAACACACTTATTTTAGTTGAAAAAGTAATAATTCACATCCAACCGTTATTTAAAGTCAAAAGATTAAATGTTAAAATTTCATCAATATTGACCATTTTTTCAACGTTCGACTGGTCCGGGGTCATCGTTTTTCATCAGAAAATTGATTTTTTGGACTCTACCAAAAATGATTCAAAATGTCATTTGGATCGGGCCTCATGTTGAATAACCACTTTTTAAACCCTCACAGTGACCAAAATTGCCATTTTGACAGAGTTTTGCTTACTCAAAATCTTCAATTTTGACCAATTTCAGGCACAGAAATGACTTTAAACACACTTATTTTAGTTGAAAAAGTAATAATTCACATCCAACCGTCATTTAAAGTCAAAAGATTAAATGTTAAAATTTCATCAATATTGACCATTTTTTCAACGTTCGAATGGTCCGGGGTCATCGTTTTTCATCAGAAAATTGATTTTTTGGACTCTACCAAAAATGATTCAAAATGTCATTTGGATCGGGCCTCATGTTGAATAACCACTTTTTAAACCCTCACAGTGACCAAAATTGCCATTTTTACAGAGTTTTGCTTACTCAAAATCTTCAATTTTGACCAATTTCAGGCACAGAAATGACTTTAAACACACTTATTTTAGTTGAAAAAGTAATAATTCAAATCCAACGTCATTTAAAGTCAAAAGATTAAATGTTAAAATTTCATCAATATTGACCATTTTTTCAACGTTCGACTGGTCCGGGGTCATCGTTTTTCATCAGAAAATTGATTTTTTGGACTCTACCAAAATTGATTCAAAATGTCATTTGGATCGGGCCTCATGTTGAATAACCACTTTTTAAACCCTCACAGTGACCAAAATTGCCATTTTTACAGAGTTTTGCTTACTCAGAATCTTCAATTTTGACCAATGTCAGGCACAGAAATGACTTTAAACACACTTATTTAAGTTGAAAAAGTAATAATTCACATCCAACCGTCATTTAAAGTCAAAAGATTAAATGTTAAAATTTCATCAATATTGACCATTTTTTCAACGTTCGACTGGTCCGGGGTCATCGTTTTTCATCAGAAAATTGATTTTTTGGACTCTACCAAAAATGATTCAAAATGTCATTTGGATCGGGCCTCATGTTGAATAACCACTTTTTAAACCCTCACAGTGACCAAAATTGCCATTTTTACAGAGTTTATCTTACTCAGAATCTTCAATTTTGACCAATTTCAGGCACAGAAATGACTTTAAACACACTTATTTTAGTTGAAAAAGTAATAATTCACATCCAACCGTCATTTAAAGTCAAAAGATGAAATGTTAAAATTTCATCAATATTGACCATTTTTTCAACGTTCGACTGGTCCGGGGTCATCGTTTTTCATCAGAAAATTGATTTTTTGGACTCTACCAAAAATGATTCAAAATGTCATTTGGATCGGGCCTCATGTTGAATAACCACTTTTTAAACTCTCACAGTGACCAAAATTGCCATTTTTACAGAGTTTTGCTTACTCAAAATCTTAAATTTTGACCAATTTCAGGCACAGAAATGACTTTAAACACACTTATTTTAGTTGAAAAAGTAATAATTCACATCCAACCGTCATTTAAAGTCAAAAGATTAAATGTTAAAATTTCATCAATATTGACCATTTTTTCAACGTTCGACTGGTCCGGGGTCATCGTTTTTCATCAGAAAATGGATTTTTTGGACTCTACCAAAAATGATTCAAAATGTCATTTGGATCGGGCCTCATGTTGAATAACCACTTTTTAAACCCTCACAGTGACCAAAATTGCCATTTTTACAGAGTTTTGCTTACTCAAAATCTTCAATTTTGACCAATTTCAGGCACAGAAATGACTTTAAACACACTTATTTTAGTTGAAAAAGTAATAATTCACATCCAACCGTTATTTAAAGTCAAAAGATTAAATGTTAAAATTTCATCAATATTGACCATTTTTTCAACGTTCGACTGGTCCGGGGTCATCGTTTTTCATCAGAAAATTGATTTTTTGGACTCTACCAAAAATGATTCAAAATGTCATTTGGATCGGGCCTCATGTTGAATAACCACTTTTTAAACCCTCACAGTGACCAAAATTGCCATTTTTACAGAGTTTTGCTTACTCAAAATCTTCAATTTTGACCAATTTCAGGCACAGAAATGACTTTAAACACACTTATTTTAGTTGAAAAAGTAATAATTCACATCCAACCGTCATTTAAAGTCAAAAGATTAAATGTTAAAATTTCATCAATATTGACCATTTTTTCAACGTTCGACTGGTCCGGGGTCATCGTTTTTCATCAGAAAATTGATTTTTTGGACTCTACCAAAAATGATTCAAAATGTCATTTGGATCGGGCCTCATGTTGAATAACCACTTTTTAAACCCTCACAGTGACCAAAATTGCCATTTTTACAGAGTTTTGCTTACTCAAAATCTTCAATTTTGACCAATTTCAGGCACAGAAATGACTTTAAACACACTTATTTTAGTTGAAAAAGTAAGAATTCACATCCAACCGTTATTTAAAGTCAAAAGATTAAATGTTAAAATTTCATCAATATTGACCATTTTTTCAACGTTCGACTGGTCCGGGGTCATCGTTTTTCATCAGAAAATTGATTTTTTGGACTCTACCAAAAATGATTCAAAATGTCATTTGGATCGGGCCTCATGTTGAATAACCACTTTTTAAACCCTCACAGTGACCAAAATTGCCATTTTTACAGAGTTTTGCTTACTCAAAATCTTAAATTTTGACCAATTTCAGGCACAGAAATGACTTTAAACACACTTATTTTAGTTGAAAAAGTAATAATTCACATCCAACCGTCATTTAAAGTCAAAAGATTAAATGTTAAAATTTCATCAATATTGACCATTTTTTCAACGTTCGACTGGTCCGGGGTCATCGTTTTTCATCAGAAAATTGATTTTTTGGACTCTACCAAAAATGATTCAAAATGTCATTTGGATCGGGCCTCATGTTGAATAACCACTTTTTAAACCCTCACAGTGACCAAAATTGCCATTTTTACAGAGTTTTGCTTACTCAAAATCTTCAATTTTGACCAATTTCAGGCACAGAAATGACTTTAAACACACTTATTTTAGTTGAAAAAGTAATAATTCACATCCAACCGTCATTTAAAGTCAAAAGATTAAATGTTAAAATTTCATCAATATTGACCATTTTTTCAACGTTCGACTGGTCCGGGGTCATCGTTTTTCATCAGAAAATGGATTTTTTGGACTCTACCAAAAAAGATTCAAAATGTTTTTGGGATCGGGCCTCATGTTGAATAACCACTTTTTAAACCCTCACAGTGACCAAAATTGCCATTTTTACAGAGTTTTGCTTACTCAAAATCTTCAATTTTGACCAATTTCAGGCACAGAAATGACTTTAAACACACTTATTTCAGTTGAAAAAGTAATAATTAACATCCAACCGTTATTTAAAGTCAAAAGATTAAATGTTAAAATTTCATCAATATTGACCATTTTTTCAACGTTCGACTGGTCCGGGGTCATCGTTTTTCATCAGAAAATTGATTTTTTGGACTCTACCAAAAATGATTCAAAATGTCATTTGGATCGGGCCTCATGTTGAATAACCACTTTTTAAACCCTCACAGTGACCAAAATTGCCATTTTTACAGAGTTTTGCTTACTCAAAATCTTAAATTTTGACCAATTTCAGGCACAGAAATGACTTTAAACACACTTATTTTAGTTGAAAAAGTAATAATTCACATCCAACCGTCATTTAAAGTCAAAAGATTAAATGTTAAAATTTCATCAATATTGACCATTTTTACAACGTTCGACTGGTCCGGGGTCATCGTTTTTCATCAGAAAATTGATTTTTTGGACTCTACCAAAAATGATTCAAAATGTCATTTGGATCGGGCCTCATGTTGAATAACCACTTTTTAAACCCTCACAGTGACCAAAATTGCCATTTTTACAGAGTTTTGCTTACTCAAAATCTTCAATTTTGACCAATTTCAGGCACAGAAATGACTTTAAACACACTTATTTTAGTTGAAAAAGTAATAATTCACATCCAACCGTCATTTAAAGTCAAAAGATTAAATGTTAACATTTCATCAATATTGACCATTTTTTCAACGTTCGACTGGTCCGGGGTCATCGTTTTTCATCAGAAAATAGATTTTTTGGACTCTACCAAAAATGATTCAAAATGTCATTTGGATCGGGCCTCATGTTGAATAACCACTTTTTAAACCCTCACAGTGACCAAAATTGCCATTTTTACAGAGTTTTGCTTACTCAGAATCTTCAATTTTGACCAATTTCAGGCACAGAAATGACTTTAAACACACTTATTTTAGTTGAAAAAGTAATAATTCACATCCAACCGTCATTTAAAGTCAAAAGATTAAATGTTAAAATTTCATCAATATTGACCATTTTTTCAACGTTCGACTGGTCCGGGGTCATCGTTTTTCATCAGAAAATTGATTTTTTGGACTCTACCAAAAATGATTCAAAATGTCATTTGGATCGGGCCTCATGTTGAATAACCACTTTTTAAACCCTCACAGTGACCAAAATTGCCATTTTTACAGAGTTTATCTTACTCAGAATCTTCAATTTTGACCAATTTCAGGCACAGAAATGACTTTAAACACACTTATTTTAGTTGAAAAAGTAATAATTCACATCCAACCGTCATTTAAAGTCAAAAGATTAAATGTAAAAATTTCATCAATATTGACCATTTTTTCAACGTTCGACTGGTCCGGGGTCATCGTTTTTCATCAGAAAATTGATTTTTTGGACTCTACCAAAAATGATTCAAAATGTCATTTGGATCGGGCCTCATGTTGAATAACCACTTTTTAAACCCTCACAGTGACCAAAATTGCCATTTTTACAGAGTTTTGCTTACTCAAAATCTTCAATTTTGACAAATTTCAGGCACAGAAATGACTTTAAACACACATATTTTAGTTGAAAAAGTAAGAATTCACATCCAAACGTCATTTAAAGTCAAAAGATTAAATGTTAAAATTTCATCAATATTGACCATTTTTTCAACGTTCGACTGGTCCGGGGTCATCGTTTTTCATCAGAAAATGGATTTTTTGGACTCTACCAAAAAAGATTCAAAATGTTTTTTGGATCGGGTCTCATGTTGAATAACCACTTTTTAAACCCTCACAGTGACCAAAATTGCCATTTTTACAGAGTTTTGCTTACTCAAAATCTTCAATTTTGACCAATTTCAGGCACAGAAATGACTTTAAACACACTTATTTTAGTTGAAAAAGTAAGAATTCACATCCAACCGTTATTTAAAGTCAAAAGATTAAATGTTAAAATTTCATCAATATTGACCATTTTTTCAACGTTCGACTGGTCCGGGGTCATCGTTTTTCATCAGAAAATTGATTTTTTGGACTCTACCAAAAATGATTCAAAATGTCATTTGGATCGGGCCTCATGTTGAATAACCACTTTTTAAACCCTCACAGTGACCAAAATTGCCATTTTTACAGAGTTTTGCTTACTCAAAATCTTAAATTTTGACCAATTTCAGGCACAGAAATGACTTTAAACACACTTATTTTAGTTGAAAAAGTAATAATTCACATCCAACCGTCATTTAAAGTCAAAAGATTAAATGTTAAAATTTCATCAATATTGACCATTTTTTCAACGTTCGACTGGTCCGGGGTCATCGTTTTTCATCAGAAAATTGATTTTTTGGACTCTACCAAAAATGATTCAAAATGTCATTTGGATCGGGCCTCATGTTGAATAACCACTTTTTAAACCCTCACAGTGACCAAAATTGCCATTTTTACAGAGTTTATCTTACTCAGAATCTTCAATTTTGACCAATTTCAGGCACAGAAATGACTTTAAACACACATTTTATTTTAGTTGAAAAAGTAATAATTCACATCCAACCGTCATTTAAAGTCAAAAGATTAAATGTTAAAATTTCATCAATATTGACCATTTTTTCAACGTTCGACTGGTCCGGGGTCATCGTTTTTCATCAGAAAATTGATTTTTTGGACTCTACCAAAAATGATTCAAAATGGCATTTGGATCGGGCCTCATGTTGAATAACCACTTTTTAAACCCTCACAGTGACCAAAATTGCCATTTTTACAGAGTTTATCTTACTCAGAATCTTCAATTTTGACCAATTTCAGGCACAGAAATGACTTTAAACACAATTATTTTAGTTGAAAAAGTAATAATTCACATCCAACCGTCATTTAAAGTCAAAAGATTAAATGTAAAAATTTCATCAATATTGACCATTTTTTCAACGTTCGACTGGTCCGGGGTCATCGTTTTTCATCAGAAAATTGATTTTTTGGACTCTACCAAAAATGATTCAAAATGTCATTTGGATCGGGCCTCATGTTGAATAACCACTTTTTAAACCCTCACAGTGACCAAAATTGCCATTTTTACAGAGTTTTGCTTACTCAAAATCTTCAATTTTGACAAATTTCAGGCACAGAAATGACTTTAAACACACTTATTTTAGTTGAAAAAGTAAGAATTCACATCCAAACGTCATTTAAAGTCAAAAGATTAAATGTTAAAATTTCATCAATATTGACCATTTTTTCAACGTTCGACTGGTCCGGGGTCATCGTTTTTCATCAGAAAATGGATTTTTTGGACTCTACCAAAAATGATTCAAAATGTCATTTGGATCGGGCCTCATGTTGAATAACCACTTTTTAAACCCTCACAGTGACCAAAATTGCCATTTTTACAGAGTTTTGCTTACTCAAAATCTTCAATTTTGACCAATTTCAGGCACAGAAATGACTTTAAACACACTTATTTTAGTTGAAAAAGTAATAATTCACATCCAACCGTTATTTAAAGTCAAAAGATTAAATGTTAAAATTTCATCAATATTGACCATTTTTTCAACGTTCGACTGGTCCGGGGTCATCGTTTTTCATCAGAAAATTGATTTTTTGGACTCTACCAAAAATGATTCAAAATGTCATTTGGATCGGGCCTCATGTTGAATAACCACTTTTTAAACCCTCACAGTGACCAAAATTGCCATTTTTACAGAGTTTATCTTACTCAGAATCTTCAATTTTGACCAATTTCAGGCACAGAAATGACTTTAAACACACTTATTTTAGTTGAAAAAGTAATAATTCACATCCAACCGTCATTTAAAGTCAAAAGATGAAATGTTAAAATTTCATCAATATTGACCATTTTTTCAACGTTCGACTGGTCCGGGGTCATCGTTTTTCATCAGAAAATTGATTTTTTGGACTCTACCAAAAATGATTCAAAATGTCATTTGGATCGGGCCTCATGTTGAATAACCACTTTTTAAACTCTCACAGTGACCAAAATTGCCATTTTTACAGAGTTTTGCTTACTCAAAATCTTAAATTTTGACCAATTTCAGGCACAGAAATGACTTTAAACACACTTATTTTAGTTGAAAAAGTAATAATTCACATCCAACCGTCATTTAAAGTCAAAAGATTAAATGTTAAAATTTCATCAATATTGACCATTTTTTCAACGTTCGACTGGTCCGGGGTCATCGTTTTTCATCAGAAAATGGATTTTTTGGACTCTACCAAAAATGATTCAAAATGTCATTTGGATCGGGCCTCATGTTGAATAACCACTTTTTAAACCCTCACAGTGACCAAAATTGCCATTTTTACAGAGTTTTGCTTACTCAAAATCTTCAATTTTGACCAATTTCAGGCACAGAAATGACTTTAAACACACTTATTTTAGTTGAAAAAGTAATAATTCACATCCAACCGTTATTTAAAGTCAAAAGATTAAATGTTAAAATTTCATCAATATTGACCATTTTTTCAACGTTCGACTGGTCCGGGGTCATCGTTTTTCATCAGAAAATTGATTTTTTGGACTCTACCAAAAATGATTCAAAATGTCATTTGGATCGGGCCTCATGTTGAATAACCACTTTTTAAACCCTCACAGTGACCAAAATTGCCATTTTTACAGAGTTTTGCTTACTCAAAATCTTCAATTTTGACCAATTTCAGGCACAGAAATGACTTTAAACACACTTATTTTAGTTGAAAAAGTAATAATTCACATCCAACCGTCATTTAAAGTCAAAAGATTAAATGTTAAAATTTCATCAATATTGACCATTTTTTCAACGTTCGACTGGTCCGGGGTCATCGTTTTTCATCAGAAAATTGATTTTTTGGACTCTACCAAAAATGATTCAAAATGTCATTTGGATCGGGCCTCATGTTGAATAACCACTTTTTAAACCCTCACAGTGACCAAAATTGCCATTTTTACAGAGTTTTGCTTACTCAAAATCTTCAATTTTGACAAATTTCAGGCACAGAAATGACTTTAAACACACTTATTTTAGTTGAAAAAGTAAGAATTCACATCCAACCGTCATTTAAAGTCAAAAGATTAAATGTTAAAATTTCATCAATATTGACCATTTTTTCAACGTTCGACTGGTCCGGGGTCATCGTTTTTCATCAGAAAATGGATTTTTTGGACTCTACCAAAAAAGATTCAAAATGTTTTTTGGATCGGGTCTCATGTTGAATAACCACTTTTTAAACCCTCACAGTGACCAAAATTGCCATTTTTACAGAGTTTTGCTTACTCAAAATCTTCAATTTTGACCAATTTCAGGCACAGAAATGACTTTAAACACACTTATTTTAGTTGAAAAAGTAATAATTCACATCCAACCGTTATTTAAAGTCAAAAGATTAAATGTTAAAATGTCATCAATATTGACCATTTTTTCAACGTTCGACTGGTCCGGGGTCATCGTTTTTCATCAGAAAATTGATTTTTTGGACTCTACCAAAAATGATTCAAAATGTCATTTGGATCGGGCCTCATGTTGAATAACCACTTTTTAAACCCTCACAGTGACCAAAATTGCCATTTTTACAGAGTTTTGCTTACTCAAAATCTTAAATTTCGACCAATTTCAGGCACAGAAATGACTTTAAACACACTTATTTTAGTTGAAAAAGTAATAATTCACATCCAACCGTCATTTAAAGTCAAAAGATTAAATGTTAAAATTTCATCAATATTGACCATTTTTACAACGTTCGACTGGTCCGGGGTCATCGTTTTTCATCAGAAAATTGATTTTTTGGACTCTACCAAAAATGATTCAAAATGTCATTTGGATCGGGCCTCATGTTGAATAACCACTTTTTAAACCCTCACAGTGACCAAAATTGCCATTTTTACAGAGTTTTGCTTACTCAAAATCTTCAATTTTGACCAATTTCAGGCACAGAAATGACTTTAAACACACTTATTTTAGTTGAAAAAGTAATAATTCACATCCAACCGTCATTTAAAGTCAAAAGATTAAATGTTAAAATTTCATCAATATTGACCATTTTTTCAACGTTCGACTGGTCCGGGGTCATCGTTTTTCATCAGAAAATTGATTTTTTGGACTCTACCAAAAATGATTCAAAATGTCATTTGGATCGGGCCTCATGTTGAATAACCACTTTTTAAACCCTCACAGTGACCAAAATTGCTATTTTTACAGAGTTTTGCTTACTCAAAATCTTAAATTTTGACCAATTTCAGGCACAGAAATGACTTTAAACACACTTATTTTAGTTGAAAAAGTAATAATTCACATCCAACCGTCATTTAAAGTCAAAAGATTAAATGTAAAAATTTCATCAATATTGACCATTTTTTCAACGTTCGACTGGTCCGGGGTCATCGTTTTTCATCAGAAAATTGATTTTTTGGACTCTACCAAAAATGATTCAAAATGTCATTTGGATCGGGCCTCATGTTGAATAACCACTTTTTAAACCCTCACAGTGACCAAAATTGCCATTTTTACAGAGTTTTGCTTACTCAAAATCTTCAATTTTGACAAATTTCAGGCACAGAAATGACTTTAAACACACTTATTTTAGTTGAAAAAGTAAGAATTCACATCCAAACGTCATTTAAAGTCAAAAGATTAAATGTTAAAATTTCATCAATATTGACCATTTTTTCAACGTTCGACTGGTCCGGGGTCATCGTTTTTCATCAGAAAATGGATTTTTTTGGACTCTACCAAAAAAGATTCAAAATGTTTTTGGGATCGGGCCTCATGTTGAATAACCACTTTTTAAACCCTCACAGTGACCAAAATTGCCATTTTTACAGAGTTTTGCTTACTCAAAATCTTCAATTTTGACCAATTTCAGGCACAGAAATGACTTTAAACACACTTATTTTAGTTGAAAAAGTAATAATTAACATCCAACCGTTATTTAAAGTCAAAAGATTAAATGTTAAAATTTCATCAATATTGACCATTTTTTCAACGTTCGACTGGTCCGGGGTCATCGTTTTTCATCAGAAAATTGATTTTTTGGACTCTACCAAAAATGATTCAAAATGTCATTTGGATCGGGCCTCATGTTGAATAACCACTTTTTAAACCCTCACAGTGACCAAAATTGCCATTTTTACAGAGTTTTGCTTACTCAAAATCTTCAATTTTGACCAATTTCAGGCACAGAAATGACTTTAAACACACTTATTTTAGTTGAAAAAGTAATAATTCACATCCAACCGTCATTTAAAGTCAAAAGATTAAATGTTAAAATTTCATCAATATTGACCATTTTTTCAACGTTCGACTGGTCCGGGGTCATCGTTTTTCATCAGAAAATTGATTTTTTGGACTCTACCAAAAATGATTCAAAATGTCATTTGGATCGGGCCTCATGTTGAATAACCACTTTTTAAACCCTCACAGTGACCAAAATTGCTATTTTTACAGAGTTTTGCTTACTCAAAATCTTAAATTTTGACCAATTTCAGGCACAGAAATGACTTTAAACACACTTATTTTAGTTGAAAAAGTAATAATTCACATCCAACCGTCATTTAAAGTCAAAAGATTAAATGTAAAAATTTCATCAATATTGACCATTTTTTCAACGTTCGACTGGTCCGGGGTCATCGTTTTTCATCAGAAAATTGATTTTTTGGACTCTACCAAAAATGATTCAAAATGTCATTTGGATCGGGCCTCATGTTGAATAACCACTTTTTAAACCCTCACAGTGACCAAAATTGCCATTTTTACAGAGTTTTGCTTACTCAAAATCTTCAATTTTGACAAATTTCAGGCACAGAAATGACTTTAAACACACTTATTTTAGTTGAAAAAGTAAGAATTCACATCCAAACGTCATTTAAAGTCAAAAGATTAAATGTTAAAATTTCATCAATATTGACCATTTTTTCAACGTTCGACTGGTCCGGGGTCATCGTTTTTCATCAGAAAATGGATATTTTGGACTCTACCAAAAAAGATTCAAAATGTTTTTGGGATCGGGCCTCATGTTGAATAACCACTTTTTAAACCCTCACAGTGACCAAAATTGCCATTTTTACAGAGTTTTGCTTACTCAAAATCTTAAATTTTGACCAATTTCAGGCACAGAAATGACTTTAAACACACTTATTTTAGTTGAAAAAGTAATAATTAACATCCAACCGTTATTTAAAGTCAAAAGATTAAATGTTAAAATTTCATCAATATTGACCATTTTTTCAACGTTCGACTGGTCCGGGGTCATCGTTTTTCATCAGAAAATTGATTTTTTGGACTCTACCAAAAATGATTCAAAATGTCATTTGGATCGGGCCTCATGTTGAATAACCACTTTTTAAACCCTCACAGTGACCAAAATTGCCATTTTTACAGAGTTTTGCTTACTCAAAATCTTAAATTTTGACCAATTTCAGGCACAGAAATGACTTTAAACACACTTATTTTAGTTGAAAAAGTAATAATTCACATCCAACCGTCATTTAAAGTCAAAAGATTAAATGTTAAAATTTCATCAATATTGACCATTTTTACAACGTTCGACTGGTCCGGGGTCATCGTTTTTCATCAGAAAATTGATTTTTTGGACTCTACCAAAAATGATTCAAAATGTCATTTGGATCGGGCCTCATGTTGAATAACCACTTTTTAAACCCTCACAGTGACCAAAATTGCCATTTTTACAGAGTTTTGCTTACTCAAAATCTTCAATTTTGACCAATTTCAGGCACAGAAATGACTTTAAACACACTTATTTTAGTTGAAAAAGTAATAATTCACATCCAACCGTCATTTAAAGTCAAAAGATTAAATGTTAAAATTTCATCAATATTGACCATTTTTTCAACGTTCGACTGGTCCGGGGTCATCGTTTTTTATCAGAAAATAGATTTTTTGGACTCTACCAAAAATGATTCAAAATGTCATTTGGATCGGGCCTCATGTTGAATAACCACTTTTTAAACCCTCACAGTGACCAAAATTGCCATTTTTACAGAGTTTTGCTTACTCAGAATCTTCAATTTTGACCAATTTCAGGCACAGAAATGACTTTAAACACACTTATTTTAGTTGAAAAAGTAATAATTCACATCCAACCGTCATTTAAAGTCAAAAGATTAAATGTTAAAATTTCATCAATATTGACCATTTTTTCAACGTTCGACTGGTCCGGGGTCATCGTTTTTCATCAGAAAATTGATTTTTTGGACTCTACCAAAAATGATTCAAAATGTCATTTGGATCGGGCCTCATGTTGAATAACCACTTTTTAAACCCTCACAGTGACCAAAATTGCCATTTTTACAGAGTTTATCTTACTCAGAATCTTCAATTTTGACCAATTTCAGGCACAGAAATGACTTTAAACACACTTATTTTAGTTGAAAAAGTAATAATTCACATCCAACCGTCATTTAAAGTCAAAAGATGAAATGTTAAAATTTCATCAATATTGACCATTTTTTCAACGTTCGACTGGTCCGGGGTCATCGTTTTTCATCAGAAAATTGATTTTTTGGACTCTACCAAAAATGATTCAAAATGTCATTTGGATCGGGCCTCATGTTGAATAACCACTTTTTAAACTCTCACAGTGACCAAAATTGCAATTTTTACAGAGTTTTGCTTACTCAAAATCTTAAATTTTGACCAATTTCAGGCACAGAAATGACTTTAAACACACTTATTTTAGTTGAAAAAGTAATAATTCACATCCAACCGTCATTTAAAGTCAAAAGATTAAATGTTAAAATTTCATCAATATTGACCATTTTTTCAACGTTCGACTGGTCCGGGGTCATCGTTTTTCATCAGAAAATTGATTTTTTGGACTCTACCAAAAATGATTCAAAATGTCATTTGGATCGGGCCTCATGTTGAATAACCACTTTTTAAACCCTCACAGTGACCAAAATTGCCATTTTTACAGAGATTTGCTTACTCAAAATCTTCAATTTTGACAAATTTCAGGCACAGAAATGACTTTAAACACACTTATTTTAGTTGAAAAAGTAAGAATTCACATCCAACCGTCATTTAAAGTCAAAAGATTAAATGTTAAAATTTCATCAATATTGACCATTTTTTCAACGTTCGACTGGTCCGGGGTCATCGTTTTTCATCAGAAAATGGATTTTTTGGACTCTACCAAAAAAGATTCAAAATGTTTTTTGGATCGGGTCTCATGTTGAATAACCACTTTTTAAACCCTCACAGTGACCAAAATTGCCATTTTTACAGAGTTTTGCTTACTCAAAATCTTCAATTTTGACCAATTTCAGGCACAGAAATGACTTTAAACACACTTATTTTAGTTGAAAAAGTAATAATTCACATCCAACCGTTATTTAAAGTCAAAAGATTAAATGTTAAAATTTCATCAATATTGACCATTTTTTCAACGTTCGACTGGTCCGGGGTCATCGTTTTTCATCAGAAAATTGATTTTTTGGACTCTACCAAAAATGATTCAAAATGTCATTTGGATTGGGCCTCATGTTGAATAACCACTTTTTAAACCCTCACAGTGACCAAAATTGCCATTTTTACAGAGTTTTGCTTACTCAAAATCTTAAATTTTGACCAATTTCAGGCACAGAAATGACTTTAAACACACTTATTTTAGTTGAAAAAGTAATAATTCACATCCAACCGTCATTTAAAGTCAAAAGATTAAATGTTAAAATTTCATCAATATTGACCATTTTTACAACGTTCGACTGGTCCGGGGTCATCGTTTTTCATCAGAAAATTGATTTTTTGGACTCTACCAAAAATGATTCAAAATGTCATTTGGATCGGGCCTCATGTTGAATAACCACTTTTTAAACCCTCACAGTGACCAAAATTGCCATTTTTACAGAGTTTTGCTTACTCAAAATCTTCAATTTTGACCAATTTCAGGCACAGAAATGACTTTAAACACACTTATTTTAGTTGAAAAAGTAATAATTCACATCCAACCGTTTTTTAAAGTCAAAAGATTAAATGTTAAAATTTCATCAATATTGACCATTTTTTCAACGTTCGACTGGTCCGGGGTCATCGTTTTTCATCAGAAAATTGATTTTTTGGACTCTACCAAAAATGATTCAAAATGTCATTTGGATCGGGCCTCATGTTGAATAACCACTTTTTAAACCCTCACAGTGACCAAAATTGCCATTTTTACAGAGTTTTGCTTACTCAAAATCTTCAATTTTGACCAATTTCAGGCACAGAAATGACTTTAAACACACTTATTTTAGTTGAAAAAGTAATAATTCACATCCAACCGTCATTTAAAGTCAAAAGATTAAATGTTAAAATTTCATCAATATTGACCATTTTTTCAACGTTCGACTGGTCCGGGGTCATCGTTTTTCATCAGAAAATTGATTTTTTGGACTCTACCAAAAATGATTCAAAATGTCATTTGGATCGGACCTCATGTTGAATAACCACTTTTTAAACCCTCACAGTGACCAAAATTGCCATTTTTACAGAGTTTTGCTTACTCAAAATTTTCAATTTTGACAAATTTCAGGCACAGAAATGACTTTAAACACACTTATTTTAGTTGAAAAAGTAAGAATTCACATCCAACCGTCATTTAAAGTCAAAAGATTAAATGTTAAAATTTCATCAATATTGACCATTTTTTCAACGTTCGACTGGTCCGGGGTCATCGTTTTTCATCAGAAAATGGATTTTTTGGACTCTACCAAAAAAGATTCAAAATGTTTTTTGGATCGGGTCTCATGTTGAATAACCACTTTTTAAACCCTCACAGTGACCAAAATTGCCATTTTTACAGAGTTTTGCTTACTCAAAATCTTCAATTTTGACCAATTTCAGGCACAGAAATGACTTTAAACACACTTATTTTAGTTGAAAAAGTAATAATTCACATCCAACCGTTATTTAAAGTCAAAAGATTAAATGTTAAAATGTCATCAATATTGACCATTTTTTCAACGTTCGACTGGTCCGGGGTCAGCGTTTTTCATCAGAAAATTGATTTTTTGGACTCTACCAAAAATGATTCAAAATGTCATTTGGATCGGGCCTCATGTTGAATAACCACTTTTTAAACCCTCACAGTGACCAAAATTGCCATTTTTACAGAGTTTTGCTTACTCAAAATCTTAAATTTCGACCAATTTCAGGCACAGAAATGACTTTAAACACACTTATTTTAGTTGAAAAAGTAATAATTCACATCCAACCGTCATTTAAAGTCAAAAGATTAAATGTTAAAATTTCATCAATATTGACCATTTTTACAACGTTCGACTGGTCCGGGGTCATCGTTTTTCATCAGAAAATTGATTTTTTGGACTCTACCAAAAATGATTCAAAATGTCATTTGGATCGGGCCTCATGTTGAATAACCACTTTTTAAACCCTCACAGTGACCAAAATTGCCATTTTTACAGAGTTTTGCTTACTCAAAATCTTCAATTTTGACCAATTTCAGGCACAGAAATGACTTTAAACACACTTATTTTAGTTGAAAAAGTAATAATTCACATCCAACCGTCATTTAAAGTCAAAAGATTAAATGTTAAAATTTCATCAATATTGACCATTTTTTCAACGTTCGACTGGTCCGGGGTCATCGTTTTTCATCAGAAAATTGATTTTTTGGACTCTACCAAAAATGATTCAAAATGTCATTTGGATCGGGCCTCATGTTGAATAACCACTTTTTAAACCCTCACAGTGACCAAAATTGCTATTTTTACAGAGTTTTGCTTACTCAAAATCTTAAATTTTGACCAATTTCAGGCACAGAAATGACTTTAAACACACTTATTTTAGTTGAAAAAGTAATAATTCACATCCAACCGTCATTTAAAGTCAAAAGATTAAATGTAAAAATTTCATCAATATTGACCATTTTTTCAACGTTCGACTGGTCCGGGGTCATCGTTTTTCATCAGAAAATTGATTTTTTGGACTCTACCAAAAATGATTCAAAATGTCATTTGGATCGGGCCTCATGTTGAATAACCACTTTTTAAACCCTCACAGTGACCAAAATTGCCATTTTTACAGAGTTTTGCTTACTCAAAATCTTCAATTTTGACAAATTTCAGGCACAGAAATGACTTTAAACACACTTATTTTAGTTGAAAAAGTAAGAATTCACATCCAAACGTCATTTAAAGTCAAAAGATTAAATGTTAAAATTTCATCAATATTGACCATTTTTTCAACGTTCGACTGGTCCGGGGTCATCGTTTTTCATCAGAAAATGGATTTTTTGGACTCTACCAAAAAAGATTCAAAATGTTTTTGGGATCGGGCCTCATGTTGAATAACCACTTTTTAAACCCTCACAGTGACCAAAATTGCCATTTTTACAGAGTTTTGCTTACTCAAAATCTTCAATTTTGACCAATTTCAGGCACAGAAATGACTTTAAACACACTTATTTTAGTTGAAAAAGTAATAATTAACATCCAACCGTTATTTAAAGTCAAAAGATTAAATGTTAAAATTTCATCAATATTGACCATTTTTTCAACGTTCGACTGGTCCGGGGTCATCGTTTTTCATCAGAAAATTGATTTTTTGGACTCTACCAAAAATGATTCAAAATGTCATTTGGATCGGGCCTCATGTTGAATAACCACTTTTTAAACCCTCACAGTGACCAAAATTGCCATTTTTACAGAGTTTTGCTTACTCAAAATCTTCAATTTTGACCAATTTCAGGCACAGAAATGACTTTAAACACACTTATTTTAGTTGAAAAAGTAATAATTCACATCCAACCGTCATTTAAAGTCAAAAGATTAAATGTTAAAATTTCATCAATATTGACCATTTTTTCAACGTTCGACTGGTCCGGGGTCATCGTTTTTCATCAGAAAATTGATTTTTTGGACTCTACCAAAAATGATTCAAAATGTCATTTGGATCGGGCCTCATGTTGAATAACCACTTTTTAAACCCTCACAGTGACCAAAATTGCTATTTTTACAGAGTTTTGCTTACTCAAAATCTTAAATTTTGACCAATTTCAGGCACAGAAATGACTTTAAACACACTTATTTTAGTTGAAAAAGTAATAATTCACATCCAACCGTCATTTAAAGTCAAAAGATTAAATGTAAAAATTTCATCAATATTGACCATTTTTTCAACGTTCGACTGGTCCGGGGTCATCGTTTTTCATCAGAAAATTGATTTTTTGGACTCTACCAAAAATGATTCAAAATGTCATTTGGATCGGGCCTCATGTTGAATAACCACTTTTTAAACCCTCACAGTGACCAAAATTGCCATTTTTACAGAGTTTTGCTTACTCAAAATCTTCAATTTTGACAAATTTCAGGCACAGAAATGACTTTAAACACACTTATTTTAGTTGAAAAAGTAAGAATTCACATCCAAACGTCATTTAAAGTCAAAAGATTAAATGTTAAAATTTCATCAATATTGACCATTTTTTCAACGTTCGACTGGTCCGGGGTCATCGTTTTTCATCAGAAAATGGATTTTTTGGACTCTACCAAAAAAGATTCAAAATGTTTTTGGGATCGGGCCTCATGTTGAATAACCACTTTTTAAACCCTCACAGTGACCAAAATTGCCATTTTTACAGAGTTTTGCTTACTCAAAATCTTAAATTTTGACCAATTTCAGGCACAGAAATGACTTTAAACACACTTATTTTAGTTGAAAAAGTAATAATTAACATCCAACCGTTATTTAAAGTCAAAAGATTAAATGTTAAAATTTCATCAATATTGACCATTTTTTCAACGTTCGACTGGTCCGGGGTCATCGTTTTTCATCAGAAAATTGATTTTTTGGACTCTACCAAAAATGATTCAAAATGTCATTTGGATCGGGCCTCATGTTGAATAACCACTTTTTAAACCCTCACAGTGACCAAAATTGCCATTTTTACAGAGTTTTGCTTACTAAAAATCTTAAATTTTGACCAATTTCAGGCACAGAAATGACTTCAAACACACTTATTTTAGTTGAAAAAGTAATAATTCACATCCAACCGTCATTTAAAGTCAAAAGATTAAATGTTAAAATTTCATCAATATTGACCATTTTTACAACGTTCGACTGGTCCGGGGTCATCGTTTTTCATCAGAAAATTGATTTTTTGGACTCTACCAAAAATGATTCAAAATGTCATTTGGATCGGGCCTCATGTTGAATAACCACTTTTTAAACCCTCACAGTGACCAAAATTGCCATTTTTACAGAGTTTTGCTTACTCAAAATCTTCAATTTTGACCAATTTCAGGCACAGAAATGACTTTAAACACACTTATTTTAGTTGAAAAAGTAATAATTCACATCCAACCGTCATTTAAAGTCAAAAGATTAAATGTTAAAATTTCATCAATATTGACCATTTTTTCAACGTTCGACTGGTCCGGGGTCATCGTTTTTTATCAGAAAATAGATTTTTTGGACTCTACCAAAAATGATTCAAAATGTCATTTGGATCGGGCCTCATGTTGAATAACCACTTTTTAAACCCTCACAGTGACCAAAATTGCCATTTTTACAGAGTTTTGCTTACTCAGAATCTTCAATTTTGACCAATTTCAGGCACAGAAATGACTTTAAACACACTTATTTTAGTTGAAAAAGTAATAATTCACATCCAACCGTCATTTAAAGTCAAAAGATTAAATGTTAAAATTTCATCAATATTGACCATTTTTTCAACGTTCGACTGGTCCGGGGTCATCGTTTTTCATCAGAAAATTGATTTTTTGGACTCTACCAAAAATGATTCAAAATGTCATTTGGATCGGGCCTCATGTTGAATAACCACTTTTTAAACCCTCACAGTGACCAAAATTGCCATTTTTACAGAGTTTATCTTACTCAGAATCTTCAATTTTGACCAATTTCAGGCACAGAAATGACTTTAAACACACTTATTTTAGTTGAAAAAGTAATAATTCACATCCAACCGTCATTTAAAGTCAAAAGATGAAATGTTAAAATTTCATCAATATTGACCATTTTTTCAACGTTCGACTGGTCCGGGGTCATCGTTTTTCATCAGAAAATTGATTTTTTGGACTCTACCAAAAATGATTCAAAATGTCATTTGGATCGGGCCTCATGTTGAATAACCACTTTTTAAACTCTCACAGTGACCAAAATTGCAATTTTTACAGAGTTTTGCTTACTCAAAATCTTAAATTTTGACCAATTTCAGGCACAGAAATGACTTTAAACACACTTATTTTAGTTGAAAAAGTAATAATTCACATCCAACCGTCATTTAAAGTCAAAAGATTAAATGTTAAAATTTCATCAATATTGACCATTTTTTCAACGTTCGACTGGTCCGGGGTCATCGTTTTTCATCAGAAAATTGATTTTTTGGACTCTACCAAAAATGATTCAAAATGTCATTTGGATCGGGCCTCATGTTGAATAACCACTTTTTAAACCCTCACAGTGACCAAAATTGCCATTTTTACAGAGATTTGCTTACTCAAAATCTTCAATTTTGACAAATTTCAGGCACAGAAATGACTTTAAACACACTTATTTTAGTTGAAAAAGTAAGAATTCACATCCAACCGTCATTTAAAGTCAAAAGATTAAATGTTAAAATTTCATCAATATTGACCATTTTTTCAACGTTCGACTGGTCCGGGGTCATCGTTTTTCATCAGAAAATGGATTTTTTGGACTCTACCAAAAAAGATTCAAAATGTTTTTTGGATCGGGTCTCATGTTGAATAACCACTTTTTAAACCCTCACAGTGACCAAAATTGCCATTTTTACAGAGTTTTGCTTACTCAAAATCTTCAATTTTGACCAATTTCAGGCACAGAAATGACTTTAAACACACTTATTTTAGTTGAAAAAGTAATAATTCACATCCAACCGTTATTTAAAGTCAAAAGATTAAATGTTAAAATTTCATCAATATTGACCATTTTTTCAACGTTCGACTGGTCCGGGGTCATCGTTTTTCATCAGAAAATTGATTTTTTGGACTCTACCAAAAATGATTCAAAATGTCATTTGGATTGGGCCTCATGTTGAATAACCACTTTTTAAACCCTCACAGTGACCAAAATTGCCATTTTTACAGAGTTTTGCTTACTCAAAATCTTAAATTTTGACCAATTTCAGGCACAGAAATGACTTTAAACACACTTATTTTAGTTGAAAAAGTAATAATTCACATCCAACCGTCATTTAAAGTCAAAAGATTAAATGTTAAAATTTCATCAATATTGACCATTTTTACAAAGTTCGACTGGTCCGGGGTCATCGTTTTTCATCAGAAAATTGATTTTTTGGACTCTACCAAAAATGATTCAAAATGTCATTTGGATCGGGCCTCATGTTGAATAACCACTTTTTAAACCCTCACAGTGACCAAAATTGCCATTTTTACAGAGTTTTGCTTACTCAAAATCTTCAATTTTGACCAATTTCAGGCACAGAAATGACTTTAAACACACTTATTTTAGTTGAAAAAGTAATGAATCACATCCAACCGTCATTTAAAGTCAAAAGATTAAATGTTAAAATTTCATCAATATTGACCATTTTTTCAACGTTCGACTGGTCCGGGGTCATCGTTTTTCATCAGAAAATTGATTTTTTGGACTCTACCAAAAATGATTCAAAATGTCATTTGGATCGGGCCTCATGTTGAATAACCACTTTTTAAACCCTCACAGTGACCAAAATTGCCATTTTTACAGAGTTTTGCTTACTCAAAATCTTAAATTTTGACCAATTTCAGGCACAGAAATGACTTTAAACACACTTATTTTAGTTGAAAAAGTAAGAATTCACATCCAAACGTCATTTAAAGTCAAAAGATTAAATGTTAAAATTTCATCAATATTGACCATTTTTTCAACGTTCGACTGGTCCGGGGTCATCGTTTTTCATCAGAAAATGGATTTTTTGGACTCTACCAAAAAAGATTCAAAATGTTTTTTGGATCGGGTCTCATGTTGAATAACCACTTTTTAAACCCTCACAGTGACCAAAATTGCCATTTTTACAGAGTTTTGCTTACTCAAAATCTTCAATTTTGACCAATTTCAGGCACAGAAATGACTTTAAACACACTTATTTTAGTTGAAAAAGTAAGAATTCACATCCAACCGTTATTTAAAGTCAAAAGATTAAATGTTAAAATTTCATCAATATTGACCATTTTTTCAACGTTCGACTGGTCCGGGGTCATCGTTTTTCATCAGAAAATTGATTTTTTGGACTCTACCAAAAATGATTCAAAATGTCATTTGGATCGGGCCTCATGTTGAATAACCACTTTTTAAACCCTCACAGTGACCAAAATTGCCATTTTTACAGAGTTTTGCTTACTCAAAATCTTCAATTTTGACCAATTTCAGGCACAGAAATGACTTTAAACACACTTATTTTAGTTGAAAAAGTAATAATTCACATCCAACCGTCATTTAAAGTCAAAAGATTAAATGTTAAAATTTCATCAATATTGACCATTTTTTCAAAGTTCGACTGGTCCGGGGTCATCGTTTTTCATCAGAAAATTGTTTTTTTGGACTCTACCAAAAATGATTCAAAATGTCATTTGGATCGGGCCTCATGTTGAATAACCACTTTTTAAACCCTCACAGTGACCAAAATTGCCATTTTTACAGAGTTTTGCTTACTCAAAATCTTCAATTTTGACCAATTTCAGGCACAGAAATGACTTTAAACACACTTATTTTAGTTGAAAAAGTAATAATTCAAATCCAACGTCATTTAAAGTCAAAAGATTAAATGTTAAAATTTCATCAATATTGACCATTTTTTCAACGTTCGACTGGTCCGGGGTCATCGTTTTTCATCAGAAAATTGATTTTTTGGACTCTACCAAAAATGATTCAAAATGTCATTTGGATCGGGCCTCATGTTGAATAACCACTTTTTAAACCCTCACAGTGACCAAAATTGCCATTTTTACAGAGTTTTGCTTACTCAGAATCTTCAATTTTGACCAATGTCAGGCACAGAAATGACTTTAAACACACTTATTTAAGTTGAAAAAGTAATAATTCACATCCAACCGTCATTTAAAGTCAAAAGATTAAATGTTAAAATTTCATCAATATTGACCATTTTTTCAACGTTCGACTGGTCCGGGGTCATCGTTTTTCATCAGAAAATTGATTTTTTGGACTCTACCAAAAATGATTCAAAATGTCATTTGGATCGGGCCTCATGTTGAATAACCACTTTTTAAACCCTCACAGTGACCA
Organism: Lissotriton vulgaris; assembly: GCF_964263255.1. Classification (NCBI taxonomy): domain Eukaryota; kingdom Metazoa; phylum Chordata; class Amphibia; order Caudata; family Salamandridae; genus Lissotriton; species Lissotriton vulgaris. The sequence continues at coordinate 408,591 of NW_028247452.1, read as the reverse complement.
AAATTGCCATTTTTACAGAGTTTATCTTACTCAGAATCTTCAATTTTGACCAATTTCAGGCACAGAAATGACTTTAAACACTTATTTTAGTTGAAAAAGTAATAATTCACATCCAACCGTCATTTAAAGTCAAAAGATGAAATGTTAAAATTTCATCAATATTGACCATTTTTTCAACGTTCGACTGGTCCGGGGTCATCGTTTTTCATCAGAAAATTGATTTTTTGGACTCTACCAAAAATGATTCAAAATGTCATTTGGATCGGGCCTCATGTTGAATAACCACTTTTTAAACTCTCACAGTGACCAAAATTGCCATTTTTACAGAGTTTTGCTTACTCAAAATCTTAAATTTTGACCAATTTCAGGCACAGAAATGACTTTAAACACACTTATTTTAGTTGAAAAAGTAATAATTCACATCCAACCGTCATTTAAAGTCAAAAGATTAAATGTTAAAATTTCATCAATATTGACCATTTTTTCAACGTTCGACTGGTCCGGGGTCATCGTTTTTCATCAGAAAATGGATTTTTTGGACTCTACCAAAAATGATTCAAAATGTCATTTGGATCGGGCCTCATGTTGAATAACCACTTTTTAAACCCTCACAGTGACCAAAATTGCCATTTTTACAGAGTTTTGCTTACTCAAAATCTTCAATTTTGACCAATTTCAGGCACAGAAATGACTTTAAACACACTTATTTTAGTTGAAAAAGTAATAATTCACATCCAACCGTTATTTAAAGTCAAAAGATTAAATGTTAAAATTTCATCAATATTGACCATTTTTTCAACGTTCGACTGGTCCGGGGTCATCGTTTTTCATCAGAAAATTGATTTTTTGGACTCTACCAAAAATGATTCAAAATGTCATTTGGATCGGGCCTCATGTTGAATAACCACTTTTTAAACCCTCACAGTGACCAAAATTGCCATTTTTACAGAGTTTTGCTTACTCAAAATCTTCAATTTTGACCAATTTCAGGCACAGAAATGACTTTAAACACACTTATTTTAGTTGAAAAAGTAATAATTCACATCCAACCGTCATTTAAAGTCAAAAGATTAAATGTTAAAATTTCATCAATATTGACCATTTTTTCAACGTTCGACTGGTCCGGGGTCATCGTTTTTCATCAGAAAATTGATTTTTTGGACTCTACCAAAAATGATTCAAAATGTCATTTGGATCGGGCCTCATGTTGAATAACCACTTTTTAAACCCTCACAGTGACCAAAATTGCCATTTTTACAGAGTTTTGCTTACTCAAAATCTTAAATTTTGACCAATTTCAGGCACAGAAATGACTTTAAACACACTTATTTTAGTTGAAAAAGTAATAATTCACATCCAACCGTCATTTAAAGTCAAAAGATTAAATGTAAAAATTTCATCAATATTGACCATTTTTTCAACGTTCGACTGGTCCGGGGTCATCGTTTTTCATCAGAAAATTGATTTTTTGGTCTCTACCAAAAATGATTCAAAATGTCATTTGGATCGGGCCTCATGTTGAATAACCACTTTTTAAACCCTCACAGTGACCAAAATTGCCATTTTTACAGAGTTTTGCTTACTCAAAATCTTCAATTTTGACAAATTTCAGGCACAGAAATGACTTTAAACACACTTATTTTAGTTGAAAAAGTAAGAATTCACATCCAACCGTCATTTAAAGTCAAAAGATTAAATGTTAAAATTTCATCAATATTGACCATTTTTTCAACGTTCGACTGGTCCGGGGTCATCGTTTTTCATCAGAAAATGGATTTTTTGGACTCTACCAAAAATGATTCAAAATGTCATTTGGATCGGGCCTCATGTTGAATAACCACTTTTTAAACCCTCACAGTGACCAAAATTGCCATTTTTACAGAGTTTTGCTTACTCAAAATCTTCAATTTTGACCAATTTCAGGCACAGAAATGACTTTAAACACACTTATTTTAGTTGAAAAAGTAATAATTCACATCCAACTGTTATTTAAAGTCAAAAGATTAAATGTTAAAATTTCATCAATATTGACCATTTTTTCAACGTTCGACTGGTCCGGGGTCATCGTTTTTCATCAGAAAATTGATTTTTTGGACTCTACCAAAAATGATTCAAAATGTCATTTGGATCGGGCCTCATGTTGAATAACCACTTTTTAAACCCTCACAGTGACCAAAATTGCCATTTTTACAGAGTTTTGCTTACTCAAAATCTTCAATTTTGACCAATTTCAGGCACAGAAATGACTTTAAACACACTTATTTTAGTTGAAAAAGTAATAATTCACATCCAACCGTCATTTAAAGTCAAAAGATTAAATGTTAAAATTTCATCAATATTGACCATTTTTTCAACGTTCGACTGGTCCGGGGTCATCGTTTTTCATCAGAAAATTGATTTTTTGGACTCTACCAAAAATGATTCAAAATGTCATTTGGATCGGGCCTCATGTTGAATAACCACTTTTTAAACCCTCACAGTGACCAAAATTGCCATTTTTACAGAGTTTTGCTTACTCAAAATCTTAAATTTTGACCAATTTCAGGCACAGAAATGACTTTAAACACACTTATTTTAGTTGAAAAAGTAATAATTCACATCCAACCGTCATTTAAAGTCAAAAGATTAAATGTAAAAATTTCATCAATATTGACCATTTTTTCAACGTTCGACTGGTCCGGGGTCATCGTTTTTCATCAGAAAATTGATTTTTTGGTCTCTACCAAAAATGATTCAAAATGTCATTTGGATCGGGCCTCATGTTGAATAACCACTTTTTAAACCCTCACAGTGACCAAAATTGCCATTTTTACAGAGTTTTGCTTACTCAAAATCTTCAATTTTGACAAATTTCAGGCACAGAAATGACTTTAAACACACTTATTTTAGTTGAAAAAGTAAGAATTCACATCCAACCGTCATTTAAAGTCAAAAGATTAAATGTTAAAATTTCATCAATATTGACCATTTTTTCAACGTTCGACTGGTCCGGGGTCATCGTTTTTCATCAGAAAATGGATTTTTTGGACTCTACCAAAAAAGATTCAAAATGTTTTTTGGATCGGGTCTCATGTTGAATAACCACTTTTTAAACCCTCACAGTGACCAAAATTGCCATTTTTACAGAGTTTTGCTTACTCAAAATCTTCAATTTTGACCAATTTCAGGCACAGAAATGACTTTAAACACACTTATTTTAGTTGAAAAAGTAATAATTCACATCCAACCGTTATTTAAAGTCAAAAGATTAAATGTTAAAATGTCATCAATATTGACCATTTTTTCAACGTTCGACTGGTCCGGGGTCATCGTTTTTCATCAGAAAATTGATTTTTTGGACTCTACCAAAAATGATTCAAAATGTCATTTGGATCGGGCCTCATGTTGAATAACCACTTTTTAAACCCTCACAGTGACCAAAATTGCCATTTTTACAGAGTTTTGCTTACTCAAAATCTTAAATTTTGACCAATTTCAGGCACAGAAATGACTTTAAACACACTTATTTTAGTTGAAAAAGTAATAATTCACATCCAACCGTCATTTAAAGTCAAAAGATTAAATGTTAAAATTTCATCAATATTGACCATTTTTACAACGTTCGACTGGTCCGGGGTCATCGTTTTTCATCAGAAAATTGATTTTTTGGACTCTACCAAAAATGATTCAAAATGTCATTTGGATCGGGCCTCATGTTGAATAACCACTTTTTAAACCCTCACAGTGACCAAAATTGCCATTTTACAGAGTTTTGCTTACTCAAAATCTTCAATTTTGACCAATTTCAGGCACAGAAATGACTTTAAACACACTTATTTTAGTTGAAAAAGTAATAATTCACATCCAACCGTCATTTAAAGTCAAAAGATTAAATGTTAAAATTTCATCAATATTGACCATTTTTTCAACGTTCGACTGGTCCGGGGTCATCGTTTTTCATCAGAAAATTGATTTTTTGGACTCTACCAAAAATGATTCAAAATGTCATTTGGATCGGGCCTCATGTTGAATAACCACTTTTTAAACCCTCACAGTGACCAAAATTGCTATTTTTACAGAGTTTTGCTTACTCAAAATCTTAAATTTTGACCAATTTCAGGCACAGAAATGACTTTAAACACACTTATTTTAGTTGAAAAAGTAATAATTCACATCCAACCGTCATTTAAAGTCAAAAGATTAAATGTAAAAATTTCATCAATATTGACCATTTTTTCAACGTTCGACTGGTCCGGGGTCATCGTTTTTCATCAGAAAATTGATTTTTTGGACTCTACCAAAAATGATTCAAAATGTCATTTGGATCGGGCCTCATGTTGAATAACCACTTTTTAAACCCTCACAGTGACCAAAATTGCCATTTTTACAGAGTTTTGCTTACTCAAAATCTTCAATTTTGACAAATTTCAGGCACAGAAATGACTTTAAACACACTTATTTTAGTTGAAAAAGTAAGAATTCACATCCAAACGTCATTTAAAGTCAAAAGATTAAATGTTAAAATTTCATCAATATTGACCATTTTTTCAACGTTCGACTGGTCCGGGGTCATCGTTTTTCATCAGAAAATGGATTTTTTGGACTCTACCAAAAAAGATTCAAAATGTTTTTGGGATCGGGCCTCATGTTGAATAACCACTTTTTAAACCCTCACAGTGACCAAAATTGCCATTTTTACAGAGTTTTGCTTACTCAAAATCTTCAATTTTGACCAATTTCAGGCACAGAAATGACTTTAAACACACTTATTTTAGTTGAAAAAGTAATAATTAACATCCAACCGTTATTTAAAGTCAAAAGATTAAATGTTAAAATTTCATCAATATTGACCATTTTTTCAACGTTCGACTGGTCCGGGGTCATCGATTTTCATCAGAAAATTGATTTTTTGGACTCTACCAAAAATGATTCAAAATGTCATTTGGATCGGGCCTCATGTTGAATAACCACTTTTTAAACCCTCACAGTGACCAAAATTGCCATTTTTACAGAGTTTTGCTTACTCAAAATCTTAAATTTTGACCAATTTCAGGCACAGAAATGACTTTAAACACACTTATTTTAGTTGAAAAAGTAATAATTCACATCCAACCGTCATTTAAAGTCAAAAGATTAAATGTTAAAATTTCATCAATATTGACCATTTTTACAACGTTCGACTGGTCCGGGGTCATCGTTTTTCATCAGAAAATTGATTTTTTGGACTCTACCAAAAATGATTCAAAATGTCATTTGGATCGGGCCTCATGTTGAATAACCACTTTTTAAACCCTCACAGTGACCAAAATTGCCATTTTTACAGAGTTTTGCTTACTCAAAATCTTCAATTTTGACCAATTTCAGGCACAGAAATGACTTTAAACACACTTATTTTAGTTGAAAAAGTAATAATTCACATCCAACCGTCATTTAAAGTCAAAAGATTAAATGTTAAAATTTCATCAATATTGACCATTTTTTCAACATTCGACTGGTCCGGGGTCATCGTTTTTCATCAGAAAATAGATTTTTTGGACTCTACCAAAAATGATTCAAAATGTCATTTGGATCGGGCCTCATGTTGAATAACCACTTTTTAAACCCTCACAGTGACCAAAATTGCCATTTTTACAGAGTTTTGCTTACTCAGAATCTTCAATTTTGACCAATTTCAGGCACAGAAATGACTTTAAACACACTTATTTTAGTTGAAAAAGTAAGAATTCACATCCAACCGTCATTTAAAGTCAAAAGATTAAATGTTAAAATTTCATCAATATTGACCATTTTTTCAACGTTCGACTGGTCCGGGGTCATCGTTTTTCATCAGAAAATTGATTTTTTGGACTCTACCAAAAATGATTCAAAATGTCATTTGGATCGGGCCTCATGTTGAATAACCACTTTTTAAACCCTCACAGTGACCAAAATTGCCATTTTTACAGAGTTTATCTTACTCAGAATCTTCAATTTTGACCAATTTCAGGCACAGAAATGACTTTAAACACACTTATTTTAGTTGAAAAAGTAATAATTCACATCCAACCGTCATTTAAAGTCAAAAGATGAAATGTTAAAATTTCATCAATATTGACCATTTTTTCAACGTTCGACTGGTCCGGGGTCATCGTTTTTCATCAGAAAATTGATTTTTTGGACTCTACCAAAAATGATTCAAAATGTCATTTGGATCGGGCCTCATGTTGAATAACCACTTTTTAAACCCTCACAGTGACCAAAATTGCTATTTTTACAGAGTTTTGCTTACTCAAAATCTTAAATTTTGACCAATTTCAGGCACAGAAATGACTTTAAACACACTTATTTTAGTTGAAAAAGTAATAATTCACATCCAACCGTCATTTAAAGTCAAAAGATTAAATGTAAAAATGTCATCAATATTGACCATTTTTTCAACGTTCGACTGGTCCGGGGTCATCGTTTTTCATCAGAAAATTGATTTTTTGGACTCTACCAAAAATGATTCAAAATGTCATTTGGATCGGGCCTCATGTTGAATAACCACTTTTTAAACCCTCACAGTGACCAAAATTGCCATTTTTACAGAGTTTTGCTTACTCAAAATCTTCAATTTTGACAAATTTCAGGCACAGAAATGACTTTAAACACACTTATTTTAGTTGAAAAAGTAAGAATTCACATCCAAACGTCATTTAAAGTCAAAAGATTAAATGTTAAAATTTCATCAATATTGACCATTTTTTCAACGTTCGACTGGTCCGGGGTCATCGTTTTTCATCAGAAAATGGATTTTTTGGACTCTACCAAAAAAGATTCAAAATGTTTTTGGGATCGGGCCTCATGTTGAATAACCACTTTTTAAACCCTCACAGTGACCAAAATTGCCATTTTTACAGAGTTTTGCTTACTCAAAATCTTCAATTTTGACCAATTTCAGGCACAGAAATGACTTTAAACACACTTATTTTAGTTGAAAAAGTAATAATTAACATCCAACCGTTATTTAAAGTCAAAAGATTAAATGTTAAAATTTCATCAATATTGACCATTTTTTCAACGTTCGACTGGTCCGGGGTCATCGTTTTTCATCAGAAAATTGATTTTTTGGACTCTACCAAAAATGATTCAAAATGTCATTTGGATCGGGCCTCATGTTGAATAACCACTTTTTAAACCCTCACAGTGACCAAAATTGCCATTTTTACAGAGTTTTGCTTACTCAAAATCTTAAATTTTGACCAATTTCAGGCACAGAAATGACTTTAAACACACTTATTTTAGTTGAAAAAGTAATAATTCACATCCAACCGTCATTTAAAGTCAAAAGATTAAATGTTAAAATTTCATCAATATTGACCATTTTTACAACGTTCGACTGGTCCGGGGTCATCGTTTTTCATCAGAAAATTGATTTTTTGGACTCTACCAAAAATGATTCAAAATGTCATTTGGATCGGGCCTCATGTTGAATAACCACTTTTTAAACCCTCACAGTGACCAAAATTGCCATTTTTACAGAGTTTTGCTTACTCAAAATCTTCAATTTTGACCAATTTCAGGCACAGAAATGACTTTAAACACACTTATTTTAGTTGAAAAAGTAATAATTCACATCCAACCGTCATTTAAAGTCAAAAGATTAAATGTTAAAATTTCATCAATATTGACCATTTTTTCAACATTCGACTGGTCCGGGGTCATCGTTTTTCATCAGAAAATAGATTTTTTGGACTCTACCAAAAATGATTCAAAATGTCATTTGGATCGGGCCTCATGTTGAATAACCACTTTTTAAACCCTCACAGTGACCAAAATTGCCATTTTTACAGAGTTTTGCTTACTCAGAATCTTCAATTTTGACCAATTTCAGGCACAGAAATGACTTTAAACACACTTATTTTAGTTGAAAAAGTAAGAATTCACATCCAACCGTCATTTAAAGTCAAAAGATTAAATGTTAAAATTTCATCAATATTGACCATTTTTTCAACGTTCGACTGGTCCGGGGTCATCGTTTTTCATCAGAAAATTGATTTTTTGGACTCTACCAAAAATGATTCAAAATGTCATTTGGATCGGGCCTCATGTTGAATAACCACTTTTTAAACCCTCACAGTGACCAAAATTGCCATTTTTACAGAGTTTATCTTACTCAGAATCTTCAATTTTGACCAATTTCAGGAACAGAAATGACTTTAAACACACTTATTTTAGTTGAAAAAGTAATAATTCACATCCAACCGTCATTTAAAGTCAAAAGATGAAATGTTAAAATTTCATCAATATTGACCATTTTTTCAACGTTCGACTGGTCCGGGGTCATCGTTTTTCATCAGAAAATTGATTTTTTGGACTCTACCAAAAATGATTCAAAATGTCATTTGGATCGGGCCTCATGTTGAATAACCACTTTTTAAACCCTCACAGTGACCAAAATTGCCATTTTTACAGAGATTTGCTTACTCAAAATCTTCAATTTTGACAAATTTCAGGCACAGAAATGACTTTAAACACACTTATTTTAGTTGAAAAAGTAAGAATTCACATCCAACCGTCATTTAAAGTCAAAAGATTAAATGTTAAAATTTCATCAATATTGACCATTTTTTCAACGTTCGACTGGTCCGGGGTCATCGTTTTTCATCAGAAAATGGATTTTTTGGACTCTACCAAAAATGATTCAAAATGTCATTTGGATTGGGCCTCATGTTGAATAACCACTTTTTAAACCCTCACAGTGACCAAAATTGCCATTTTTACAGAGTTTTGCTTACTCAAAATCTTAAATTTTGACCAATTTCAGGCACAGAAATGACTTTAAACACACTTATTTTAGTTGAAAAAGTAATAATTCACATCCAACCGTCATTTAAAGTCAAAAGATTAAATGTAAAAATTTCATCAATATTGACCATTTTTTCAACGTTCGACTGGTCCGGGGTCATCGTTTTTCATCAGAAAATTGATTTTTTGGACTCTACCAAAAATGATTCAAAATGTCATTTGGATCGGGCCTCATGTTGAATAACCACTTTTTAAACCCTCACAGTGACCAAAATTGCCATTTTTACAGAGTTTTGCTTACTCAAAATCTTCAATTTTGACAAATTTCAGGCACAGAAATGACTTTAAACACACTTATTTTAGTTGAAAAAGTAAGAATTCACATCCAAACGTCATTTAAAGTCAAAAGATTAAATGTTAAAATTTCATCAATATTGACCATTTTTTCAACGTTCGACTGGTCCGGGGTCATCGTTTTTCATCAGAAAATGGATTTTTTGGACTCTACCAAAAAAGATTCAAAATGTTTTTTGGATCGGGTCTCATGTTGAATAACCACTTTTTAAACCCTCACAGTGACCAAAATTGCCATTTTTACAGAGTTTTGCTTACTCAAAATCTTCAATTTTGACCAATTTCAGGCACAGAAATGACTTTAAACACACTTATTTTAGTTGAAAAAGTAAGAATTCACATCCAACCGTTATTTAAAGTCAAAAGATTAAATGTTAAAATTTCATCAATATTGACCATTTTTTCAACGTTCGACTGGTCCGGGGTCATCGTTTTTCATCAGAAAATTGATTTTTTGGACTCTACCAAAAATGATTCAAAATGTCATTTGGATCGGGCCTCATGTTGAATAACCACTTTTTAAACCCTCACAGTGACCAAAATTGCCATTTTTACAGAGTTTTGCTTACTCAAAATCTTCAATTTTGACCAATTTCAGGCACAGAAATGACTTTAAACACACTTATTTTAGTTGAAAAAGTAATAATTCACATCCAACCGTCATTTAAAGTCAAAAGATTAAATGTTAAAATTTCATCAATATTGACCATTTTTTCAAAGTTCGACTGGTCCGGGGTCATCGTTTTTCATCAGAAAATTGATTTTTTGGACTCTACCAAAAATGATTCAAAATGTCATTTGGATCGGGCCTCATGTTGAATAACCACTTTTTAAACCCTCACAGTGACCAAAATTGCCATTTTTACAGAGTTTTGCTTACTCAGAATCTTCAATTTTGACCAATGTCAGGCACAGAAATGACTTTAAACACACTTATTTAAGTTGAAAAAGTAATAATTCACATCCAACCGTCATTTAAAGTCAAAAGATTAAATGTTAAAATTTCATCAATATTGACCATTTTTTCAACGTTCGACTGGTCCGGGGTCATCGTTTTTCATCAGAAAATTGATTTTTTGGACTCTACCAAAAATGATTCAAAATGTCATTTGGATCGGGCCTCATGTTGAATAACCACTTTTTAAACCCTCACAGTGACCAAAATTGCCATTTTTACAGAGTTTATCTTACTCAGAATCTTCAATTTTGACCAATTTCAGGCACAGAAATGACTTTAAACACTTATTTTAGTTGAAAAAGTAATAATTCACATCCAACCGTCATTTAAAGTCAAAAGATGAAATGTTAAAATTTCATCAATATTGACCATTTTTTCAACGTTCGACTGGTCCGGGGTCATCGTTTTTCATCAGAAAATAGATTTTTTGGACTCTACCATAAATGATTCAAAATGTCATTTGGATCCGGCCTCATGTTGAATAACCACTTTTTAAACTCTCACAGTGACCAAAATTGCCATTTTTACAGAGTTTTGCTTACTCAAAATCTTAAATTTTGACCAATTTCAGGCACAGAAATGACTTTAAACACACTTATTTTAGTTGAAAAAGTAATAATTCACATCCAACCGTCATTTAAAGTCAAAAGATTAAATGTTAAAACTTCATCAATATTGACCATTTTTTCAACGTTCGACTGGTCCGGGGTCATCGTTTTTCATCAGAAAATGGATTTTTTGGACTCTACCAAAAATGATTCAAAATGTCATTTGGATCGGGCCTCATGTTGAATAACCACTTTTTAAACCCTCACAGTGACCAAAATTGCCATTTTTACAGAGTTTTGCTTACTCAAAATCTTAAATTTTGACCAATTTCAGGCACAGAAATGACTTTAAACACACTTATTTTAGTTGAAAAAGTAATAATTCACATCCAACCGTCATTTAAAGTCAAAAGATTAAATGTTAAAACTTCATCAATATTGACCATTTTTTCAACGTTCGACTGGTCCGGGGTCATCGTTTTTCATCAGAAAATGGATTTTTTGGACTCTACCAAAAATGATTCAAAATGTCATTTGGATCGGGCCTCATGTTGAATAACCACTTTTTAAACCCTCACAGTGACCAAAATTGCCATTTTTACAGAGTTTTGCTTACTCAAAATCTTCAATTTTGACCAATTTCAGGCACAGAAATGACTTTAAACACACTTATTTTAGTTGAAAAAGTAATAATTCACATCCAACCGTTATTTAAAGTCAAAAGATTAAATGTTAAAATTTCATCAATATTGACCATTTTTTCAACGTTCGACTGGTCCGGGGTCATCGTTTTTCATCAGAAAATTGATTTTTTGGACTCTACCAAAAATGATTCAAAATGTCATTTGGATCGGGCCTCATGTTGAATAACCACTTTTTAAACCCTCACAGTGACCAAAATTGCCATTTTTACAGAGTTTTGCTTACTCAAAATCTTCAATTTTGACCAATTTCAGGCACAGAAATGACTTTAAACACACTTATTTTAGTTGAAAAAGTAATAATTCACATCCAACCGTCATTTAAAGTCAAAAGATTAAATGTTAAAATTTCATCAATATTGACCATTTTTTCAACGTTCGACTGGTCCGGGGTCATCGTTTTTCATCAGAAAATTGATTTTTTGGACTCTACCAAAAATGATTCAAAATGTCATTTGGATCGGGCCTCATGTTGAATAACCACTTTTTAAACCCTCACAGTGACCAAAATTGCCATTTTTACAGAGTTTTGCTTACTCAAAATCTTCAATTTTGACCAATTTCAGGCACAGAAATGACTTTAAACACACTTATTTTAGTTGAAAAAGTAATAATTCACATCCAACCGTCATTTAAAGTCAAAAGATTAAATGTTAAAATTTCATCAATATTGACCATTTTTACAACGTTCGACTGGTCCGGGGTCATCGTTTTTCATCAGAAAATTGATTTTTTGGACTCTACCAAAAATGATTCAAAATGTCATTTGGATCGGGCCTCATGTTGAATAACCACTTTTTAAACCCTCACAGTGACCAAAATTGCCATTTTACAGAGTTTTGCTTACTCAAAATCTTCAATTTTGACCAATTTCAGGCACAGAAATGACTTTAAACACACTTATTTTAGTTGAAAAAGTAATAATTCACATCCAACCGTCATTTAAAGTCAAAAGATTAAATGTTAAAATTTCATCAATATTGACCATTTTTTCAACGTTCGACTGGTCCGGGGTCATCGTTTTTCATCAGAAAATTGATTTTTTGGACTCTACCAAAAATGATTCAAAATGTCATTTGGATCGGGCCTCATGTTGAATAACCACTTTTTAAACCCTCACAGTGACCAAAATTGCCATTTTTACAGAGTTTTGCTTACTCAAAATCTTAAATTTTGACCAATTTCAGGCACAGAAATGACTTTAAACACACTTATTTTAGTTGAAAAAGTAATAATTCACATCCAACCGTCATTTAAAGTCAAAAGATTAAATGTTAAAATTTCATCAATATTGACCATTTTTACAACGTTCGACTGGTCCGGGGTCATCGTTTTTCATCAGAAAATTGATTTTTTGGACTCTACCAAAAATGATTCAAAATGTCATTTGGATCGGGCCTCATGTTGAATAACCACTTTTTAAACCCTCACAGTGACCAAAATTGCCATTTTTACAGAGTTTTGCTTACTCAAAATCTTCAATTTTGACCAATTTCAGGCACAGAAATGACTTTAAACACACTTATTTTAGTTGAAAAAGTAATAATTCACATCCAACCGTCATTTAAAGTCAAAAGATTAAATGTTAAAATTTCATCAATATTGACCATTTTTTCAACATTCGACTGGTCCGGGGTCATCGTTTTTCATCAGAAAATAGATTTTTTGGACTCTACCAAAAATGATTCAAAATGTCATTTGGATCGGGCCTCATGTTGAATAACCACTTTTTAAACCCTCACAGTGACCAAAATTGCCATTTTTACAGAGTTTTGCTTACTCAGAATCTTCAATTTTGACCAATTTCAGGCACAGAAATGACTTTAAACACACTTATTTTAGTTGAAAAAGTAAGAATTCACATCCAACCGTCATTTAAAGTCAAAAGATTAAATGTTAAAATTTCATCAATATTGACCATTTTTTCAACGTTCGACTGGTCCGGGGTCATCGTTTTTCATCAGAAAATTGATTTTTTGGACTCTACCAAAAATGATTCAAAATGTCATTTGGATCGGGCCTCATGTTGAATAACCACTTTTTAAACCCTCACAGTGACCAAAATTGCCATTTTTACAGAGTTTATCTTACTCAGAATCTTCAATTTTGACCAATTTCAGGCACAGAAATGACTTTAAACACACTTATTTTAGTTGAAAAAGTAATAATTCACATCCAACCGTCATTTAAAGTCAAAAGATGAAATGTTAAAATTTCATCAATATTGACCATTTTTTCAACGTTCGACTGGTCCGGGGTCATCGTTTTTCATCAGAAAATTGATTTTTTGGACTCTACCAAAAATGATTCAAAATGTCATTTGGATCGGGCCTCATGTTGAATAACCACTTTTTAAACCCTCACAGTGACCAAAATTGCCATTTTTACAGAGATTTGCTTACTCAAAATCTTCAATTTTGACAAATTTCAGGCACAGAAATGACTTTAAACACACTTATTTTAGTTGAAAAAGTAAGAATTCACATCCAACCGTCATTTAAAGTCAAAAGATTAAATGTTAAAATTTCATCAATATTGACCATTTTTTCAACGTTCGACTGGTCCGGGGTCATCGTTTTTCATCAGAAAATGGATTTTTTGGACTCTACCAAAAATGATTCAAAATGTCATTTGGATTGGGCCTCATGTTGAATAACCACTTTTTAAACCCTCACAGTGACCAAAATTGCCATTTTTACAGAGTTTTGCTTACTCAAAATCTTAAATTTTGACCAATTTCAGGCACAGAAATGACTTTAAACACACTTATTTTAGTTGAAAAAGTAATAATTCACATCCAACCGTCATTTAAAGTCAAAAGATTAAATGTAAAAATTTCATCAATATTGACCATTTTTTCAACGTTCGACTGGTCCGGGGTCATCGTTTTTCATCAGAAAATTGATTTTTTGGACTCTACCAAAAATGATTCAAAATGTCATTTGGATCGGGCCTCATGTTGAATAACCACTTTTTAAACCCTCACAGTGACCAAAATTGCCATTTTTACAGAGTTTTGCTTACTCAAAATCTTCAATTTTGACAAATTTCAGGCACAGAAATGACTTTAAACACACTTATTTTAGTTGAAAAAGTAAGAATTCACATCCAAACGTCATTTAAAGTCAAAAGATTAAATGTTAAAATTTCATCAATATTGACCATTTTTTCAACGTTCGACTGGTCCGGGGTCATCGTTTTTCATCAGAAAATGGATTTTTTGGACTCTACCAAAAAAGATTCAAAATGTTTTTTGGATCGGGTCTCATGTTGAATAACCACTTTTTAAACCCTCACAGTGACCAAAATTGCCATTTTTACAGAGTTTTGCTTACTCAAAATCTTCAATTTTGACCAATTTCAGGCACAGAAATGACTTTAAACACACTTATTTTAGTTGAAAAAGTAAGAATTCACATCCAACCGTTATTTAAAGTCAAAAGATTAAATGTTAAAATTTCATCAATATTGACCATTTTTTCAACGTTCGACTGGTCCGGGGTCATCGTTTTTCATCAGAAAATTGATTTTTTGGACTCTACCAAAAATGATTCAAAATGTCATTTGGATCGGGCCTCATGTTGAATAACCACTTTTTAAACCCTCACAGTGACCAAAATTGCCATTTTTACAGAGTTTTGCTTACTCAAAATCTTCAATTTTGACCAATTTCAGGCACAGAAATGACTTTAAACACACTTATTTTAGTTGAAAAAGTAATAATTCACATCCAACCGTCATTTAAAGTCAAAAGATTAAATGTTAAAATTTCATCAATATTGACCATTTTTTCAAAGTTCGACTGGTCCGGGGTCATCGTTTTTCATCAGAAAATTGATTTTTTGGACTCTACCAAAAATGATTCAAAATGTCATTTGGATCGGGCCTCATGTTGAATAACCACTTTTTAAACCCTCACAGTGACCAAAATTGCCATTTTTACAGAGTTTTGCTTACTCAGAATCTTCAATTTTGACCAATGTCAGGCACAGAAATGACTTTAAACACACTTATTTAAGTTGAAAAAGTAATAATTCACATCCAACCGTCATTTAAAGTCAAAAGATTAAATGTTAAAATTTCATCAATATTGACCATTTTTTCAACGTTCGACTGGTCCGGGGTCATCGTTTTTCATCAGAAAATTGATTTTTTGGACTCTACCAAAAATGATTCAAAATGTCATTTGGATCGGGCCTCATGTTGAATAACCACTTTTTAAACCCTCACAGTGACCAAAATTGCCATTTTTACAGAGTTTATCTTACTCAGAATCTTCAATTTTGACCAATTTCAGGCACAGAAATGACTTTAAACACTTATTTTAGTTGAAAAAGTAATAATTCACATCCAACCGTCATTTAAAGTCAAAAGATGAAATGTTAAAATGTCATCAATATTGACCATTTTTTCAACGTTCGACTGGTCCGGGGTCATCGTTTTTCATCAGAAAATAGATTTTTTGGACTCTACCATAAATGATTCAAAATGTCATTTGGATCGGGCCTCATGTTGAATAACCACTTTTTAAACTCTCACAGTGACCAAAATTGCCATTTTTACAGAGTTTTGCTTACTCAAAATCTTAAATTTTGACCAATTTCAGGCACAGAAATGACTTTAAACACACTTATTTTAGTTGAAAAAGTAATAATTCACATCCAACCGTCATTTAAAGTCAAAAGATTAAATGTTAAAACTTCATCAATATTGACCATTTTTTCAACGTTCGACTGGTCCGGGGTCATCGTTTTTCATCAGAAAATGGATTTTTTGGACTCTACCAAAAATGATTCAAAATGTCATTTGGATCGGGCCTCATGTTGAATAACCACTTTTTAAACCCTCACAGTGACCAAAATTGCCATTTTTACAGAGTTTTGCTTACTCAAAATCTTAAATTTTGACCAATTTCAGGCACAGAAATGACTTTAAACACACTTATTTTAGTTGAAAAAGTAATAATTCACATCCAACCGTCATTTAAAGTCAAAAGATTAAATGTTAAAACTTCATCAATATTGACCATTTTTTCAACGTTCGACTGGTCCGGGGTCATCGTTTTTCATCAGAAAATGGATTTTTTGGACTCTACCAAAAATGATTCAAAATGTCATTTGGATCGGGCCTCATGTTGAATAACCACTTTTTAAACCCTCACAGTGACCAAAATTGCCATTTTTACAGAGTTTTGCTTACTCAAAATCTTCAATTTTGACCAATTTCAGGCACAGAAATGACTTTAAACACACTTATTTTAGTTGAAAAAGTAATAATTCACATCCAACCGTTATTTAAAGTCAAAAGATTAAATGTTAAAATTTCATCAATATTGACCATTTTTTCAACGTTCGACTGGTCCGGGGTCATCGTTTTTCATCAGAAAATTGATTTTTTGGACTCTACCAAAAATGATTCAAAATGTCATTTGGATCGGGCCTCATGTTGAATAACCACTTTTTAAACCCTCACAGTGACCAAAATTGCCATTTTTACAGAGTTTTGCTTACTCAGAATCTTCAATTTTGACCAATGTCAGGCACAGAAATGACTTTAAACACACTTATTTAAGTTGAAAAAGTAATAATTCACATCCAACCGTCATTTAAAGTCAAAAGATTAAATGTTAAAATTTCATCAATATTGACCATTTTTTCAACGTTCGACTGGTCCGGGGTCATCGTTTTTCATCAGAAAATTGATTTTTTGGACTCTACCAAAAATGATTCAAAATGTCATTTGGATCGGGCCTCATGTTGAATAACCACTTTTTAAACCCTCACAGTGACCAAAATTGCCATTTTTACAGAGTTTATCTTACTCAGAATCTTCAATTTTGACCAATTTCAGGCACAGAAATGACTTTAAACACTTATTTTAGTTGAAAAAGTAATAATTCACATCCAACCGTCATTTAAAGTCAAAAGATGAAATGTTAAAATTTCATCAATATTGACCATTTTTTCAACGTTCGACTGGTCCGGGGTCATCGTTTTTCATCAGAAAATTGATTTTTTGGACTCTACCAAAAATGATTCAAAATGTCATTTGGATCGGGCCTCATGTTGAATAACCACTTTTTAAACCCTCACAGTGACCAAAATTGCCATTTTACAGAGTTTTGCTTACTCAAAATCTTCAATTTTGACCAATTTCAGGCACAGAAATGACTTTAAACACACTTATTTTAGTTGAAAAAGTAATAATTCACATCCAACCGTCATTTAAAGTCAAAAGATTAAATGTTAAAATTTCATCAATATTGACCATTTTTTCAACGTTCGACTGGTCCGGGGTCATCGTTTTTCATCAGAAAATTGATTTTTTGGACTCTACCAAAAATGATTCAAAATGTCATTTGGATCGGGCCTCATGTTGAATAACCACTTTTTAAACCCTCACAGTGACCAAAATTGCTATTTTTACAGAGTTTTGCTTACTCAAAATCTTAAATTTTGACCAATTTCAGGCACAGAAATGACTTTAAACACACTTATTTTAGTTGAAAAAGTAATAATTCACATCCAACCGTCATTTAAAGTCAAAAGATTAAATGTAAAAATTTCATCAATATTGACCATTTTTTCAACGTTCGACTGGTCCGGGGTCATCGTTTTTCATCAGAAAATTGATTTTTTGGACTCTACCAAAAATGATTCAAAATGTCATTTGGATCGGGCCTCATGTTGAATAACCACTTTTTAAACCCTCACAGTGACCAAAATTGCCATTTTTACAGAGTTTTGCTTACTCAAAATCTTCAATTTTGACAAATTTCAGGCACAGAAATGACTTTAAACACACTTATTTTAGTTGAAAAAGTAAGAATTCACATCCAAACGTCATTTAAAGTCAAAAGATTAAATGTTAAAATTTCATCAATATTGACCATTTTTTCAACGTTCGACTGGTCCGGGGTCATCGTTTTTCATCAGAAAATGGATTTTTTGGACTCTACCAAAAAAGATTCAAAATGTTTTTGGGATCGGGCCTCATGTTGAATAACCACTTTTTAAACCCTCACAGTGACCAAAATTGCCATTTTTACAGAGTTTTGCTTACTCAAAATCTTCAATTTTGAAAAATTTCAGGCACAGAAATGACTTTAAACACACTTATTTTAGTTGAAAAAGTAATAATTAACATCCAACCGTTATTTAAAGTCAAAAGATTAAATGTTAAAATTTCATCAATATTGACCATTTTTTCAACGTTCGACTGGTCCGGGGTCATCGTTTTTCATCAGAAAATTGATTTTTTGGACTCTACCAAAAATGATTCAAAATGTCATTTGGATCGGGCCTCATGTTGAATAACCACTTTTTAAACCCTCACAGTGACCAAAATTGCCATTTTTACAGAGTTTTGCTTACTCAAAATCTTAAATTTTGACCAATTTCAGGCACAGAAATGACTTTAAACACACTTATTTTAGTTGAAAAAGTAATAATTCACATCCAACCGTCATTTAAAGTCAAAAGATTAAATGTTAAAATTTCATCAATATTGACCATTTTTACAACGTTCGACTGGTCCGGGGTCATTGTTTTTCATCAGAAAATTGATTTTTTGGACTCTACCAAAAATGATTCAGAATGTCATTTGGATCGGGCCTCATGTTGAATAACCACTTTTTAAACCCTCACAGTGACCAAAATTGCCATTTTTACAGAGTTTTGCTTACTCAAAATCTTCAATTTTGACCAATTTCAGGCACAGAAATGACTTTAAACACACTTATTTTAGTTGAAAAAGTAATAATTCACATCCAACCGTCATTTAAAGTCAAAAGATTAAATGTTAAAATTTCATCAATATTGACCATTTTTTCAACGTTCGACTGGTCCGGGGTCATCGTTTTTCATCAGAAAATAGATTTTTTGGACTCTACCAAAAATGATTCAAAATGTCATTTGGATCGGGCCTCATGTTGAATACCCACTTTTTAAACCCTCACAGTGACCAAAATTGCCATTTTTACAGAGTTTTGCTTACTCAGAATCTTCAATTTTGACCAATTTCAGGCACAGAAATGACTTTAAACACACTTATTTTAGTTGAAAAAGTAAGAATTCACATCCAACCGTCATTTAAAGTCAAAAGATTAAATGTTAAAATTTCATCAATATTGACCATTTTTTCAACGTTCGACTGGTCCGGGGTCATCGTTTTTCATCAGAAAATTGATTTTTTGGACTCTACCAAAAATGATTCAAAATGTCATTTGGATCGGGCCTCATGTTGAATAACCACTTTTTAAACCCTCACAGTGACCAAAATTGCCATTTTTACAGAGTTTATCTTACTCAGAATCTTCAATTTTGACCAATTTCAGGCACAGAAATGACTTTAAACACACTTATTTTAGTTGAAAAAGTAATAATTCACATCCAACCGTCATTTAAAGTCAAAAGATGAAATGTTAAAATTTCATCAATATTGACCATTTTTTCAACGTTCGACTGGTCCGGGGTCATCGTTTTTCATCAGAAAATGGATTTTTTGGACTCTACCAAAAATGATTCAAAATGTCATTTGGATCGGGCCTCATGTTGAATAACCACTTTTTAAACTCTCACAGTGACCAAAATTGCCATTTTTACAGAGTTTTGCTTACTCAAAATCTTAAATTTTGACCAATTTCAGGCACAGAAATGACTTTAAACACACTTATTTTAGTTGAAAAAGTAATAATTCACATCCAACCGTCATTTAAAGTCAAAAGATTAAATGTTAAAATTTCATCAATATTGACCATTTTTTCAACGTTCGACTGGTCCGGGGTCATCGTTTTTCATCAGAAAATTGATTTTTTTGGACTCTACCAAAAATGATTCAAAATGTCATTTGGATCGGGCCTCATGTTGAATAACCACTTTTTAAACCCTCACAGTGACCAAAATTGCCATTTTTACAGAGATTTGCTTACTCAAAATCTTCAATTTTGACAAATTTCAGGCACAGAAATGACTTTAAACACACTTATTTTAGTTGAAAAAGTAAGAATTCACATCCAACCGTCATTTAAAGTCAAAAGATTAAATGTTAAAATTTCATCAATATTGACCATTTTTTCAACGTTCGACTGGTCCGGGGTCATCGTTTTTCATCAGAAAATGGATTTTTTGGACTCTACCAAAAAAGATTCAAAATGTTTTTTGGATCGGGTCTCATGTTGAATAACCACTTTTTAAACCCTCACAGTGACCAAAATTGCCATTTTTACAGAGTTTTGCTTACTCAAAATCTTCAATTTTGACCAATTTCAGGCACAGAAATGACTTTAAACACACTTATTTTAGTTGAAAAAGTAATAATTCACATCCAACCGTTATTTAAAGTCAAAAGATTAAATGTTAAAATTTCATCAATATTGACCATTTTTTCAACGTTCGACTGGTCCGGGGTCATCGTTTTTCATCAGAAAATTGATTTTTTGGACTCTACCAAAAATGATTCAAAATGTCATTTGGATTGGGCCTCATGTTGAATAACCACTTTTTAAACCCTCACAGTGACCAAAATTGCCATTTTTACAGAGTTTTGCTTACTCAAAATCTTAAATTTTGACCAATTTCAGGCACAGAAATGACTTTAAACACACTTATTTTAGTTGAAAAAGTAATAATTCACATCCAACCGTCATTTAAAGTCAAAAGATTAAATGTAAAAATTTCATCAATATTGACCATTTTTTCAACGTTCGACTGGTCCGGGGTCATCGTTTTTCATCAGAAAATTGATTTTTTGGACTCTACCAAAAATGATTCAAAATGTCATTTGGATCGGGCCTCATGTTGAATAACCACTTTTTAAACCCTCACAGTGACCAAAATTGCCATTTTTACAGAGTTTTGCTTACTCAAAATCTTCAATTTTGACAAATTTCAGGCACAGAAATGACTTTAAACACACTTATTTTAGTTGAAAAAGTAAGAATTCACATCCAAACGTCATTTAAAGTCAAAAGATTAAATGTTAAAATTTCATCAATATTGACCATTTTTTCAACGTTCGACTGGTCCGGGGTCATCGTTTTTCATCAGAAAATGGATTTTTTGGACTCTACCAAAAATGATTCAAAATGTCATTTGGATCGGGCCTCATGTTGAATAACCACTTTTTAAACCCTCACAGTGACCAAAATTGCCATTTTTACAGAGATTTGCTTACTCAAAATCTTCAATTTTGACAAATTTCAGGCACAGAAATGACTTTAAACACACTTATTTTAGTTGAAAAAGTAAGAATTCACATCCAACCGTCATTTAAAGTCAAAAGATTAAATGTTAAAATTTCATCAATATTGACCATTTTTTCAACGTTCGACTGGTCCGGGGTCATCGTTTTTCATCAGAAAATGGATTTTTTGGACTCTACCAAAAAAGATTCAAAATGTTTTTTGGATCGGGTCTCATGTTGAATAACCACTTTTTAAACCCTCACAGTGACCAAAATTGCCATTTTTACAGAGTTTTGCTTACTCAAAATCTTCAATTTTGACCAATTTCAGGCACAGAAATGACTTTAAACACACTTATTTTAGTTGAAAAAGTAATAATTCACATCCAACCATTATTTAAAGTCAAAAGATTAAATGTTAAAATTTCATCAATATTGACCATTTTTTCAACGTTCGACTGGTCCGGGGTCATCGTTTTTCATCAGAAAATTGATTTTTTGGACTCTACCAAAAATGATTCAAAATGTCATTTGGATCGGGCCTCATGTTGAATAACCACTTTTTAAACCCTCACAGTGACCAAAATTGCCATTTTTACAGAGTTTTGCTTACTCAAAATCTTCAATTTTGACAAATTTCAGGCACAGAAATGACTTTAAACACACTTATTTTAGTTGAAAAAGTAAGAATTCACATCCAAACGTCATTTAAAGTCAAAAGATTAAATGTTAAAATTTCATCAATATTGACCATTTTTTCAACGTTCGACTGGTCCGGGGTCATCGTTTTTCATCAGAAAATGGATTTTTTGGACTCTACCAAAAAAGATTCAAAATGTTTTTTGGATCGGGTCTCATGTTGAATAACCACTTTTTAAACCCTCACAGTGACCAAAATTGCCATTTTTACAGAGTTTTGCTTACTCAAAATCTTCAATTTTGACCAATTTCAGGCACAGAAATGACTTTAAACACACTTATTTTAGTTGAAAAAGTAAGAATTCACATCCAACCGTTATTTAAAGTCAAAAGATTAAATGTTAAAATTTCATCAATATTGACCATTTTTTCAACGTTCGACTGGTCCGGGGTCATCGTTTTTCATCAGAAAATTGATTTTTTGGACTCTACCAAAAATGATTCAAAATGTCATTTGGATCGGGCCTCATGTTGAATAACCACTTTTTAAACCCTCACAGTGACCAAAATTGCCATTTTTACAGAGTTTTGCTTACTCAAAATCTTCAATTTTGACCAATTTCAGGCACAGAAATGACTTTAAACACACTTATTTTAGTTGAAAAAGTAATAATTCACATCCAACCGTCATTTAAAGTCAAAAGATTAAATGTTAAAATTTCATCAATATTGACCATTTTTTCAACGTTCGACTGGTCCGGGGTCATCGTTTTTCATCAGAAAATTGATTTTTTGGACTCTACCAAAAATGATTCAAAATGTCATTTGGATCGGGCCTCATGTTGAATAACCACTTTTTAAACCCTCACAGTGACCAAAATTGCCATTTTTACAGAGTTTTGCTTACTCAAAATCTTCAATTTTGATCAATTTCAGGCACAGAAATGACTTTAAACACACTTATTTTAGTTGAAAAAGTAATAATTCACATCCAACCGTCATTTAAAGTCAAAAGATTAAATGTAAAAATTTCATCAATATTGACCATTTTTTCAACGTTCGACTGGTCCGGGGTCATCGTTTTTCATCAGAAAATTGATTTTTTGGACTCTACCAAAAATGATTCAAAATGTCATTTGGATCGGGCCTCATGTTGAATAACCACTTTTTAAACCCTCACAGTGACCAAAATTGCCATTTTTACAGAGTTTTGCTTACTCAAAATCTTCAATTTTGACAAATTTCAGGCACAGAAATGACTTTAAACACACTTATTTTAGTTGAAAAAGTAAGAATTCACATCCAAACGTCATTTAAAGTCAAAAGATTAAATGTTAAAATTTCATCAATATTGACCATTTTTTCAACGTTCGACTGGTCCGGGGTCATCGTTTTTCATCAGAAAATTGATTTTTTGGACTCTACCAAAAAAGATTCAAAATGTTTTTTGGATCGGGTCTCATGTTGAATAACCACTTTTTAAACCCTCACAGTGACCAAAATTGCCATTTTTACAGAGTTTTGCTTACTCAAAATCTTCAATTTTGACCAATTTCAGGCACAGAAATGACTTTAAACACACTTATTTTAGTTGAAAAAGTAAGAATTCACATCCAACCGTTATTTAAAGTCAAAAGATTAAATGTTAAAATTTCATCAATATTGACCATTTTTTCAACGTTCGACTGGTCCGGGGTCATCGTTTTTCATCAGAAAATTGATTTTTTGGACTCTACCAAAAATGATTCAAAATGTCATTTGGATCGGGCCTCATGTTGAATAACCACTTTTTAAACCCTCACAGTGACCAAAATTGCCATTTTTACAGAGTTTTGCTTACTCAAAATCTTCAATTTTGACCAATTTCAGGGACAGAAATGACTTTAAACACACTTATTTTAGTTGAAAAAGTAATAATTCACATCCAACCGTCATTTAAAGTCAAAAGATTAAATGTTAAAATTTCATCAATATTGACCATTTTTTCAACGTTCGACTGGTCCGGGGTCATCGTTTTTCATCAGAAAATGGATTTTTTGGACTCTACCAAAAAAGATTCAAAATGTTTTTTGGATCGGGTCTCATGTTGAATAACCACTTTTTAAACCCTCACAGTGACCAAAATTGCCATTTTTACAGAGTTTTGCTTACTCAAAATCTTAAATTTTGACCAATTTCAGGCACAGAAATGACTTTAAACACACTTATTTTAGTTGAAAAAGTAATAATTCACATCCAACCGTCATTTAAAGTCAAAAGATTAAATGTAAAAATTTCATCAATATTGACCATTTTTTCAACGTTCGACTGGTCCGGGGTCATCGTTTTTCATCAGAAAATTGATTTTTTGGACTCTACCAAAAATGATTCAAAATGTCATTTGGATCGGGCCTCATGTTGAATAACCACTTTTTAAACCCTCACAGTGACCAAAATTGCCATTTTTACAGAGTTTTGCTTACTCAAAATCTTCAATTTTGACAAATTTCAGGCACAGAAATGACTTTAAACACACTTATTTTAGTTGAAAAAGTAAGAATTCACATCCAAACGTCATTTAAAGTCAAAAGATTAAATGTTAAAATTTCATCAATATTGACCATTTTTTCAACGTTCGACTGGTCCGGGGTCATCGTTTTTCATCAGAAAATGGATTTTTTGGACTCTACCAAAAAAGATTCAAAATGTTTTTGGGATCGGGCCTCATGTTGAATAACCACTTTTTAAACCCTCACAGTGACCAAAATTGCCATTTTTACAGAGTTTTGCTTACTCAAAATCTTCAATTTTGACCAATTTCAGGCACAGAAATGACTTTAAACACACTTATTTTAGTTGAAAAAGTAATAATTAACATCCAACCGTTATTTAAAGTCAAAAGATTAAATGTTAAAATTTCATCAATATTGACCATTTTTTCAACGTTCGACTGGTCCGGGGTCATCGTTTTTCATCAGAAAATTGATTTTTTGGACTCTACCAAAAATGATTCAAAATGTCATTTGGATCGGGCCTCATGTTGAATAACCACTTTTTAAACCCTCACAGTGACCAAAATTGCCATTTTTACAGAGTTTTGCTTACTCAAAATCTTAAATTTTGACCAATTTCAGGCACAGAAATGACTTTAAACACACTTATTTTAGTTGAAAAGTAATAATTCACATCCAACCGTCATTTAAAGTCAAAAGATTAAATGTTAAAATTTCATCAATATTGACCATTTTTACAACGTTCGACTGGTCCGGGGTCATTGTTTTTCATCAGAAAATTGATTTTTTGGACTCTACCAAAAATGATTCAGAATGTCATTTGGATCGGGCCTCATGTTGAATAACCACTTTTTAAACCCTCACAGTGACCAAAATTGCCATTTTTACAGAGTTTTGCTTACTCAAAATCTTCAATTTTGACCAATTTCAGGCACAGAAATGACTTTAAACACACTTATTTTAGTTGAAAAAGTAATAATTCACATCCAACCGTCATTTAAAGTCAAAAGATTAAATGTTAAAATTTCATCAATATTGACCATTTTTTCAACGTTCGACTGGTCCGGGGTCATCGTTTTTCATCAGAAAATAGATTTTTTGGACTCTACCAAAAATGATTCAAAATGTCATTTGGATCGGGCCTCATGTTGAATACCCACTTTTTAAACCCTCACAGTGACCAAAATTGCCATTTTTACAGAGTTTTGCTTACTCAGAATCTTCAATTTTGACCAATTTCAGGCACAGAAATGACTTTAAACACACTTATTTTAGTTGAAAAAGTAAGAATTCACATCCAACCGTCATTTAAAGTCAAAAGATTAAATGTTAAAATTTCATCAATATTGACCATTTTTTCAACGTTCGACTGGTCCGGGGTCATCGTTTTTCATCAGAAAATTGATTTTTTGGACTCTACCAAAAATGATTCAAAATGTCATTTGGATCGGGCCTCATGTTGAATAACCACTTTTTAAACCCTCACAGTGACCAAAATTGCCATTTTTACAGAGTTTATCTTACTCAGAATCTTCAATTTTGACCAATTTCAGGCACAGAAATGACTTTAAACACACTTATTTTAGTTGAAAAAGTAATAATTCACATCCAACCGTTATTTAAAGTCAAAAGATTAAATGTTAAAATTTCATCAATATTGACCATTTTTTCAACGTTCGACTGGTCCGGGGTCATCGTTTTTCATCAGAAAATTGATTTTTTGGACTCTACCAAAAATGATTCAAAATGTCATTTGGATCGGGCCTCATGTTGAATAACCACTTTTTAAACCCTCACAGTGACCAAAATTGCCATTTTTACAGAGTTTTGCTTACTCAAAATCTTAAATTTTGACCAATTTCAGGCACAGAAATGACTTTAAACACACTTATTTTAGTTGAAAAAGTAATAATTCACATCCAACCGTCATTTAAAGTCAAAAGATTAAATGTTAAAATTTCATCAATATTGACCATTTTTACAACGTTCGACTGGTCCGGGGTCATCGTTTTTCATCAGAAAATTGATTTTTTGGACTCTACCAAAAATGATTCAAAATGTCATTTGGATCGGGCCTCATGTTGAATAACCACTTTTTAAACCCTCACAGTGACCAAAATTGCCATTTTTACAGAGTTTTGCTTACTCAAAATCTTCAATTTTGACCAACTTCAGGCACAGAAATGACTTTAAACACACTTATTTTAGTTGAAAAAGTAATAATTCACATCCAACCGTCATTTAAAGTCAAAAGATTAAATGTTAAAATTTCATCAATATTGACCATTTTTTCAACGTTCGACTGGTCCGGGGTCATCGTTTTTCATCAGAAAATTGATTTTTTGGACTCTACCAAAAATGATTCAAAATGTCATTTGGATCGGGCCTCATGTTGAATAACCACTTTTTAAACCCTCACAGTGACCAAAATTGCCCTTTTTACAGAGATTTGCTTACTCAAAATCTTCAATTTTGACAAATTTCAGGCACAGAAATGACTTTAAACACACTTATTTTAGTTGAAAAAGTAAGAATTCACATCCAACCGTCATTTAAAGTCAAAAGATTAAATGTTAAAATTTCATCAATATTGACCATTTTTTCAACGTTCGACTGGTCCGGGGTCATCGTTTTTCATCAGAAAATTGATTTTTTGGACTCTACCAAAAATGATTCAAAATGTCATTTGGATCGGGCCTCATGTTGAATAACCACTTTTTAAACCCTCACAGTGACCAAAATTGCCATTTTTACAGAGTTTATCTTACTCAGAATCTTCAATTTTGACCAATTTCAGGCACAGAAATGACTTTAAACACACTTATTTTAGTTGAAAAAGTAATAATTCACATCCAACCGTTATTTAAAGTCAAAAGATTAAATGTTAAAATTTCATCAATATTGACCATTTTTTCAACGTTCGACTGGTCCGGGGTCATCGTTTTTCATCAGAAAATTGATTTTTTGGACTCTACCAAAAATGATTCAAAATGTCATTTGGATCGGGCCTCATGTTGAATAACCACTTTTTAAACCCTCACAGTGACCAAAATTGCCATTTTTACAGAGTTTTGCTTACTCAAAATCTTAAATTTTGACCAATTTCAGGCACAGAAATGACTTTAAACACACTTATTTTAGTTGAAAAAGTAATAATTCACATCCAACCGTCATTTAAAGTCAAAAGATTAAATGTTAAAATTTCATCAATATTGACCATTTTTACAACGTTCGACTGGTCCGGGGTCATCGTTTTTCATCAGAAAATTGATTTTTTGGACTCTACCAAAAATGATTCAAAATGTCATTTGGATCGGGCCTCATGTTGAATAACCACTTTTTAAACCCTCACAGTGACCAAAATTGCCATTTTTACAGAGTTTTGCTTACTCAAAATCTTCAATTTTGACCAACTTCAGGCACAGAAATGACTTTAAACACACTTATTTTAGTTGAAAAAGTAATAATTCACATCCAACCGTCATTTAAAGTCAAAAGATTAAATGTTAAAATTTCATCAATATTGACCATTTTTTCAACGTTCGACTGGTCCGGGGTCATCGTTTTTCATCAGAAAATTGATTTTTTGGACTCTACCAAAAATGATTCAAAATGTCATTTGGATCGGGCCTCATGTTGAATAACCACTTTTTAAACCCTCACAGTGACCAAAATTGCCCTTTTTACAGAGATTTGCTTACTCAAAATCTTCAATTTTGACAAATTTCAGGCACAGAAATGACTTTAAACACACTTATTTTAGTTGAAAAAGTAAGAATTCACATCCAACCGTCATTTAAAGTCAAAAGATTAAATGTTAAAATTTCATCAATATTGACCATTTTTTCAACGTTCGACTGGTCCGGGGTCATCGTTTTTCATCAGAAAATGGATTTTTTGGACTCTACCAAAAAAGATTCAAAATGTTTTTTGGATCGGGTCTCATGTTGAATAACCACTTTTTAAACCCTCACAGTGACCAAAATTGCCATTTTTACAGAGTTTTGCTTACTCAAAATCTTCAATTTTGACCAATTTCAGGCACAGAAATGACTTTAAACACACTTATTTTAGTTGAAAAAGTAATAATTCACATCCAACCGTTATTTAAAGTCAAAAGATTAAATGTTAAAATTTCATCAATATTGACCATTTTTTCAACGTTCGACTGGTCCGGGGTCATCGTTTTTCATCAGAAAATTGATTTTTTGGACTCTACCAAAAATGATTCAAAATGTCATTTGGATTGGGCCTCATGTTGAATAACCACTTTTTAAACCCTCACAGTGACCAAAATTGCCATTTTTACAGAGTTTTGCTTACTCAAAATCTTAAATTTTGACCAATTTCAGGCACAGAAATGACTTTAAACACACTTATTTTAGTTGAAAAAGTAATAATTCACATCCAACCGTCATTTAAAGTCAAAAGATTAAATGTAAAAATTTCATCAATATTGACCATTTTTTCAACGTTCGACTGGTCCGGGGTCATCGTTTTTCATCAGAAAATGGATTTTTTGGACTCTACCAAAAAAGATTCAAAATGTTTTTTGGATCGGGTCTCATGTTGAATAACCACTTTTTAAACCCTCACAGTGACCAAAATTGCCATTTTTACAGAGTTTTGCTTACTCAAAATCTTCAATTTTGACCAATTTCAGGCACAGAAATGACTTTAAACACACTTATTTTAGTTGAAAAAGTAAGAATTCACATCCAACCGTTATTTAAAGTCAAAAGATTAAATGTTAAAATTTCATCAATATTGACCATTTTTTCAACGTTCGACTGGTCCGGGGTCATCGTTTTTCATCAGAAAATTGATTTTTTGGACTCTACCAAAAATGATTCAAAATGTCATTTGGATCGGGCCTCATGTTGAATAACCACTTTTTAAACCCTCACAGTGACCAAAATTGCCATTTTTACAGAGTTTTGCTTACTCAAAATCTTCAATTTTGACCAATTTCAGGCACAGAAATGACTTTAAACACACTTATTTTAGTTGAAAAAGTAATAATTCACATTCAACCGTCATTTAAAGTCAAAAGATTAAATGTTAAAATTTCATCAATATTGACCATTTTTTCAACGTTCGACTGGTCCGGGGTCATCGTTTTTCATCAGAAAATTGATTTTTTGGACTCTACCAAAAATGATTCAAAATGTCATTTGGATCGGGCCTCATGTTGAATAACCACTTTTTAAACCCTCACAGTGACCAAAATTGCCATTTTTACAGAGTTTTGCTTACTCAAAATCTTCAATTTTGATCAATTTCAGGCACAGAAATGACTTTAAACACACTTATTTTAGTTGAAAAAGTAATAATTCACATCCAACCGTTATTTAAAGTCAAAAGATTAAATGTTAAAATTTCATCAATATTGACCATTTTTTCAACGTTCGACTGGTCCGGGGTCATCGTTTTTCATCAGAAAATTGATTTTTTGGACTCTACCAAAAATGATTCAAAATGTCATTTGGATCGGGCCTCATGTTGAATAACCACTTTTTAAACCCTCACAGTGACCAAAATTGCCATTTTTACAGAGTTTTGCTTACTCAAAATCTTCAATTTTGACCAATTTCAGGCACAGAAATGACTTTAAACACACTTATTTTAGTTGAAAAAGTAATAATTCACATTCAACCGTCATTTAAAGTCAAAAGATTAAATGTTAAAATTTCATCAATATTGACCATTTTTTCAACGTTCGACTGGTCCGGGGTCATCGTTTTTCATCAGAAAATTGATTTTTTGGACTCTACCAAAAATGATTCAAAATGTCATTTGGATCGGGCCTCATGTTGAATAACCACTTTTTAAACCCTCACAGTGACCAAAATTGCCATTTTTACAGAGTTTTGCTTACTCAAAATCTTCAATTTTGATCAATTTCAGGCACAGAAATGACTTTAAACACACTTATTTTAGTTGAAAAAGTAATAATTCACATCCAACCGTCATTTAAAGTCAAAAGATTAAATGTAAAAATTTCATCAATATTGACCATTTTTTCAACGTTCGACTGGTCCGGGGTCATCGTTTTTCATCAGAAAATTGATTTTTTGGACTCTACCAAAAATGATTCAAAATGTCATTTGGATCGGGCCTCATGTTGAATAACCACTTTTTAAACCCTCACAGCGACCAAAATTGCCATTTTTACAGAGTTTTGCTTACTCAAAATCTTCAATTTTGACAAATTTCAGGCACAGAAATGACTTTAAACACACTTATTTTAGTTGAAAAAGTAAGAATTCACATCCAAACGTCATTTAAAGTCAAAAGATTAAATGTTAAAATTTCATCAATATTGACCATTTTTTCA
Organism: Lissotriton vulgaris; assembly: GCF_964263255.1. Classification (NCBI taxonomy): domain Eukaryota; kingdom Metazoa; phylum Chordata; class Amphibia; order Caudata; family Salamandridae; genus Lissotriton; species Lissotriton vulgaris. The sequence goes on along the minus strand of NW_028247452.1, from coordinate 377,635 downwards.
ACGTTCGACTGGTCCGGGGTCATCGTTTTTCATCAGAAAATTGATTTTTTGGACTCTACCAAAAAAGATTCAAAATGTTTTTTGGATCGGGTCTCATGTTGAATAACCACTTTTTAAACCCTCACAGTGACCAAAATTGCCATTTTTACAGAGTTTTGCTTACTCAAAATCTTCAATTTTGACCAATTTCAGGCTCAGAAATGACTTTAAACACACTTATTTTAGTTGAAAAAGTAAGAATTCACATCCAACCGTTATTTAAAGTCAAAAGATTAAATGTTAAAATTTCATCAATATTGACCATTTTTTCAACGTTCGACTGGTCCGGGGTCATCGTTTTTCATCAGAAAATTGATTTTTTGGACTCTACCAAAAATGATTCAAAATGTCATTTGGATCGGGCCTCATGTTGAATAACCACTTTTTAAACCCTCACAGTGACCAAAATTGCCATTTTTACAGAGTTTTGCTTACTCAAAATCTTCAATTTTGACCAATTTCAGGCACAGAAATGACTTTAAACACACTTATTTTAGTTGAAAAAGTAATAATTCACATCCAACCGTTATTTAAAGTCAAAAGATTAAATGTTAAAATTTCATCAATATTGACCATTTTTTCAACGTTCGACTGGTCCGGGGTCATCGTTTTTCATCAGAAAATTGATTTTTTGGACTCTACCAAAAATGATTCAAAATGTCATTTGGATCGGGCCTCATGTTGAATAACCACTTTTTAAACCCTCACAGTGACCAAAATTGCCATTTTTACAGAGTTTTGCTTACTCAAAATCTTAAATTTTGACCAATTTCAGGCACAGAAATGACTTTAAACACACTTATTTTAGTTGAAAAAGTAATAATTCACATCCAACCGTCATTTAAAGTCAAAAGATTAAATGTTAAAATTTCATCAATATTGACCATTTTTACAACGTTCGACTGGTCCGGGGTCATCGTTTTTCATCAGAAAATTGATTTTTTGGACTCTACCAAAAATGATTCAAAATGTCATTTGGATCGGGCCTCATGTTGAATAACCACTTTTTAAACCCTCACAGTGACCAAAATTGCCATTTTTACAGAGTTTTGCTTACTCAAAATCTTCAATTTTGACAAATTTCAGGCACAGAAATGACTTTAAACACACTTATTTTAGTTGAAAAAGTAAGAATTCACATCCAAACGTCATTTAAAGTCAAAAGATTAAATGTTAAAATTTCATCAATATTGACCATTTTTTCAACGTTCGACTGGTCCGGGGTCATCGTTTTTCATCAGAAAATGGATTTTTTGGACTCTACCAAAAAAGATTCAAAATGTTTTTGAGATCGGGCCTCATGTTGAATAACCACTTTTTAAACCCTCACAGTGACCAAAATTGCCATTTTTACAGAGTTTTGCTTACTCAAAATCTTCAATTTTGACCAATTTCAGGCACAGAAATGACTTTAAACACACTTATTTTAGTTGAAAAAGTAATAATTAACATCCAACCGTTATTTAAAGTCAAAAGATTAAATGTTAAAATTTCATCAATATTGACCATTTTTTCAACGTTCGACTGGTCCGGGGTCATCGTTTTTCATCAGAAAATTGATTTTTTGGACTCTACCAAAAATGATTCAAAATGTCATTTGGATCGGGCCTCATGTTGAATAACCACTTTTTAAACCCTCACAGTGACCAAAATTGCCATTTTTACAGAGTTTTGCTTACTCAAAATCTTAAATTTTGACCAATTTCAGGCACAGAAATGACTTTAAACACACTTATTTTAGTTGAAAAAGTAATAATTCACATCCAACCGTCATTTAAAGTCAAAAGATTAAATGTTAAAATTTCATCAATATTGACCATTTTTACAACGTTCGACTGGTCCGGGGTCATCGTTTTTCATCAGAAAATTGATTTTTTGGACTCTACCAAAAATGATTCAAAATGTCATTTGGATCGGGCCTCATGTTGAATAACCACTTTTTAAACCCTCACAGTGACCAAAATTGCCATTTTTACAGAGTTTTGCTTACTCAAAATCTTCAATTTTGACCAATTTCAGGCACAGAAATGACTTTAAACACACTTATTTTAGTTGAAAAAGTAATAATTCACATCCAACCGTCATTTAAAGTCAAAAGATTAAATGTTAACATTTCATCAATATTGACCATTTTTTCAACGTTCGACTGGTCCGGGGTCATCGTTTTTCATCAGAAAATAGATTTTTTGGACTCTACCAAAAATGATTCAAAATGTCATTTGGATCGGGCCTCATGTTGAATAACCACTTTTTAAACCCTCACAGTGACCAAAATTGCCATTTTTAGAGAGTTTTGCTTACTCAGAATCTTCAATTTTGACCAATTTCAGGCACAGAAATGACTTTAAACACACTTATTTTAGTTGAAAAAGTAATAATTCACATCCAACCGTCATTTAAAGTCAAAAGATTAAATGTTAAAATTTCATCAATATTGACCATTTTTTCAACGTTCGACTGGTCCGGGGTCATCGTTTTTCATCAGAAAATTGATTTTTTGGACTCTACCAAAAATGATTCAAAATGTCATTTGGATCGGGCCTCATGTTGAATAACCACTTTTTAAACCCTCACAGTGACCAAAATTGCCATTTTTACAGAGTTTATCTTACTCAGAATCTTCAATTTTGACCAATTTCAGGCACAGAAATGACTTTAAACACACTTATTTTAGTTGAAAAAGTAATAATTCACATCCAACCGTCATTTAAAGTCAAAAGATTAAATGTAAAAATTTCATCAATATTGACCATTTTTTCAACGTTCGACTGGTCCGGGGTCATCGTTTTTCATCAGAAAATTGATTTTTCGGACTCTACCAAAAATGATTCAAAATGTCATTTGGATCGGGCCTCATGTTGAATAACCACTTTTTAAACCCTCACAGTGACCAAAATTGCCATTTTTACAGAGTTTTGCTTACTCAAAATCTTCAATTTTGACAAATTTCAGGCACAGAAATGACTTTAAACACACTTATTTTAGTTGAAAAAGTAAGAATTCACATCCAAACGTCATTTAAAGTCAAAAGATTAAATGTTAAAATTTCATCAATATTGACCATTTTTTCAACGTTCGACTGGTCCGGGGTCATCGTTTTTCATCAGAAAATGGATTTTTTGGACTCTACCAAAAAAGATTCAAAATGTTTTTTGGATCGGGTCTCATGTTGAATAACCACTTTTTAAACCCTCACAGTGACCAAAATTGCCATTTTTACAGAGTTTTGCTTACTCAAAATCTTCAATTTTGACCAATTTCAGGCACAGAAATGACTTTAAACACACTTATTTTAGTTGAAAAAGTAATAATTAACATCCAACCGTTATTTAAAGTCAAAAGATTAAATGTTAAAATTTCATCAATATTGACCATTTTTTCAACGTTCGACTGGTCCGGGGTCTTCGTTTTTCATCAGAAAATTGATTTTTTGGACTCTACCAAAAATGATTCAAAATGTCATTTGGATCGGGCCTCATGTTGAATAACCACTTTTTAAACCCTCACAGTGACCAAAATTGCCATTTTTACAGAGTTTTGCTTACTCAAAATCTTAAATTTTGACCAATTTCAGGCACAGAAATGACTTTAAACACACTTATTTTAGTTGAAAAAGTAATAATTCACATCCAACCGTCATTTAAAGTCAAAAGATTAAATGTTAAAATTTCATCAATATTGACCATTTTTACAACGTTCGACTGGTCCGGGGTCATCGTTTTTCATCAGAAAATTGATTTTTTGGACTCTACCAAAAATGATTCAAAATGTCATTTGGATCGGGCCTCATGTTGAATAACCACTTTTTAAACCCTCACAGTGACCAAAATTGCCATTTTTACAGAGTTTTGCTTACTCAAAATCTTCAATTTTGACCAATTTCAGGCACAGAAATGACTTTAAACACACTTATTTTAGTTGAAAAAGTAATAATTCACATCCAACCGTCATTTAAAGTCAAAAGATTAAATGTTAACATTTCATCAATATTGACCATTTTTTCAACGTTCGACTGGTCCGGGGTCATCGTTTTTCATCAGAAAATAGATTTTTTGGACTCTACCAAAAATGATTCAAAATGTCATTTGGATCGGGCCTCATGTTGAATAACCACTTTTTAAACCCTCACAGTGACCAAAATTGCCATTTTTAGAGAGTTTTGCTTACTCAGAATCTTCAATTTTGACCAATTTCAGGCACAGAAATGACTTTAAACACACTTATTTTAGTTGAAAAAGTAATAATTCACATCCAACCGTCATTTAAAGTCAAAAGATTAAATGTTAAAATTTCATCAATATTGACCATTTTTTCAACGTTCGACTGGTCCGGGGTCATCGTTTTTCATCAGAAAATTGATTTTTTGGACTCTACCAAAAATGATTCAAAATGTCATTTGGATCGGGCCTCATGTTGAATAACCACTTTTTAAACCCTCACAGTGACCAAAATTGCCATTTTTACAGAGTTTATCTTACTCAGAATCTTCAATTTTGACCAATTTCAGGCACAGAAATGACTTTAAACACACTTATTTTAGTTGAAAAAGTAATAATTCACATCCAACCGTCATTTAAAGTCAAAAGATTAAATGTAAAAATTTCATCAATATTGACCATTTTTTCAACGTTCGACTGGTCCGGGGTCATCGTTTTTCATCAGAAAATTGATTTTTCGGACTCTACCAAAAATGATTCAAAATGTCATTTGGATCGGGCCTCATGTTGAATAACCACTTTTTAAACCCTCACAGTGACCAAAATTGCCATTTTTACAGAGTTTTGCTTACTCAAAATCTTCAATTTTGACAAATTTCAGGCACAGAAATGACTTTAAACACACTTATTTTAGTTGAAAAAGTAATAATTCACATCCAACCGTCATTTAAAGTCAAAAGATTAAATGTTAAAATTTCATCAATATTGACCATTTTTACAACGTTCGACTGGTCCGGGGTCATCGTTTTTCATCAGAAAATTGATTTTTTGGACTCTACCAAAAATGATTCAAAATGTCATTTGGATCGGGCCTCATGTTGAATAACCACTTTTTAAACCCTCACAGTGACCAAAATTGCCATTTTTACAGAGTTTTGCTTACTCAAAATCTTCAATTTTGACCAATTTCAGGCACAGAAATGACTTTAAACACACTTATTTTAGTTGAAAAAGTAATAATTCAAATCCAACGTCATTTAAAGTCAAAAGATTAAATGTTAAAATTTCATCAATATTGACCATTTTTTCAACGTTCGACTGGTCCGGGGTCATCGTTTTTCATCAGAAAATTGATTTTTTGGACTCTACCAAAAATGATTCAAAATGTCATTTGGATCGGGCCTCATGTTGAATAACCACTTTTTAAACCCTCACAGTGACCAAAATTGCCATTTTTACAGAGTTTTGCTTACTCAGAATCTTCAATTTTGACCAATGTCAGGCACAGAAATGACTTTAAACACACTTATTTAAGTTGAAAAAGTAATAATTCACATCCAACCGTCATTTAAAGTCAAAAGATTAAATGTTAAAATGTCATCAATATTGACCATTTTTTCAACGTTCGACTGGTCCGGGGTCATCGTTTTTCATCAGAAAATTGATTTTTTGGACTCTACCAAAAATGATTCAAAATGTCATTTGGATCGGGCCTCATGTTGAATAACCACTTTTTAAACCCTCACAGTGACCAAAATTGCCATTTTTACAGAGTTTTGCTTACTCAAAATCTTCAATTTTGACCAATTTCAGGCACAGAAATGACTTTAAACACACTTATTTTAGTTGAAAAAGTAATAATTCAAATCCAACGTCATTTAAAGTCAAAAGATTAAATGTTAAAATTTCATCAATATTGACCATTTTTTCAACGTTCGACTGGTCCGGGGTCATCGTTTTTCATCAGAAAATAGATTTTTTGGACTCTACCAAAAATGATTCAAAATGTCATTTGGATCGGGCCTCATGTTGAATAACCACTTTTTAAACCCTCACAGTGACCAAAATTGCCATTTTTACAGAGTTTTGCTTACTCAGAATCTTCAATTTTGACCAATGTCAGGCACAGAAATGACTTTAAACACACTTATTTAAGTTGAAAAAGTAATAATTCACATCCAACCGTCATTTAAAGTCAAAAGATTAAATGTTAAAATGTCATCAATATTGACCATTTTTTCAACGTTCGACTGGTCCGGGGTCATCGTTTTTCATCAGAAAATTGATTTTTTGGACTCTACCAAAAATGATTCAAAATGTCATTTGGATCGGGCCTCATGTTGAATAACCACTTTTTAAACCCTCACAGTGACCAAAATTGCCATTTTTACAGAGTTTATCTTACTCAGAATCTTCAATTTTGACCAATTTCAGGCACAGAAATGACTTTAAACACACTTATTTTAGTTGAAAAAGTAATAATTCACATCCAACCGTCATTTAAAGTCAAAAGATGAAATGTTAAAATTTAATCAATATTGACCATTTTTTCAACGTTCGACTGGTCCGGGGTCATCGTTTTTCATCAGAAAATTGATTTTTTGGACTCTACCAAAAATGATTCAAAATGTCATTTGGATCGGGCCTCATGTTGAATAACCACTTTTTAAACTCTCACAGTGACCAAAATTGCCATTTTTACAGAGTTTTGCTTACTCAAAATCTTAAATTTTGACCAATTTCAGGCACAGAAATGACTTTAAACACACTTATTTTAGTTGAAAAAGTAATAATTCACATCCAACCGTCATTTAAAGTCAAAAGATTAAATGTTAAAATTTCATCAATATTGACCATTTTTTCAACGTTCGACTGGTCCGGGGTCATCGTTTTTCATCAGAAAATGGATTTTTTGGACTCTACCAAAAATGATTCAAAATGTCATTTGGATCGGGCCTCATGTTGAATAACCACTTTTTAAACCCTCACAGTGACCAAAATTGCCATTTTTACAGAGTTTTGCTTACTCAAAATCTTCAATTTTGACCAATTTCAGGCACAGAAATGACTTTAAACACACTTATTTTAGTTGAAAAAGTAATAATTCACATCCAACCGTTATTTAAAGTCAAAAGATTAAATGTTAAAATTTCATCAATATTGGCCATTTTTTCAACGTTCGACTGGTCCGGGGTCATCGTTTTTCATCAGAAAATTGATTTTTTGGACTCTACCAAAAATGATTCAAAATGTCATTTGGATCGGGCCTCATGTTGAATAACCACTTTTTAAACCCTCACAGTGACCAAAATTGCCATTTTTACAGAGTTTTGCTTACTCAAAATCTTCAATTTTGACCAATTTCAGGCACAGAAATGACTTTAAACACACTTATTTTAGTTGAAAAAGTAATAATTCACATCCAACCGTCATTTAAAGTCAGAAGATTAAATGTTAAAATTTCATCAATATTGACCATTTTTTCAACGTTCGACTGGTCCGGGGTCATCGTTTTTCATCAGAAAATGGATTTTTTGGACTCTACCAAAAAAGATTCAAAATGTTTTTGGGATCGGGCCTCATGTTGAATAACCACTTTTTAAACCCTCACAGTGACCAAAATTGCCATTTTTACAGAGTTTTGCTTACTCAAAATCTTCAATTTTGACCAATTTCAGGCACAGAAATGACTTTAAACACACTTATTTTAGTTGAAAAAGTAATAATTAACATCCAACCGTTATTTAAAGTCAAAAGATTAAATGTTAAAATTTCATCAATATTGACCATTTTTTCAACGTTCGACTGGTCCGGGGTCATCGTTTTTCATCAGAAAATTGATTTTTTGGACTCTACCAAAAATGATTCAAAATGTCATTTGGATCGGGCCTCATGTTGAATAACCACTTTTTAAACCCTCACAGTGACCAAAATTGCCATTTTTACAGAGTTTTGCTTACTCAAAATCTTAAATTTTGACCAATTTCAGGCACAGAAATGACTTTAAACACACTTATTTTAGTTGAAAAAGTAATAATTCACATCCAACCGTCATTTAAAGTCAAAAGATTAAATGTTAAAATTTCATCAATATTGACCATTTTTACAACGTTCGACTGGTCCGGGGTCATCGTTTTTCATCAGAAAATTGATTTTTTGGACTCTACCAAAAATGATTCAAAATGTCATTTGGATCGGGCCTCATGTTGAATAACCACTTTTTAAACCCTCACAGTGACCAAAATTGCCATTTTTACAGAGTTTTGCTTACTCAAAATCTTCAATTTTGACCAATTTCAGGCACAGAAATGACTTTAAACACACTTATTTTAGTTGAAAAAGTAATAATTCACATCCAACCGTCATTTAAAGTCAAAAGATTAAATGTTAACATTTCATCAATATTGACCATTTTTTCAACGTTCGACTGGTCCGGGGTCATCGTTTTTCATCAGAAAATAGATTTTTTGGACTCTACCAAAAATGATTCAAAATGTCATTTGGATCGGGCCTCATGTTGAATAACCACTTTTTAAACCCTCACAGTGACCAAAATTGCCATTTTTACAGAGTTTTGCTTACTCAGAATCTTCAATTTTGACCAATTTCAGGCACAGAAATGACTTTAAACACACTTATTTTAGTTGAAAAAGTAATAATTCACATCCAACCGTCATTTAAAGTCAAAAGATTAAATGTTAAAATTTCATCAATATTGACCATTTTTTCAACGTTCGACTGGTCCGGGGTCATCGTTTTTCATCAGAAAATTGATTTTTTGGACTCTACCAAAAATGATTCAAAATGTCATTTGGATCGGGCCTCATGTTGAATAACCACTTTTTAAACCCTCACAGTGACCAAAATTGCCATTTTTACAGAGTTTATCTTACTCAGAATCTTCAATTTTGACCAATTTCAGGCACAGAAATGACTTTAAACACACTTATTTTAGTTGAAAAAGTAATAATTCACATCCAACCGTCATTTAAAGTCAAAAGATTAAATGTAAAAATTTCATCAATATTGACCATTTTTTCAACGTTCGACTGGTCCGGGGTCATCGTTTTTCATCAGAAAATTGATTTTTTGGACTCTACCAAAAATGATTCAAAATGTCATTTGGATCGGGCCTCATGTTGAATAACCACTTTTTAAACCCTCACAGTGACCAAAATTGCCATTTTTACAGAGTTTTGCTTACTCAAAATCTTCAATTTTGACAAATTTCAGGCACAGAAATGACTTTAAACACACTTATTTTAGTTGAAAAAGTAAGAATTCACATCCAAACGTCATTTAAAGTCAAAAGATTAAATGTTAAAATTTCATCAATATTGACCATTTTTTCAACGTTCGACTGGTCCGGGGTCATCGTTTTTCATCAGAAAATGGATTTTTTGGACTCTACCAAAAAAGATTCAAAATGTTTTTTGGATCGGGTCTCATGTTGAATAACCACTTTTTAAACCCTCACAGTGACCAAAATTGCCATTTTTACAGAGTTTTGCTTACTCAAAATCTTCAATTTTGACCAATTTCAGGCACAGAAATGACTTTAAACACACTTATTTTAGTTGAAAAAGTAAGAATTCACATCCAACCGTTATTTAAAGTCAAAAGATTAAATGTTAAAATTTCATCAATATTGACCATTTTTTCAACGTTCGACTGGTCCGGGGTCATCGTTTTTCATCAGAAAATTGATTTTTTGGACTCTACCAAAAATGATTCAAAATGTCATTTGGATCGGGCCTCATGTTGAATAACCACTTTTTAAACCCTCACAGTGACCAAAATTGCCATTTTTACAGAGTTTTGCTTACTCAAAATGTTAAATTTTGACCAATTTCAGGCACAGAAATGACTTTAAACACACTTATTTTAGTTGAAAAAGTAATAATTCACATCCAACCGTCATTTAAAGTCAAAAGATTAAATGTTAAAATTTCATCAATATTGACCATTTTTACAACGTTCGACTGGTCCGGGGTCATCGTTTTTCATCAGAAAATTGATTTTTTGGACTCTACCAAAAATGATTCAAAATGTCATTTGGATCGGGCCTCATGTTGAATAACCACTTTTTAAACCCTCACAGTGACCAAAATTGCCATTTTTACAGAGTTTTGCTTACTCAGAATCTTCAATTTTGACCAATTTCAGGCACAGAAATGACTTTAAACACACTTATTTTAGTTGAAAAAGTAATAATTCACATCCAACCGTCATTTAAAGTCAAAAGATTAAATGTAAAAATTTCATCAATATTGACCATTTTTTCAACGTTCGACTGGTCCGGGGTCATCGTTTTTCATCAGAAAATTGATTTTTTGGACTCTACCAAAAATGATTCAAAATGTCATTTGGATCGGGCCTCATGTTGAATAACCACTTTTTAAACCCTCACAGTGACCAAAATTGCCATTTTTACAGAGTTTTGCTTACTCAAAATCTTCAATTTTGACAAATTTCAGGCACAGAAATGACTTTAAACACACTTATTTTAGTTGAAAAAGTAAGAATTCACATCCAAACGTCATTTAAAGTCAAAAGATTAAATGTTAAAATTTCATCAATATTGACCATTTTTTCAACGTTCGACTGGTCCGGGGTCATCGTTTTTCATCAGAAAATGGATTTTTTGGACTCTACCAAAAAAGATTCAAAATGTTTTTTGGATCGGGTCTCATGTTGAATAACCACTTTTTAAACCCTCACAGTGACCAAAATTGCCATTTTTACAGAGTTTTGCTTACTCAAAATCTTCAATTTTGACCAATTTCAGGCACAGAAATGACTTTAAACACACTTATTTTAGTTGAAAAAGTAAGAATTCACATCCAACCGTTATTTAAAGTCAAAAGATTAAATGTTAAAATTTCATCAATATTGACCATTTTTTCAACGTTCGACTGGTCCGGGGTCATCGTTTTTCATCAGAAAATTGATTTTTTGGACTCTACCAAAAATGATTCAAAATGTCATTTGGATCGGGCCTCATGTTGAATAACCACTTTTTAAACCCTCACAGTGACCAAAATTGCCATTTTTACAGAGTTTTGCTTACTCAAAATCTTAAATTTTGACCAATTTCAGGCACAGAAATGACTTTAAACACACTTATTTTAGTTGAAAAAGTAATAATTCACATCCAACCGTCATTTAAAGTCAAAAGATTAAATGTTAAAATTTCATCAATATTGACCATTTTTACAACGTTCGACTGGTCCGGGGTCATCGTTTTTCATCAGAAAATTGATTTTTTGGACTCTACCAAAAATGATTCAAAATGTCATTTGGATCGGGCCTCATGTTGAATAACCACTTTTTAAACCCTCACAGTGACCAAAATTGCCATTTTTACAGAGTTTTGCTTACTCAGAATCTTCAATTTTGACCAATTTCAGGCACAGAAATGACTTTAAACACACTTATTTTAGTTGAAAAAGTAATAATTCACATCCAACCGTCATTTAAAGTCAAAAGATTAAATGTAAAAATTTCATCAATATTGACCATTTTTTCAACGTTCGACTGGTCCGGGGTCATCGTTTTTCATCAGAAAATTGATTTTTTGGACTCTACCAAAAATGATTCAAAATGTCATTTGGATCGGGCCTCATGTTGAATAACCACTTTTTAAACCCTCACAGTGACCAAAATTGCCATTTTTACAGAGTTTTGCTTACTCAAAATCTTCAATTTTGACAAATTTCAGGCACAGAAATGACTTTAAACACACTTATTTTAGTTGAAAAAGTAAGAATTCACATCCAAACGTCATTTAAAGTCAAAAGATTAAATGTTAAAATTTCATCAATATTGACCATTTTTTCAACGTTCGACTGGTCCGGGGTCATCGTTTTTCATCAGAAAATGGATTTTTTGGACTCTACCAAAAAAGATTCAAAATGTTTTTTGGATCGGGTCTCATGTTGAATAACCACTTTTTAAACCCTCACAGTGACCAAAATTGCCATTTTTACAGAGTTTTGCTTACTCAAAATCTTCAATTTTGACCAATTTCAGGCACAGAAATGACTTTAAACACACTTATTTTAGTTGAAAAAGTAAGAATTCACATCCAACCGTTATTTAAAGTCAAAAGATTAAATGTTAAAATTTCATCAATATTGACCATTTTTTCAACGTTCGACTGGTCCGGGGTCATCGTTTTTCATCAGAAAATTGATTTTTTGGACTCTACCAAAAATGATTCAAAATGTCATTTGGATCGGGCCTCATGTTGAATAACCACTTTTTAAACCCTCACAGTGACCAAAATTGCCATTTTTACAGAGTTTTGCTTACTCAAAATCTTACATTTTGACCAATTTCAGGCACAGAAATGACTTTAAACACACTTATTTTAGTTGAAAAAGTAATAATTCACATCCAACCGTCATTTAAAGTCAAAAGATTAAATGTTAAAATTTCATCAATATTGACCATTTTTACAACGTTCGACTGGTCCGGGGTCATCGTTTTTCATCAGAAAATTGATTTTTTGGACTCTACCAAAAATGATTCAAAATGTCATTTGGATCGGGCCTCATGTTGAATAACCACTTTTTAAACCCTCACAGTGACCAAAATTGCCATTTTTACAGAGTTTTGCTTACTCAGAATCTTCAATTTTGACCAATTTCAGGCACAGAAATGACTTTAAACACACTTATTTTAGTTGAAAAAGTAATAATTCACATCCAACCGTCATTTAAAGTCAAAAGATTAAATGTTAAAATTTCATCAATATTGACCATTTTTTCAACGTTCGACTGGTCCGGGGTCATCGTTTTTCATCAGAAAATTGATTTTTTGGACTCTACCAAAAATGATTCAAAATGTCATTTGGATCGGGCCTCATGTTGAATAACCACTTTTTAAACCCTCACAGTGACCAAAATTGCCATTTTTACAGAGTTTATCTTACTCAGAATCTTCAATTTTGACCAATTTCAGGCACAGAAATGACTTTAAACACACTTATTTTAGTTGAAAAAGTAATAATTCACATCCAACCGTCATTTAAAGTCAAAAGATTAAATGTAAAAATTTCATCAATATTGACCATTTTTTCAACGTTCGACTGGTCCGGGGTCATCGTTTTTCATCAGAAAATTGATTTTTTGGACTCTACCAAAAATGATTCAAAATGTCATTTGGATCGGGCCTCATGTTGAATAACCACTTTTTAAACCCTCACAGTGACCAAAATTGCCATTTTTACAGAGTTTTGCTTACTCAAAATCTTCAATTTTGACAAATTTCAGGCACAGAAATGACTTTAAACACACTTATTTTAGTTGAAAAAGTAAGAATTCACATCCAAACGTCATTTAAAGTCAAAAGATTAAATGTTAAAATTTCATCAATATTGACCATTTTTTCAACGTTCGACTGGTCCGGGGTCATCGTTTTTCATCAGAAAATGGATTTTTTGGACTCTACCAAAAAAGATTCAAAATGTTTTTTGGATCGGGTCTCATGTTGAATAACCACTTTTTAAACCCTCACAGTGACCAAAATTGCCATTTTTACAGAGTTTTGCTTACTCAAAATCTTCAATTTTGACCAATTTCAGGCACAGAAATGACTTTAAACACACTTATTTTAGTTGAAAAAGTAAGAATTCACATCCAACCGTTATTTAAAGTCAAAAGATTAAATGTTAAAATTTCATCAATATTGACCATTTTTTCAACGTTCGACTGGTCCGGGGTCATCGTTTTTCATCAGAAAATTGATTTTTTGGACTCTACCAAAAATGATTCAAAATGTCATTTGGATCGGGCCTCATGTTGAATAACCACTTTTTAAACCCTCACAGTGACCAAAATTGCCATTTTTACAGAGTTTTGCTTACTCAAAATCTTAAATTTTGACCAATTTCAGGCACAGAAATGACTTTAAACACACTTATTTTAGTTGAAAAAGTAATAATTCACATCCAACCGTCATTTAAAGTCAAAAGATTAAATGTTAAAATTTCATCAATATTGACCATTTTTACAACGTTCGACTGGTCCGGGGTCATCGTTTTTCATCAGAAAATTGATTTTTTGGACTCTACCAAAAATGATTCAAAATGTCATTTGGATCGGGCCTCATGTTGAATAACCACTTTTTAAACCCTCACAGTGACCAAAATTGCCATTTTTACAGAGTTTTGCTTACTCAAAATCTTCAATTTTGACCAATTTCAGGCACAGAAATGACTTTAAACACACTTATTTTAGTTGAAAAAGTAATAATTCAAATCCAACGTCATTTAAAGTCAAAAGATTAAATGTTAAAATTTCATCAATATTGACCATTTTTTCAACGTTCGACTGGTCCGGGGTCATCGTTTTTCATCAGAAAATAGATTTTTTGGACTCTACCAAAAATGATTCAAAATGTCATTTGGATCGGGCCTCATGTTGAATAACCACTTTTTAAACCCTCACAGTGACCAAAATTGCCATTTTTACAGAGTTTTGCTTACTCAGAATCTTCAATTTTGACCAATGTCAGGCACAGAAATGACTTTAAACACACTTATTTAAGTTGAAAAAGTAATAATTCACATCCAACCGTCATTTAAAGTCAAAAGATTAAATGTTAAAATGTCATCAATATTGACCATTTTTTCAACGTTCGACTGGTCCGGGGTCATCGTTTTTCATCAGAAAATTGATTTTTTGGACTCTACCAAAAATGATTCAAAATGTCATTTGGATCGGGCCTCATGTTGAATAACCACTTTTTAAACCCTCACAGTGACCAAAATTGCCATTTTTACAGAGTTTATCTTACTCAGAATCTTCAATTTTGACCAATTTCAGGCACAGAAATGACTTTAAACACACTTATTTTAGTTGAAAAAGTAATAATTCACATCCAACCGTCATTTAAAGTCAAAAGATGAAATGTTAAAATTTCATCAATATTGACCATTTTTTCAACGTTCGACTGGTCCGGGGTCATCGTTTTTCATCAGAAAATTGATTTTTTGGACTCTACCAAAAATGATTCAAAATGTCATTTGGATCGGGCCTCATGTTGAATAACCACTTTTTAAACTCTCACAGTGACCAAAATTGCCATTTTTACAGAGTTTTGCTTACTCAAAATCTTAAATTTTGACCAATTTCAGGCACAGAAATGACTTTAAACACACTTATTTTAGTTGAAAAAGTAATAATTCACACCCAACCGTCATTTAAAGTCAAAAGATTAAATGTTAAAATTTCATCAATATTGACCATTTTTTCAACGTTCGACTGGTCCGGGGTCATCGTTTTTCATCAGAAAATGGATTTTTTGGACTCTACCAAAAATGATTCAAAATGTCATTTGGATCGGGCCTCATGTTGAATAACCACTTTTTAAACCCTCACAGTGACCAAAATTGCCATTTTTACAGAGTTTTGCTTACTCAAAATCTTCAATTTTGACCAATTTCAGGCACAGAAATGACTTTAAACACACTTATTTTAGTTGAAAAAGTAATAATTCACATCCAACCGTTATTTAAAGTCAAAAGATTAAATGTTAAAATTTCATCAATATTGACCATTTTTTCAACGTTCGACTGGTCCGGGGTCATCGTTTTTCATCAGAAAATTGATTTTTTGGACTCTACCAAAAATGATTCAAAATGTCATTTGGATCGGGCCTCATGTTGAATAACCACTTTTTAAACCCTCACAGTGACCAAAATTGCCATTTTTACAGAGTTTTGCTTACTCAAAATCTTCAATTTTGACCAATTTCAGGCACAGAAATGACTTTAAACACACTTATTTTAGTTGAAAAAGTAATAATTCACATCCAACCGTCATTTAAAGTCAAAAGATTAAATGTTAAAATTTCATCAATATTGACCATTTTTTCAACGTTCGACTGGTCCGGGGTCATCGTTTTTCATCAGAAAATGGATTTTTTTGACTCTACCAAAAAAGATTCAAAATGTTTTTGGGATCGGGCCTCATGTTGAATAACCACTTTTTAAACCCTCACAGTGACCAAAATTGCCATTTTTACAGAGTTTTGCTTACTCAAAATCTTCAATTTTGACCAATTTCAGGCACAGAAATGACTTTAAACACACTTATTTTAGTTGAAAAAGTAATAATTAACATCCAACCGTTATTTAAAGTCAAAAGATTAAATGTTAAAATTTCATCAATATTGACCATTTTTTCAACGTTCGACTGGTCCGGGGTCATCGTTTTTCATCAGAAAATTGATTTTTTGGACTCTACCAAAAATGATTCAAAATGTCATTTGGATCGGGCCTCATGTTGAATAACCACTTTTTAAACCCTCACAGTGACCAAAATTGCCATTTTTACAGAGTTTTGCTTACTCAAAATCTTAAATTTTGACCAATTTCAGGCACAGAAATGACTTTAAACACACTTATTTTAGTTGAAAAAGTAATAATTCACATCCAACCGTCATTTAAAGTCAAAAGATTAAATGTTAAAATTTCATCAATATTGACCATTTTTACAACGTTCGACTGGTCCGGGGTCATCGTTTTTCATCAGAAAATTGATTTTTTGGACTCTACCAAAAATGATTCAAAATGTCATTTGGATCGGGCCTCATGTTGAATAACCACTTTTTAAACCCTCACAGTGACCAAAATTGCCATTTTTACAGAGTTTTGCTTACTCAAAATCTTCAATTTTGACCAATTTCAGGCACAGAAATGACTTTAAACACACTTATTTTAGTTGAAAAAGTAATAATTCACATCCAACCGTCATTTAAAGTCAAAAGATTAAATGTTAACATTTCATCAATATTGACCATTTTTTCAACGTTCGACTGGTCCGGGGTCATCGTTTTTCATCAGAAAATAGATTTTTTGGACTCTACCAAAAATGATTCAAAATGTCATTTGGATCGGGCCTCATGTTGAATAACCACTTTTTAAACCCTCACAGTGACCAAAATTGCCATTTTTACAGAGTTTTGCTTACTCAGAATCTTCAATTTTGACCAATTTCAGGCACAGAAATGACTTTAAACACACTTATTTTAGTTGAAAAAGTAATAATTCACATCCAACCGTCATTTAAAGTCAAAAGATTAAATGTTAAAATTTCATCAATATTGACCATTTTTTCAACGTTCGACTGGTCCGGGGTCATCGTTTTTCATCAGAAAATTGATTTTTTGGACTCTACCAAAAATGATTCAAAATGTCATTTGGATCGGGCCTCATGTTGAATAACCACTTTTTAAACCCTCACAGTGACCAAAATTGCCATTTTTACAGAGTTTATCTTACTCAGAATCTTCAATTTTGACCAATTTCAGGCACAGAAATGACTTTAAACACACTTATTTTAGTTGAAAAAGTAATAATTCACATCCAACCGTCATTTAAAGTCAAAAGATTAAATGTAAAAATTTCATCAATATTGACAATTTTTTCAACGTTCGACTGGTCCGGGGTCATCGTTTTTCATCAGAAAATTGATTTTTTGGACTCTACCAAAAATGATTCAAAATGTCATTTGGATCGGGCCTCATGTTGAATAACCACTTTTTAAACCCTCACAGTGACCAAAATTGCCATTTTTACAGAGTTTTGCTTACTCAAAATCTTCAATTTTGACAAATTTCAGGCACAGAAATGACTTTAAACACACATATTTTAGTTGAAAAAGTAATAATTCACATCCAACCGTCATTTAAAGTCAAAAGATTAAATGTTAAAATTTCATCAATATTGACCATTTTTTCAACGTTCGACTGGTCCGGGGTCATCGTTTTTCATCAGAAAATGGATTTTTTGGACTCTACCAAAAAAGATTCAAAATGTTTTTTGGATCGGGTCTCATGTTGAATAACCACTTTTTAAACCCTCACAGTGACCAAAATTGCCATTTTTACAGAGTTTTGCTTACTCAAAATCTTCAATTTTGACCAATTTCAGGCACAGAAATGACTTTAAACACACTTATTTTAGTTGAAAAAGTAAGAATTCACATCCAACCGTTATTTAAAGTCAAAAGATTAAATGTTAAAATTTCATCAATATTGACCATTTTTTCAACGTTCGACTGGTCCGGGGTCATCGTTTTTCATCAGAAAATTGATTTTTTGGACTCTACCAAAAATGATTCAAAATGTCATTTGGATCGGGCCTCATGTTGAATAACCACTTTTTAAACCCTCACAGTGACCAAAATTGCCATTTTTACAGAGTTTTGCTTACTCAAAATCTTAAATTTTGACCAATTTCAGGCACAGAAATGACTTTAAACACACTTATTTTAGTTGAAAAAGTAATAATTCACATCCAACCGTCATTTAAAGTCAAAAGATTAAATGTTAAAATTTCATCAATATTGACCATTTTTTCAACGTTCGACTGGTCCGGGGTCATCGTTTTTCATCAGAAAATGGATTTTTTGGACTCTACCAAAAATGATTCAAAATGTCATTTGGATCGGGCCTCATGTTGAATAACCACTTTTTAAACCCTCACAGTGACCAAAATTGCCATTTTTACAGAGTTTTGCTTACTCAAAATCTTCAATTTTGACCAATTTCAGGCACAGAAATGACTTTAAACACACTTATTTTAGTTGAAAAAGTAATAATTAACATCCAACCGTTATTTAAAGTCAAAAGATTAAATGTTAAAATTTCATCAATATTGACCATTTTTTCAACGTTCGACTGGTCCGGGGTCATCGTTTTTCATCAGAAAATTGATTTTTTGGACTCTACCAAAAATGATTCAAAATGTCATTTGGATCGGGCCTCATGTTGAATAACCACTTTTTAAACCCTCACAGTGAACAAAATTGCCATTTTTACAGAGTTTTGCTTACTCAAAATCTTAAATTTTGACCAATTTCAGGCACAGAAATGACTTTAAACACACTTATTTTAGTTGAAAAAGTAATAATTCACATCCAACCGTCATTTAAAGTCAAAAGATTAAATGTTAAAATTTCATCAATATTGACCATTTTTACAACGTTCGACTGGTCCGGGGTCATCGTTTTTCATCAGAAAATTGATTTTTTGGACTCTACCAAAAATGATTCAAAATGTCATTTGGATCGGGCCTCATGTTGAATAACCACTTTTTAAACCCTCACAGTGACCAAAATTGCCATTTTTACAGAGTTTTGCTTACTCAAAATCTTCAATTTTGACCAATTTCAGGCACAGAAATGACTTTAAACACACTTATTTTAGTTGAAAAAGTAATAATTCACATCCAACCGTCATTTAAAGTCAAAAGATTAAATGTTAACATTTCATCAATATTGACCATTTTTTCAACGTTCGACTGGTCCGGGGTCATCGTTTTTCATCAGAAAATAGATTTTTTGGACTCTACCAAAAATGATTCAAAATGTCATTTGGATCGGGCCTCATGTTGAATAACCACTTTTTAAACCCTCACAGTGACCAAAATTGCCATTTTTACAGAGTTTTGCTTACTCAGAATCTTCAATTTTGACCAATTTCAGGCACAGAAATGACTTTAAACACACTTATTTTAGTTGAAAAAGTAATAATTCACATCCAACCGTCATTTAAAGTCAAAAGATTAAATGTTAAAATTTCATCAATATTGACCATTTTTTCAACGTTCGACTGGTCCGGGGTCATCGTTTTTCATCAGAAAATTGATTTTTTGGACTCTACCAAAAATGATTCAAAATGTCATTTGGATCGGGCCTCATGTTGAATAACCACTTTTTAAACCCTCACAGTGACCAAAATTGCCATTTTTACAGAGTTTATCTTACTCAGAATCTTCAATTTTGACCAATTTCAGGCACAGAAATGACTTTAAACACACTTATTTTAGTTGAAAAAGTAATAATTCACATCCAACCGTCATTTAAAGTCAAAAGATTAAATGTAAAAATTTCATCAATATTGACAATTTTTTCAACGTTCGACTGGTCCGGGGTCATCGTTTTTCATCAGAAAATTGATTTTTTGGACTCTACCAAAAATGATTCAAAATGTCATTTGGATCGGGCCTCATGTTGAATAACCACTTTTTAAACCCTCACAGTGACCAAAATTGCCATTTTTACAGAGTTTTGCTTACTCAAAATCTTCAATTTTGACAAATTTCAGGCACAGAAATGACTTTAAACACACTTATTTTAGTTGAAAAAGTAAGAATTCACATCCAAACGTCATTTAAAGTCAAAAGATTAAATGTTAAAATTTCATCAATATTGACCATTTTTTCAACGTTCGACTGGTCCGGGGTCATCGTTTTTCATCAGAAAATGGATTTTTTGGACTCTACCAAAAAAGATTCAAAATGTTTTTTGGATCGGGTCTCATGTTGAATAACCACTTTTTAAACCCTCACAGTGACCAAAATTGCCATTTTTACAGAGTTTTGCTTACTCAAAATCTTCAATTTTGACCAATTTCAGGCACAGAAATGACTTTAAACACACTTATTTTAGTTGAAAAAGTAAGAATTCACATCCAACCGTTATTTAAAGTCAAAAGATTAAATGTTAAAATTTCATCAATATTGACCATTTTTTCAACGTTCGACTGGTCCGGGGTCATCGTTTTTCATCAGAAAATTGATTTTTTGGACTCTACCAAAAATGATTCAAAATGTCATTTGGATCGGGCCTCATGTTGAATAACCACTTTTTAAACCCTCACAGTGACCAAAATTGCCATTTTTACAGAGTTTTGCTTACTCAAAATCTTAAATTTTGACCAATTTCAGGCACAGAAATGACTTTAAACACACTTATTTTAGTTGAAAAAGTAATAATTCACATCCAACCGTCATTTAAAGTCAAAAGATTAAATGTTAAAATTTCATCAATATTGACCATTTTTACAACGTTCGACTGGTCCGGGGTCATCGTTTTTCATCAGAAAATTGATTTTTTGGACTCTACCAAAAATGATTCAAAATGTCATTTGGATCGGGCCTCATGTTGAATAACCACTTTTTAAACCCTCACAGTGACCAAAATTGCCATTTTTACAGAGTTTTGCTTACTCAAAATCTTCAATTTTGACCAATTTCAGGCACAGAAATGACTTTAAACACACTTATTTTAGTTGAAAAAGTAATAATTCAAATCCAACGTCATTTAAAGTCAAAAGATTAAATGTTAAAATTTCATCAATATTGACCATTTTTTCAACGTTCGACTGGTCCGGGGTCATCGTTTTTCATCAGAAAATTGATTTTTTGGACTCTACCAAAAATGATTCAAAATGTCATTTGGATCGGGCCTCATGTTGAATAACCACTTTTTAAACCCTCACAGTGACCAAAATTGCCATTTTTACAGAGTTTTGCTTACTCAGAATCTTCAATTTTGACCAATGTCAGGCACAGAAATGACTTTAAACACACTTATTTAAGTTGAAAAAGTAATAATTCACATCCAACCGTCATTTAAAGTCAAAAGATTAAATGTTAAAATGTCATCAATATTGACCATTTTTTCAACGTTCGACTGGTCCGGGGTCATCGTTTTTCATCAGAAAATTGATTTTTTGGACTCTACCAAAAATGATTCAAAATGTCATTTGGATCGGGCCTCATGTTGAATAACCACTTTTTAAACCCTCACAGTGACCAAAATTGCCATTTTTACAGAGTTTATCTTACTCAGAATCTTCAATTTTGACCAATTTCAGGCACAGAAATGACTTTAAACACACTTATTTTAGTTGAAAAAGTAATAATTCACATCCAACCGTCATTTAAAGTCAAAAGATGAAATGTTAAAATTTCATCAATATTGACCATTTTTTCAACGTTCGACTGGTCCGGGGTCATCGTTTTTCATCAGAAAATTGATTTTTTGGACTCTACCAAAAATGATTCAAAATGTCATTTGGATCGGGCCTCATGTTGAATAACCACTTTTTAAACTCTCACAGTGACCAAAATTGCCATTTTTACAGAGTTTTGCTTACTCAAAATCTTAAATTTTGACCAATTTCAGGCACAGAAATGACTTTAAACACACTTATTTTAGTTGAAAAAGTAATAATTCACACCCAACCGTCATTTAAAGTCAAAAGATTAAATGTTAAAATTTCATCAATATTGACCATTTTTTCAACGTTCGACTGGTCCGGGGTCATCGTTTTTCATCAGAAAATGGATTTTTTGGACTCTACCAAAAATGATTCAAAATGTCATTTGGATCGGGCCTCATGTTGAATAACCACTTTTTAAACCCTCACAGTGACCAAAATTGCCATTTTTACAGAGTTTTGCTTACTCAAAATCTTCAATTTTGACCAATTTCAGGCACAGAAATGACTTTAAACACACTTATTTTAGTTGAAAAAGTAATAATTCACATCCAACCGTTATTTAAAGTCAAAAGATTAAATGTTAAAATTTCATCAATATTGACCATTTTTTCAACGTTCGACTGGTCCGGGGTCATCGTTTTTCATCAGAAAATTGATTTTTTGGACTCTACCAAAAATGATTCAAAATGTCATTTGGATCGGGCCTCATGTTGAATAACCACTTTTTAAACCCTCACAGTGACCAAAATTGCCATTTTTACAGAGTTTTGCTTACTCAAAATCTTCAATTTTGACCAATTTCAGGCACAGAAATGACTTTAAACACACTTATTTTAGTTGAAAAAGTAATAATTCACATCCAACCGTCATTTAAAGTCAAAAGATTAAATGTTAAAATTTCATCAATATTGACCATTTTTTCAACGTTCGACTGGTCCGGGGTCATCGTTTTTCATCAGAAAATGGATTTTTTGGACTCTACCAAAAAAGATTCAAAATGTTTTTGGGATCGGGCCTCATGTTGAATAACCACTTTTTAAACCCTCACAGTGACCAAAATTGCCATTTTTACAGAGTTTTGCTTACTCAAAATCTTCAATTTTGACCAATTTCAGGCACAGAAATGACTTTAAACACACTTATTTTAGTTGAAAAAGTAATAATTAACATCCAACCGTTATTTAAAGTCAAAAGATTAAATGTTAAAATTTCATCAATATTGACCATTTTTTCAACGTTCGACTGGTCCGGGGTCATCGTTTTTCATCAGAAAATTGATTTTTTGGACTCTACCAAAAATGATTCAAAATGTCATTTGGATCGGGCCTCATGTTGAATAACCACTTTTTAAACCCTCACAGTGACCAAAATTGCCATTTTTGCAGAGTTTTGCTTACTCAAAATCTTAAATTTTGACCAATTTCAGGCACAGAAATGACTTTAAACACACTTATTTTAGTTGAAAAAGTAATAATTCACATCCAACCGTCATTTAAAGTCAAAAGATTAAATGTTAAAATTTCATCAATATTGACCATTTTTACAACGTTCGACTGGTCCGGGGTCATCGTTTTTCATCAGAAAATTGATTTTTTGGACTCTACCAAAAATGATTCAAAATGTCATTTGGATCGGGCCTCATGTTGAATAACCACTTTTTAAACCCTCACAGTGACCAAAATTGCCATTTTTACAGAGTTTTGCTTACTCAAAATCTTCAATTTTGACCAATTTCAGGCACAGAAATGACTTTAAACACACTTATTTTAGTTGAAAAAGTAATAATTCACATCCAACCGTCATTTAAAGTCAAAAGATTAAATGTTAACATTTCATCAATATTGACCATTTTTTCAACGTTCGACTGATCCGGGGTCATCGTTTTTCATCAGAAAATAGATTTTTTGGACTCTACCAAAAATGATTCAAAATGTCATTTGGATCGGGCCTCATGTTGAATAACCACTTTTTAAACCCTCACAGTGACCAAAATTGCCATTTTTACAGAGTTTTGCTTACTCAGAATCTTCAATTTTGACCAATTTCAGGCACAGAAATGACTTTAAACACACTTATTTTAGTTGAAAAAGTAATAATTCACATCCAACCGTCATTTAAAGTCAAAAGATTAAATGTTAAAATTTCATCAATATTGACCATTTTTTCAACGTTCGACTGGTCCGGGGTCATCGTTTTTCATCAGAAAATTGATTTTTTGGACTCTACCAAAAATGATTCAAAATGTCATTTGGATCGGGCCTCATGTTGAATAACCACTTTTTAAACCCTCACAGTGACCAAAATTGCCATTTTTACAGAGTTTATCTTACTCAGAATCTTCAATTTTGACCAATTTCAGGCACAGAAATGACTTTAAACACACTTATTTTAGTTGAAAAAGTAATAATTCACATCCAACCGTCATTTAAAGTCAAAAGATTAAATGTAAAAATTTCATCAATATTGACAATTTTTTCAACGTTCGACTGGTCCGGGGTCATCGTTTTTCATCAGAAAATTGATTTTTTGGACTCTACCAAAAATGATTCAAAATGTCATTTGGATCGGGCCTCATGTTGAATAACCACTTTTTAAACCCTCACAGTGACCAAAATTGCCATTTTTACAGAGTTTTGCTTACTCAAAATCTTCAATTTTGACAAATTTCAGGCACAGAAATGACTTTAAACACACATATTTTAGTTGAAAAAGTAAGAATTCACATCAAAACGTCATTTAAAGTCAAAAGATTAAATGTTAAAATTTCATCAATATTGACCATTTTTTCAACGTTCGACTGGTCCGGGGTCATCGTTTTTCATCAGAAAATGGATTTTTTGGACTCTACCAAAAAAGATTCAAAATGTTTTTTGGATCGGGTCTCATGTTGAATAACCACTTTTTAAACCCTCACAGTGACCAAAATTGCCATTTTTACAGAGTTTTGCTTACTCAAAATCTTCAATTTTGACCAATTTCAGGCACAGAAATGACTTTAAACACACTTATTTTAGTTGAAAAAGTAAGAATTCACATCCAACCGTTATTTAAAGTCAAAAGATTAAATGTTAAAATTTCATCAATATTGACCATTTTTTCAACGTTCGACTGGTCCGGGGTCATCGTTTTTCATCAGAAAATTGATTTTTTGGACTCTACCAAAAATGATTCAAAATGTCATTTGGATCGGGCCTCATGTTGAATAACCACTTTTTAAACCCTCACAGTGACCAAAATTGCCATTTTTACAGAGTTTTGCTTACTCAAAATCTTAAATTTTGACCAATTTCAGGCACAGAAATGACTTTAAACACACTTATTTTAGTTGAAAAAGTAATAATTCACATCCAACCGTCATTTAAAGTCAAAAGATTAAATGTTAAAATTTCATCAATATTGACCATTTTTTCAACGTTCGACTGGTCCGGGGTCATCGTTTTTCATCAGAAAATGGATTTTTTGGACTCTACCAAAAATGATTCAAAATGTCATTTGGATCGGGCCTCATGTTGAATAACCACTTTTTAAACCCTCACAGTGACCAAAATTGCCATTTTTACAGAGTTTTGCTTACTCAAAATCTTCAATTTTGACCAATTTCAGGCACAGAAATGACTTTAAACACACTTATTTTAGTTGAAAAAGTAATAATTAACATCCAACCGTTATTTAAAGTCAAAAGATTAAATGTTAAAATTTCATCAATATTGACCATTTTTTCAACGTTCGACTGGTCCGGGGTCATCGTTTTTCATCAGAAAATTGATTTTTTGGACTCTACCAAAAATGATTCAAAATGTCATTTGGATCGGGCCTCATGTTGAATAACCACTTTTTAAACCCTCACAGTGACCAAAATTGCCATTTTTACAGAGTTTTGCTTACTCAAAATGTTAAATTTTGACCAATTTCAGGCACAGAAATGACTTTAAACACACTTATTTTAGTTGAAAAAGTAATAATTCACATCCAACCGTCATTTAAAGTCAAAAGATTAAATGTTAAAATTTCATCAATATTGACCATTTTTACAACGTTCGACTGGTCCGGGGTCATCGTTTTTCATCAGAAAATTGATTTTTTGGACTCTACCAAAAATGATTCAAAATGTCATTTGGATCGGGCCTCATGTTGAATAACCACTTTTTAAACCCTCACAGTGACCAAAATTGCCATTTTTACAGAGTTTTGCTTACTCAAAATCTTCAATTTTGACCAATTTCAGGCACAGAAATGACTTTAAACACACTTATTTTAGTTGAAAAAGTAATAATTCACATCCAACCGTCATTTAAAGTCAAAAGATTAAATGTTAACATTTCATCAATATTGACCATTTTTTCAACGTTCGACTGGTCCGGGGTCATCGTTTTTCATCAGAAAATAGATTTTTTGGACTCTACCAAAAATGATTCAAAATGTCATTTGGATCGGGCCTCATGTTGAATAACCACTTTTTAAACCCTCACAGTGACCAAAATTGCCATTTTTACAGAGTTTTGCTTACTCAGAATCTTCAATTTTGACCAATTTCAGGCACAGAAATGACTTTAAACACACTTATTTTAGTTGAAAAAGTAATAATTCACATCCAACCGTCATTTAAAGTCAAAAGATTAAATGTTAAAATTTCATCAATATTGACCATTTTTTCAACGTTCGACTGGTCCGGGGTCATCGTTTTTCATCAGAAAATTGATTTTTTGGACTCTACCAAAAATGATTCAAAATGTCATTTGGATCGGGCCTCATGTTGAATAACCACTTTTTAAACCCTCACAGTGACCAAAATTGCCATTTTTACAGAGTTTATCTTACTCAGAATCTTCAATTTTGACCAATTTCAGGCACAGAAATGACTTTAAACACACTTATTTTAGTTGAAAAAGTAATAATTCACATCCAACCGTCATTTAAAGTCAAAAGATTAAATGTAAAAATTTCATCAATATTGACAATTTTTTCAACGTTCGACTGGTCCGGGGTCATCGTTTTTCATCAGAAAATTGATTTTTTGGACTCTACCAAAAATGATTCAAAATGTCATTTGGATCGGGCCTCATGTTGAATAACCACTTTTTAAACCCTCACAGTGACCAAAATTGCCATTTTTACAGAGTTTTGCTTACTCAAAATCTTCAATTTTGACAAATTTCAGGCACAGAAATGACTTTAAACACACATATTTTAGTTGAAAAAGTAAGAATTCACATCCAAACGTCATTTAAAGTCAAAAGATTAAATGTTAAAATTTCATCAATATTGACCATTTTTTCAACGTTCGACTGGTCCGGGGTCATCGTTTTTCATCAGAAAATGGATTTTTTGGACTCTACCAAAAAAGATTCAAAATGTTTTTTGGATCGGGTCTCATGTTGAATAACCACTTTTTAAACCCTCACAGTGACCAAAATTGCCATTTTTACAGAGTTTTGCTTACTCAAAATCTTCAATTTTGACCAATTTCAGGCACAGAAATGACTTTAAACACACTTATTTTAGTTGAAAAAGTAAGAATTCACATCCAACCGTTATTTAAAGTCAAAAGATTAAATGTTAAAATTTCATCAATATTGACCATTTTTTCAACGTTCGACTGGTCCGGGGTCATCGTTTTTCATCAGAAAATTGATTTTTTGGACTCTACCAAAAATGATTCAAAATGTCATTTGGATCGGGCCTCATGTTGAATAACCACTTTTTAAACCCTCACAGTGACCAAAATTGCCATTTTTACAGAGTTTTGCTTACTCAAAATCTTAAATTTTGACCAATTTCAGGCACAGAAATGACTTTAAACACACTTATTTTAGTTGAAAAAGTAATAATTCACATCCAACCGTCATTTAAAGTCAAAAGATTAAATGTTAAAATTTCATCAATATTGACCATTTTTTCAACGTTCGACTGGTCCGGGGTCATCGTTTTTCATCAGAAAATGGATTTTTTGGACTCTACCAAAAATGATTCAAAATGTCATTTGGATCGGGCCTCATGTTGAATAACCACTTTTTAAACCCTCACAGTGACCAAAATTGCCATTTTTACAGAGTTTTGCTTACTCAAAATCTTCAATTTTGACCAATTTCAGGCACAGAAATGACTTTAAACACACTTATTTTAGTTGAAAAAGTAATAATTAACATCCAACCGTTATTTAAAGTCAAAAGATTAAATGTTAAAATTTCATCAATATTGACCATTTTTTCAACGTTCGACTGGTCCGGGGTCATCGTTTTTCATCAGAAAATTGATTTTTTGGACTCTACCAAAAATGATTCAAAATGTCATTTGGATCGGGCCTCATGTTGAATAACCACTTTTTAAACCCTCACAGTGACCAAAATTGCCATTTTTACAGAGTTTTGCTTACTCAAAATCTTAAATTTTGACCAATTTCAGGCACAGAAATGACTTTAAACACACTTATTTTAGTTGAAAAAGTAATAATTCACATCCAACCGTCATTTAAAGTCAAAAGATTAAATGTTAAAATTTCATCAATATTGACCATTTTTACAACGTTCGACTGGTCCGGGGTCATCGTTTTTCATCAGAAAATTGATTTTTTGGACTCTACCAAAAATGATTCAAAATGTCATTTGGATCGGGCCTCATGTTGAATAACCACTTTTTAAACCCTCACAGTGACCAAAATTGCCATTTTTACAGAGTTTTGCTTACTCAAAATCTTCAATTTTGACCAATTTCAGGCACAGAAATGACTTTAAACACACTTATTTTAGTTGAAAAAGTAATAATTCACATCCAACCGTCATTTAAAGTCAAAAGATTAAATGTTAACATTTCATCAATATTGACCATTTTTTCAACGTTCGACTGGTCCGGGGTCATCGTTTTTCATCAGAAAATAGATTTTTTGGACTCTACCAAAAATGATTCAAAATGTCATTTGGATCGGGCCTCATGTTGAATAACCACTTTTTAAACCCTCACAGTGACCAAAATTGCCATTTTTACAGAGTTTTGCTTACTCAGAATCTTCAATTTTGACCAATTTCAGGCACAGAAATGACTTTAAACACACTTATTTTAGTTGAAAAAGTAATAATTCACATCCAACCGTCATTTAAAGTCAAAAGATTAAATGTTAAAATTTCATCAATATTGACCATTTTTTCAACGTTCGACTGGTCCGGGGTCATCGTTTTTCATCAGAAAATTGATTTTTTGGACTCTACCAAAAATGATTCAAAATGTCATTTGGATCGGGCCTCATGTTGAATAACCACTTTTTAAACCCTCACAGTGACCAAAATTGCCATTTTTACAGAGTTTATCTTACTCAGAATCTTCAATTTTGACCAATTTCAGGCACAGAAATGACTTTAAACACACTTATTTTAGTTGAAAAAGTAATAATTCACATCCAACCGTCATTTAAAGTCAAAAGATTAAATGTAAAAATTTCATCAATATTGACAATTTTTTCAACGTTCGACTGGTCCGGGGTCATCGTTTTTCATCAGAAAATTGATTTTTTGGACTCTACCAAAAATGATTCAAAATGTCATTTGGATCGGGCCTCATGTTGAATAACCACTTTTTAAACCCTCACAGTGACCAAAATTGCCATTTTTACAGAGTTTTGCTTACTCAAAATCTTCAATTTTGACAAATTTCAGGCACAGAAATGACTTTAAACACACATATTTTAGTTGAAAAAGTAAGAATTCACATCCAAACGTCATTTAAAGTCAAAAGATTAAATGTTAAAATTTCATCAATATTGACCATTTTTTCAACGTTCGACTGGTCCGGGGTCATCGTTTTTCATCAGAAAATGGATTTTTTGGACTCTACCAAAAAAGATTCAAAATGTTTTTTGGATCGGGTCTCATGTTGAATAACCACTTTTTAAACCCTCACAGTGACCAAAATTGCCATTTTTACAGAGTTTTGCTTACTCAAAATCTTCAATTTTGACCAATTTCAGGCACAGAAATGACTTTAAACACACTTATTTTAGTTGAAAAAGTAAGAATTCACATCCAACCGTTATTTAAAGTCAAAAGATTAAATGTTAAAATTTCATCAATATTGACCATTTTTTCAACGTTCGACTGGTCCGGGGTCATCGTTTTTCATCAGAAAATTGATTTTTTGGACTCTACCAAAAATGATTCAAAATGTCATTTGGATCGGGCCTCATGTTGAATAACCACTTTTTAAACCCTCACAGTGACCAAAATTGCCATTTTTACAGAGTTTTGCTTACTCAAAATCTTAAATTTTGACCAATTTCAGGCACAGAAATGACTTTAAACACACTTATTTTAGTTGAAAAAGTAATAATTCACATCCAACCGTCATTTAAAGTCAAAAGATTAAATGTTAAAATTTCATCAATATTGACCATTTTTTCAACGTTCGACTGGTCCGGGGTCATCGTTTTTCATCAGAAAATTGATTTTTTGGACTCTACCAAAAATGATTCAAAATGTCATTTGGATCGGGCCTCATGTTGAATAACCACTTTTTAAACCCTCACAGTGACCAAAATTGCCATTTTTACAGAGTTTATCTTACTCAGAATCTTCAATTTTGACCAATTTCAGGCACAGAAATGACTTTAAACACACTTATTTTAGTTGAAAAAGTAATAATTCACATCCAACCGTCATTTAAAGTCAAAAGATTAAATGTTAAAATTTCATCAATATTGACCATTTTTTCAACGTTCGACTGGTCCGGGGTCATCGTTTTTCATCAGAAAATTGATTTTTTGGACTCTACCAAAAATGATTCAAAATGGCATTTGGATCGGGCCTCATGTTGAATAACCACTTTTTAAACCCTCACAGTGACCAAAATTGCCATTTTTACAGAGTTTATCTTACTCAGAATCTTCAATTTTGACCAATTTCAGGCACAGAAATGACTTTAAACACACTTATTTTAGTTGAAAAAGTAATAATTCACATCCAACCGTCATTTAAAGTCAAAAGATTAAATGTAAAAATTTCATCAATATTGACCATTTTTTCAACGTTCGACTGGTCCGGGGTCATCGTTTTTCATCAGAAAATGGATTTTTTGGACTCTACCAAAAAAGATTCAAAATGTTTTTTGGATCGGGTCTCATGTTGAATAACCACTTTTTAAACCCTCACAGTGACCAAAATTGCCATTTTTACAGAGTTTTGCTTACTCAAAATCTTCAATTTTGACCAATTTCAGGCACAGAAATGACTTTAAACACACTTATTTTAGTTGAAAAAGTAAGAATTCACATCCAACCGTTATTTAAAGTCAAAAGATTAAATGTTAAAATTTCATCAATATTGACCATTTTTTCAACGTTCGACTGGTCCGGGGTCATCGTTTTTCATCAGAAAATTGATTTTTTGGACTCTACCAAAAATGATTCAAAATGTCATTTGGATCGGGCCTCATGTTGAATAACCACTTTTTAAACCCTCACAGTGACCAAAATTGCCATTTTTACAGAGTTTATCTTACTCAGAATCTTCAATTTTGACCAATTTCAGGCACAGAAATGACTTTAAACACACTTATTTTAGTTGAAAAAGTAATAATTCACATCCAACCGTCATTTAAAGTCAAAAGATTAAATGTTAAAATTTCATCAATATTGACCATTTTTTCAACGTTCGACTGGTCCGGGGTCATCGTTTTTCATCAGAAAATTGATTTTTTGGACTCTACCAAAAATGATTCAAAATGGCATTTGGATCGGGCCTCATGTTGAATAACCACTTTTTAAACCCTCACAGTGACCAAAATTGCCATTTTTACAGAGTTTATCTTACTCAGAATCTTCAATTTTGACCAATTTCAGGCACAGAAATGACTTTAAACACACTTATTTTAGTTGAAAAAGTAATAATTCACATCCAACCGTCATTTAAAGTCAAAAGATTAAATGTAAAAATTTCATCAATATTGACCATTTTTTCAACGTTCGACTGGTCCGGGGTCATCGTTTTTCATCAGAAAATTGATTTTTTGGACTCTACCAAAAATGATTCAAAATGTCATTTGGATCGGGCCTCATGTTGAATAACCACTTTTTAAACCCTCACAGTGACCAAAATTGCCATTTTTACAGAGTTTTGCTTACTCAAAATCTTCAATTTTGACAAATTTCAGGCACAGAAATGACTTTAAACACACTTATTTTAGTTGAAAAAGTAAGAATTCACATCCAAACGTCATTTAAAGTCAAAAGATTAAATGTTAAAATTTCATCAATATTGACCATTTTTTCAACGTTCGACTGGTCCGGGGTCATCGTTTTTCATCAGAAAATGGATTTTTTGGACTCTACCAAAAATGATTCAAAATGTCATTTGGATCGGGCCTCATGTTGAATAACCACTTTTTAAACCCTCACAGTGACCAAAATTGCCATTTTTACAGAGTTTTGCTTACTCAAAATCTTCAATTTTGACCAATTTCAGGCACAGAAATGACTTTAAACACACTTATTTTAGTTGAAAAAGTAATAATTCACATCCAACCGTTATTTAAAGTCAAAAGATTAAATGTTAAAATTTCATCAATATTGACCATTTTTTCAACGTTCGACTGGTCCGGGGTCATCGTTTTTCATCAGAAAATTGATTTTTTGGACTCTACCAAAAATGATTCAAAATGTCATTTGGATCGGGCCTCATGTTGAATAACCACTTTTTAAACCCTCACAGTGACCAAAATTGCCATTTTTACAGAGTTTTGCTTACTCAAAATCTTCAATTTTGACCAATTTCAGGCACAGAAATGACTTTAAACACACTTATTTTAGTTGAAAAAGTAATAATTCACATCCAACCGTCATTTAAAGTCAAAAGATTAAATGTTAAAATTTCATCAATATTGACCATTTTTTCAACGTTCGAATGGTCCGGGGTCATCGTTTTTCATCAGAAAATTGATTTTTTGGACTCTACCAAAAATGATTCAAAATGTCATTTGGATCGGGCCTCATGTTGAATAACCACTTTTTAAACCCTCACAGTGACCAAAATTGCCATTTTTACAGAGTTTTGCTTACTCAAAATCTTCAATTTTGACCAATTTCAGGCACAGAAATGACTTTAAACACACTTATTTTAGTTGAAAAAGTAATAATTCAAATCCAACGTCATTTAAAGTCAAAAGATTAAATGTTAAAATTTCATCAATATTGACCATTTTTTCAACGTTCGACTGGTCCGGGGTCATCGTTTTTCATCAGAAAATTGATTTTTTGGACTCTACCAAAAATGATTCAAAATGTCATTTGGATCGGGCCTCATGTTGAATAACCACTTTTTAAACCCTCACAGTGACCAAAATTGCCATTTTTACAGAGTTTTGCTTACTCAGAATCTTCAATTTTGACCAATGTCAGGCACAGAAATGACTTTAAACACACTTATTTAAGTTGAAAAAGTAATAATTCACATCCAACCGTCATTTAAAGTCAAAAGATTAAATGTTAAAATTTCATCAATATTGACCATTTTTTCAACGTTCGACTGGTCCGGGGTCATCGTTTTTCATCAGAAAATTGATTTTTTGGACTCTACCAAAAATGATTCAAAATGTCATTTGGATCGGGCCTCATGTTGAATAACCACTTTTTAAACCCTCACAGTGACCAAAATTGCCATTTTTACAGAGTTTATCTTACTCAGAATCTTCAATTTTGACCAATTTCAGGCACAGAAATGACTTTAAACACACTTATTTTAGTTGAAAAAGTAATAATTCACATCCAACCGTCATTTAAAGTCAAAAGATGAAATGTTAAAATTTCATCAATATTGACCATTTTTTCAACGTTCGACTGGTCCGGGGTCATCGTTTTTCATCAGAAAATG
Organism: Lissotriton vulgaris; assembly: GCF_964263255.1. Taxonomy (NCBI): domain Eukaryota; kingdom Metazoa; phylum Chordata; class Amphibia; order Caudata; family Salamandridae; genus Lissotriton; species Lissotriton vulgaris. The sequence continues at coordinate 344,010 of NW_028247452.1, read as the reverse complement.
GATTTTTTGGACTCTACCAAAAATGATTCAAAATGTCATTTGGATCGGGCCTCATGTTGAATAACCACTTTTTAAACCCTCACAGTGACCAAAATTGCCATTTTTACAGAGTTTTGCTTACTCAAAATCTTCAATTTTGACCAATTTCAGGCACAGAAATGACTTTAAACACACTTATTTTAGTTGAAAAAGTAATAATTAACATCCAACCGTTATTTAAAGTCAAAAGATTAAATGTTAAAATTTCATCAATATTGACCATTTTTTCAACGTTCGACTGGTCCGGGGTCATCGTTTTTCATCAGAAAATTGATTTTTTGGACTCTACCAAAAATGATTCAAAATGTCATTTGGATCGGGCCTCATGTTGAATAACCACTTTTTAAACCCTCACAGTGACCAAAATTGCCATTTTTACAGAGTTTTGCTTACTCAAAATCTTAAATTTTGACCAATTTCAGGCACAGAAATGACTTTAAACAGACTTATTTTAGTTGAAAAAGTAATAATTCACATCCAACCGTCATTTAAAGTCAAAAGATTAAATGTTAAAATTTCATCAATATTGACCATTTTTACAACGTTCGACTGGTCCGGGGTCATCGTTTTTCATCAGAAAATGGATTTTTTGGACTCTACCAAAAAAGATTCAAAATGTTTTTTGGATCGGGTCTCATGTTGAATAACCACTTTTTAAACCCTCACAGTGACCAAAATTGCCATTTTTACAGAGTTTTGCTTACTCAAAATCTTCAATTTTGACAAATTTCAGGCACAGAAATGACTTTAAACACACATATTTTAGTTGAAAAAGTAAGAATTCACATCCAAACGTCATTTAAAGTCAAAAGATTAAATGTTAAAATTTCATCAATATTGACCATTTTTTCAACGTTCGACTGGTCCGGGGTCATCGTTTTTCATCAGAAAATGGATTTTTTGGACTCTACCAAAAAAGATTCAAAATGTTTTTTGGATCGGGTCTCATGTTGAATAACCACTTTTTAAACCCTCACAGTGACCAAAATTGCCATTTTTACAGAGTTTTGCTTACTCAAAATCTTCAATTTTGACCAATTTCAGGCACAGAAATGACTTTAAACACACTTATTTTAGTTGAAAAAGTAAGAATTCACATCCAACCGTTATTTAAAGTCAAAAGATTAAATGTTAAAATTTCATCAATATTGACCATTTTTTCAACGTTCGACTGGTCCGGGGTCATCGTTTTTCATCAGAAAATTGATTTTTTGGACTCTACCAAAAATGATTCAAAATGTCATTTGGATCGGGCCTCATGTTGAATAACCACTTTTTAAACCCTCACAGTGACCAAAATTGCCATTTTTACAGAGTTTTGCTTACTCAAAATCTTAAATTTTGACCAATTTCAGGCACAGAAATGACTTTAAACACACTTATTTTAGTTGAAAAAGTAATAATTCACATCCAACCGTCATTTAAAGTCAAAAGATTAAATGTTAAAATTTCATCAATATTGACCATTTTTTCAACGTTCGACTGGTCCGGGGTCATCGTTTTTCATCAGAAAATGGATTTTTTGGACTCTACCAAAAATGATTCAAAATGTCATTTGGATCGGGCCTCATGTTGAATAACCACTTTTTAAACCCTCACAGTGACCAAAATTGCCATTTTTACAGAGTTTTGCTTACTCAAAATCTTCAATTTTGACCAATTTCAGGCACAGAAATGACTTTAAACACACTTATTTTAGTTGAAAAAGTAATAATTAACATCCAACCGTTATTTAAAGTCAAAAGATTAAATGTTAAAATTTCATCAATATTGACCATTTTTTCAACGTTCGACTGGTCCGGGGTCATCGTTTTTCATCAGAAAATTGATTTTTTGGACTCTACCAAAAATGATTCAAAATGTCATTTGGATCGGGCCTCATGTTGAATAACCACTTTTTAAACCCTCACAGTGACCAAAATTGCCATTTTTACAGAGTTTTGCTTACTCAAAATCTTAAATTTTGACCAATTTCAGGCACAGAAATGACTTTAAACACACTTATTTTAGTTGAAAAAGTAATAATTCACATCCAACCGTCATTTAAAGTCAAAAGATTAAATGTTAAAATTTCATCAATATTGACCATTTTTACAACGTTCGACTGGTCCGGGGTCATCGTTTTTCATCAGAAAATTGATTTTTTGGACTCTACCAAAAATGATTCAAAATGTCATTTGGATCGGGCCTCATGTTGAATAACCACTTTTTAAACCCTCACAGTGACCAAAATTGCCATTTTTACAGAGTTTTGCTTACTCAAAATCTTAAATTTTGACCAATTTCAGGCACAGAAATGACTTTAAACACACTTATTTTAGTTGAAAAAGTAATAATTCACATCCAACCGTCATTTAAAGTCAAAAGATTAAATGTTAACATTTCATCAATATTGACCATTTTTTCAACGTTCGACTGGTCCGGGGTCATCGTTTTTCATCAGAAAATAGATTTTTTGGACTCTACCAAAAATGATTCAAAATGTCATTTGGATCGGGCCTCATGTTGAATAACCACTTTTTAAACCCTCACAGTGACCAAAATTGCCATTTTTACAGAGTTTTGCTTACTCAGAATCTTCAATTTTGACCAATTTCAGGCACAGAAAGGACTTTAAACACACTTATTTTAGTTGAAAAAGTAATAATTCACATCCAACCGTCATTTAAAGTCAAAAGATTAAATGTTAAAATTTCATCAATATTGACCATTTTTTCAACGTTCGACTGGTCCGGGGTCATCGTTTTTCATCAGAAAATTGATTTTTTGGACTCTACCAAAAATGATTCAAAATGTCATTTGGATCGGGCCTCATGTTGAATAACCACTTTTTAAACCCTCACAGTGACCAAAATTGCCATTTTTACAGAGTTTATCTTACTCAGAATCTTCAATTTTGACCAATTTCAGGCACAGAAATGACTTTAAACACACTTATTTTAGTTGAAAAAGTAATAATTCACATCCAACCGTCATTTAAAGTCAAAAGATTAAATGTAAAAATTTCATCAATATTGACAATTTTTTCAACGTTCGACTGGTCCGGGGTCATCGTTTTTCATCAGAAAATTGATTTTTTGGACTCTACCAAAAATGATTCAAAATGTCATTTGGATCGGGCCTCATGTTGAATAACCACTTTTTAAACCCTCACAGTGACCAAAATTGCCATTTTTACAGAGTTTTGCTTACTCAAAATCTTCAATTTTGACAAATTTCAGGCACAGAAATGACTTTAAACACACATATTTTAGTTGAAAAAGTAAGAATTCACATCCAAACGTCATTTAAAGTCAAAAGATTAAATGTTAAAATTTCATCAATATTGACCATTTTTTCAACGTTCGACTGGTCCGGGGTCATCGTTTTTCATCAGAAAATGGATTTTTTGGACTCTACCAAAAAAGATTCAAAATGTTTTTTGGATCGGGTCTCATGTTGAATAACCACTTTTTAAACCCTCACAGTGACCAAAATTGCCATTTTTACAGAGTTTTGCTTACTCAAAATCTTCAATTTTGACCAATTTCAGGCACAGAAATGACTTTAAACACACTTATTTTAGTTGAAAAAGTAAGAATTCACATCCAACCGTTATTTAAAGTCAAAAGATTAAATGTTAAAATTTCATCAATATTGACCATTTTTTCAACGTTCGACTGGTCCGGGGTCATCGTTTTTCATCAGAAAATTGATTTTTTGGACTCTACCAAAAATGATTCAAAATGTCATTTGGATCGGGCCTCATGTTGAATAACCACTTTTTAAACCCTCACAGTGACCAAAATTGCCATTTTTACAGAGTTTTGCTTACTCAAAATCTTAAATTTTGACCAATTTCAGGCACAGAAATGACTTTAAACACACTTATTTTAGTTGAAAAAGTAATAATTCACATCCAACCGTCATTTAAAGTCAAAAGATTAAATGTTAAAATTTCATCAATATTGACCATTTTTTCAACGTTCGACTGGTCCGGGGTCATCGTTTTTCATCAGAAAATGGATTTTTTGGACTCTACCAAAAATGATTCAAAATGTCATTTGGATCGGGCCTCATGTTGAATAACCACTTTTTAAACCCTCACAGTGACCAAAATTGCCATTTTTACAGAGTTTTGCTTACTCAAAATCTTCAATTTTGACCAATTTCAGGCACAGAAATGACTTTAAACACACTTATTTTAGTTGAAAAAGTAATAATTAACATCCAACCGTTATTTAAAGTCAAAAGATTAAATGTTAAAATTTCATCAATATTGACCATTTTTTCAACGTTCGACTGGTCCGGGGTCATCGTTTTTCATCAGAAAATTGATTTTTTGGACTCTACCAAAAATGATTCAAAATGTCATTTGGATCGGGCCTCGTGTTGAATAACCACTTTTTAAACCCTCACAGTGACCAAAATTGCCATTTTTACAGAGTTTTGCTTACTCAAAATCTTAAATTTTGACCAATTTCAGGCACAGAAATGACTTTAAACACACTTATTTTAGTTGAAAAAGTAATAATTCACATCCAACCGTCATTTAAAGTCAAAAGATTAAATGTTAACATTTCATCAATATTGACCATTTTTTCAACGTTCGACTGGTCCGGGGTCATCGTTTTTCATCAGAAAATTGATTTTTTGGACTCTACCAAAAATGATTCAAAATGTCATTTGGATCGGGCCTCATGTTGAATAACCACTTTTTAAACCCTCACAGTGACCAAAATTGCCATTTTTACAGAGTTTTGCTTACTCAGAATCTTCAATTTTGACCAATTTCAGGCACAGAAATGACTTTAAACACACTTATTTTAGTTGAAAAAGTAATAATTCACATCCAACCGTCATTTAAAGTCAAAAGATTAAATGTTAAAATTTCATCAATATTGACCATTTTTTCAACGTTCGACTGGTCCGGGGTCATCGTTTTTCATCAGAAAATAGATTTTTTGGACTCTACCAAAAATGATTCAAAATGTCATTTGGATCGGGCCTCATGTTGAATAACCACTTTTTAAACCCTCACAGTGACCAAAATTGCCATTTTTACAGAGTTTATCTTACTCAGAATCTTCAATTTTGACCAATTTCAGGCACAGAAATGACTTTAAACACACTTATTTTAGTTGAAAAAGTAATAATTCACATCCAACCGTCATTTAAAGTCAAAAGATTAAATGTAAAAATTTCATCAATATTGACAATTTTTTCAACGTTCGACTGGTCCGGGGTCATCGTTTTTCATCAGAAAATTGATTTTTTGGACTCTACCAAAAATGATTCAAAATGTCATTTGGATCGGGCCTCATGTTGAATAACCACTTTTTAAACCCTCACAGTGACCAAAATTGCCATTTTTACAGAGTTTTGCTTACTCAAAATCTTCAATTTTGACAAATTTCAGGCACAGAAATGACTTTAAACACACATATTTTAGTTGAAAAAGTAAGAATTCACATCCAAACGTCATTTAAAGTCAAAAGATTAAATGTTAAAATTTCATCAATATTGACCATTTTTTCAACGTTCGACTGGTCCGGGGTCATCGTTTTTCATCAGAAAATGGATTTTTTGGACTCTACCAAAAAAGATTCAAAATGTTTTTTGGATCGGGTCTCATGTTGAATAACCACTTTTTAAACCCTCACAGTGACCAAAATTGCCATTTTTACAGAGTTTTGCTTACTCAAAATCTTCAATTTTGACCAATTTCAGGCACAGAAATGACTTTAAACACACTTATTTTAGTTGAAAAAATAAGAATTCACATCCAACCGTTATTTAAAGTCAAAAGATTAAATGTTAAAATTTCATCAATATTGACCATTTTTTCAACGTTCGACTGGTCCGGGGTCATCGTTTTTCATCAGAAAATTGATTTTTTGGACTCTACCAAAAATGATTCAAAATGTCATTTGGATCGGGCCTCATGTTGAATAACCACTTTTTAAACCCTCACAGTGACCAAAATTGCCATTTTTACAGAGTTTTGCTTACTCAAAATCTTAAATTTTGACCAATTTCAGGCACAGAAATGACTTTAAACACACTTATTTTAGTTGAAAAAGTAATAATTCACATCCAACCGTCATTTAAAGTCAAAAGATTAAATGTTAAAATTTCATCAATATTGACCATTTTTTCAACGTTCGACTGGTCCGGGGTCATCGTTTTTCATCAGAAAATTGATTTTTTGGACTCTACCAAAAATGATTCAAAATGTCATTTGGATCGGGCCTCATGTTGAATAACCACTTTTTAAACCCTCACAGTGACCAAAATTGCCATTTTTACAGAGTTTATCTTACTCAGAATCTTCAATTTTGACCAATTTCAGGCACAGAAATGACTTTAAACACACTTATTTTAGTTGAAAAAGTAATAATTCACATCCAACCGTCATTTAAAGTCAAAAGATTAAATGTTAAAATTTCATCAATATTGACCATTTTTTCAACGTTCGACTGGTCCGGGGTCATCGTTTTTCATCAGAAAATTGATTTTTTGGACTCTACCAAAAATGATTCAAAATGGCATTTGGATCGGGCCTCATGTTGAATAACCACTTTTTAAACCCTCACAGTGACCAAAATTGCCATTTTTACAGAGTTTATCTTACTCAGAATCTTCAATTTTGACCAATTTCAGGCACAGAAATGACTTTAAACACACTTATTTTAGTTGAAAAAGTAATAATTCACATCCAACCGTCATTTAAAGTCAAAAGATTAAATGTAAAAATTTCATCAATATTGACCATTTTTTCAACGTTCGACTGGTCCGGGGTCATCGTTTTTCATCAGAAAATGGATTTTTTGGACTCTACCAAAAAAGATTCAAAATGTTTTTTGGATCGGGTCTCATGTTGAATAACCACTTTTTAAACCCTCACAGTGACCAAAATTGCCATTTTTACAGAGTTTTGCTTACTCAAAATCTTCAATTTTGACCAATTTCAGGCACAGAAATGACTTTAAACACACTTATTTTAGTTGAAAAAGTAAGAATTCACATCCAACCGTTATTTAAAGTCAAAAGATTAAATGTTAAAATTTCATCAATATTGACCATTTTTTCAACGTTCGACTGGTCCGGGGTCATCGTTTTTCATCAGAAAATTGATTTTTTGGACTCTACCAAAAATGATTCAAAATGTCATTTGGATCGGGCCTCATGTTGAATAACCACTTTTTAAACCCTCACAGTGACCAAAATTGCCATTTTTACAGAGTTTTGCTTACTCAAAATCTTCAATTTTGACAAATTTCAGGCACAGAAATGACTTTAAACACACATATTTTAGTTGAAAAAGTAAGAATTCACATCCAAACGTCATTTAAAGTCAAAAGATTAAATGTTAAAATTTCATCAATATTGACCATTTTTTCAACGTTCGACTGGTCCGGGGTCATCGTTTTTCATCAGAAAATGGATTTTTTGGACTCTACCAAAAAAGATTCCAAATGTTTTTTGGATCGGGTCTCATGTTGAATAACCACTTTTTAAACCCTCACAGTGACCAAAATTGCCATTTTTACAGAGTTTTGCTTACTCAAAATCTTCAATTTTGACCAATTTCAGGCACAGAAATGACTTTAAACACACTTATTTTAGTTGAAAAAGTAAGAATTCACATCCAACCGTTATTTAAAGTCAAAAGATTAAATGTTAAAATTTCATCAATATTGACCATTTTTTCAACGTTCGACTGGTCCGGGGTCATCGTTTTTCATCAGAAAATTGATTTTTTGGACTCTACCAAAAATGATTCAAAATGTCATTTGGATCGGGCCTCATGTTGAATAACCACTTTTTAAACCCTCACAGTGACCAAAATTGCCATTTTTACAGAGTTTTGCTTACTCAAAATCTTAAATTTTGACCAATTTCAGGCACAGAAATGACTTTAAACACACTTATTTTAGTTGAAAAAGTAATAATTCACATCCAACCGTCATTTAAAGTCAAAAGATTAAATGTTAAAATTTCATCAATATTGACCATTTTTTCAACGTTCGACTGGTCCGGGGTCATCGTTTTTCATCAGAAAATGGATTTTTTGGACTCTACCAAAAATGATTCAAAATGTCATTTGGATCGGGCCTCATGTTGAATAACCACTTTTTAAACCCTCACAGTGACCAAAATTGCCATTTTTACAGAGTTTTGCTTACTCAAAATCTTCAATTTTGACCAATTTCAGGCACAGAAATGACTTTAAACACACTTATTTTAGTTGAAAAAGTAATAATTAACATCCAACCGTTATTTAAAGTCAAAAGATTAAATGTTAAAATTTCATCAATATTGACCATTTTTTCAACGTTCGACTGGTCCGGGGTCATCGTTTTTCATCAGAAAATTGATTTTTTGGACTCTACCAAAAATGATTCAAAATGTCATTTGGATCGGGCCTCATGTTGAATAACCACTTTTTAAACCCTCACAGTGACCAAAATTGCCATTTTTACAGAGTTTTGCTTACTCAAAATCTTAAATTTTGACCAATTTCAGGCACAGAAATGACTTTAAACACACTTATTTTAGTTGAAAAAGTAATAATTCACATCCAACCGTCATTTAAAGTCAAAAGATTAAATGTTAAAATTTCATCAATATTGACCATTTTTACAACGTTCGACTGGTCCGGGGTCATCGTTTTTCATCAGAAAATTGATTTTTTGGACTCTACCAAAAATGATTCAAAATGTCATTTGGATCGGGCCTCATGTTGAATAACCACTTTTTAAACCCTCACAGTGACCAAAATTGCCATTTTTACAGAGTTTTGCTTACTCAAAATCTTCAATTTTGACCAATTTCAGGCACAGAAATGACTTTAAACACACTTATTTTAGTTGAAAAAGTAATAATTCACATCCAACCGTCATTTAAAGTCAAAAGATTAAATGTTAACATTTCATCAATATTGACCATTTTTTCAACGTTCGACTGGTCCGGGGTCATCGTTTTTCATCAGAAAATAGATTTTTTGGACTCTACCAAAAATGATTCAAAATGTCATTTGGATCGGGCCTCATGTTGAATAACCACTTTTTAAACCCTCACAGTGACCAAAATTGCCATTTTTACAGAGTTTTGCTTACTCAGAATCTTCAATTTTGACCAATTTCAGGCACAGAAATGACTTTAAACACACTTATTTTAGTTGAAAAAGTAATAATTCACATCCAACCGTCATTTAAAGTCAAAAGATTAAATGTTAAAATTTCATCAATATTGACCATTTTTTCAACGTTCGACTGGTCCGGGGTCATCGTTTTTCATCAGAAAATTGATTTTTTGGACTCTACCAAAAATGATTCAAAATGTCATTTGGATCGGGCCTCATGTTGAATAACCACTTTTTAAACCCTCACAGTGACCAAAATTGCCATTTTTACAGAGTTTATCTTACTCAGAATCTTCAATTTTGACCAATTTCAGGCACAGAAATGACTTTAAACACACTTATTTTAGTTGAAAAAGTAATAATTCACATCCAACCGTCATTTAAAGTCAAAAGATTAAATGTAAAAATTTCATCAATATTGACAATTTTTTCAACGTTCGACTGGTCCGGGGTCATCGTTTTTCATCAGAAAATTGATTTTTTGGACTCTACCAAAAATGATTCAAAATGTCATTTGGATCGGGCCTCATGTTGAATAACCACTTTTTAAACCCTCACAGTGACCAAAATTGCCATTTTTACAGAGTTTTGCTTACTCAAAATCTTCAATTTTGACAAATTTCAGGCACAGAAATGACTTTAAACACACATATTTTAGTTGAAAAAGTAAGAATTCACATCCAAACGTCATTTAAAGTCAAAAGATTAAATGTTAAAATTTCATCAATATTGACCATTTTTTCAACGTTCGACTGGTCCGGGGTCATCGTTTTTCATCAGAAAATGGATTTTTTGGACTCTACCAAAAAAGATTCAAAATGTTTTTTGGATCGGGTCTCATGTTGAATAACCACTTTTTAAACCCTCACAGTGACCAAAATTGCCATTTTTACAGAGTTTTGCTTACTCAAAATCTTCAATTTTGACCAATTTCAGGCACAGAAATGACTTGAAACACACTTATTTTAGTTGAAAAAGTAAGAATTCACATCCAACCGTTATTTAAAGTCAAAAGATTAAATGTTAAAATTTCATCAATATTGACCATTTTTTCAACGTTCGACTGGTCCGGGGTCATCGTTTTTCATCAGAAAATTGATTTTTTGGACTCTACCAAAAATGATTCAAAATGTCATTTGGATCGGGCCTCATGTTGAATAACCACTTTTTAAACCCTCACAGTGACCAAAATTGCCATTTTTACAGAGTTTTGCTTACTCAAAATCTTAAATTTTGACCAATTTCAGGCACAGAAATGACTTTAAACACACTTATTTTAGTTGAAAAAGTAATAATTCACATCCAACCGTCATTTAAAGTCAAAAGATTAAATGTTAAAATTTCATCAATATTGACCATTTTTTCAACGTTCGACTGGTCCGGGGTCATCGTTTTTCATCAGAAAATTGATTTTTTGGATTCTACCAAAAATGATTCAAAATGTCATTTGGATCGGGCCTCATGTTGAATAACCACTTTTTAAACCCTCACAGTGACCAAAATTGCCATTTTTACAGAGTTTATCTTACTCAGAATCTTCAATTTTGACCAATTTCAGGCACAGAAATGACTTTAAACACACTTATTTTAGTTGAAAAAGTAATAATTCACATCCAACCGTCATTTAAAGTCAAAAGATTAAATGTTAAAATTTCATCAATATTGACCATTTTTTCAACGTTCGACTGGTCCGGGGTCATCGTTTTTCATCAGAAAATTGATTTTTTGGACTCTACCAAAAATGATTCAAAATGGCATTTGGATCGGGCCTCATGTTGAATAACCACTTTTTAAACCCTCACAGTGACCAAAATTGCCATTTTTACAGAGTTTATCTTACTCAGAATCTTCAATTTTGACCAATTTCAGGCACAGAAATGACTTTAAACACACTTATTTTAGTTGAAAAAGTAATAATTCACATCCAACCGTCATTTAAAGTCAAAAGATTAAATGTAAAAATTTCATCAATATTGACCATTTTTTCAACGTTCGACTGGTCCGGGGTCATCGTTTTTCATCAGAAAATGGATTTTTTGGACTCTACCAAAAAAGATTCAAAATGTTTTTTGGATCGGGTCTCATGTTGAATAACCACTTTTTAAACCCTCACAGTGACCAAAATTGCCATTTTTACAGAGTTTTGCTTACTCAAAATCTTCAATTTTGACCAATTTCAGGCACAGAAATGACTTTAAACACACTTATTTTAGTTGAAAAAGTAAGAATTCACATCCAACCGTTATTTAAAGTCAAAAGATTAAATGTTAAAATTTCATCAATATTGACCATTTTTTCAACGTTCGACTGGTCCGGGGTCATCGTTTTTCATCAGAAAATTGATTTTTTGGACTCTACCAAAAATGATTCAAAATGTCATTTGGATCGGGCCTCATGTTGAATAACCACTTTTTAAACCCTCACAGTGACCAAAATTGCCATTTTTACAGAGTTTTGCTTACTCAAAATCTTAAATTTTGACCAATTTCAGGCACAGAAATGACTTTAAACACACTTATTTTAGTTGAAAAAGTAATAATTCACATCCAACCGTCATTTAAAGTCAAAAGATTAAATGTTAAAATTTCATCAATATTGACCATTTTTTCAACGTTCGACTGGTCCGGGGTCATCGTTTTTCATCAGAAAATTGATTTTTTGGACTCTACCAAAAATGATTCAAAATGTCATTTGGATCGGGCCTCATGTTGAATAACCACTTTTTAAACCCTCACAGTGACCAAAATTGCCATTTTTACAGAGTTTATCTTACTCAGAATCTTCAATTTTGACCAATTTCAGGCACAGAAATGACTTTAAACACACTTATTTTAGTTGAAAAAGTAATAATTCACATCCAACCGTCATTTAAAGTCAAAAGATTAAATGTTAAAATTTCATCAATATTGACCATTTTTTCAACGTTCGACTGGTCCGGGGTCATCGTTTTTCATCAGAAAATTGATTTTTTGGACTCTACCAAAAATGATTCAAAATGGCATTTGGATCGGGCCTCATGTTGAATAACCACTTTTTAAACCCTCACAGTGACCAAAATTGCCATTTTTACAGAGTTTATCTTACTCAGAATCTTCAATTTTGACCAATTTCAGGCACAGAAATGACTTTAAACACACTTATTTTAGTTGAAAAAGTAATAATTCACATCCAACCGTCATTTAAAGTCAAAAGATTAAATGTAAAAATTTCATCAATATTGACCATTTTTTCAACGTTCGACTGGTCCGGGGTCATCGTTTTTCATCAGAAAATTGATTTTTTGGACTCTACCAAAAATGATTCAAAATGTCATTTGGATCGGGCCTCATGTTGAATAACCACTTTTTAAACCCTCACAGTGACCAAAATTGCCATTTTTACAGAGTTTTGCTTACTCAAAATCTTCAATTTTGACAAATTTCAGGCACAGAAATGACTTTAAACACACTTATTTTAGTTGAAAAAGTAAGAATTCACATCCAAACGTCATTTAAAGTCAAAAGATTAAATGTTAAAATTTCATCAATATTGACCATTTTTTCAACGTTCGACTGGTCCGGGGTCATCGTTTTTCATCAGAAAATGGATTTTTTGGACTCTACCAAAAATGATTCAAAATGTCATTTGGATCGGGCCTCATGTTGAATAACCACTTTTTAAACCCTCACAGTGACCAAAATTGCCATTTTTACAGAGTTTTGCTTACTCAAAATCTTCAATTTTGACCAATTTCAGGCACAGAAATGACTTTAAACACACTTATTTTAGTTGAAAAAGTAATAATTCACATCCAACCGTTATTTAAAGTCAAAAGATTAAATGTTAAAATTTCATCAATATTGACCATTTTTTCAACGTTCGACTGGTCCGGGGTCATCGTTTTTCATCAGAAAATTGATTTTTTGGACTCTACCAAAAATGATTCAAAATGTCATTTGGATCGGGCCTCATGTTGAATAACCACTTTTTAAACCCTCACAGTGACCAAAATTGCCATTTTTACAGAGTTTTGCTTACTCAAAATCTTCAATTTTGACCAATTTCAGGCACAGAAATGACTTTAAACACACTTATTTTAGTTGAAAAAGTAATAATTCACATCCAACCGTCATTTAAAGTCAAAAGATTAAATGTTAAAATTTCATCAATATTGACCATTTTTTCAACGTTCGAATGGTCCGGGGTCATCGTTTTTCATCAGAAAATTGATTTTTTGGACTCTACCAAAAATGATTCAAAATGTCATTTGGATCGGGCCTCATGTTGAATAACCACTTTTTAAACCCTCACAGTGACCAAAATTGCCATTTTTACAGAGTTTTGCTTACTCAAAATCTTCAATTTTGACCAATTTCAGGCACAGAAATGACTTTAAACACACTTATTTTAGTTGAAAAAGTAATAATTCAAATCCAACGTCATTTAAAGTCAAAAGATTAAATGTTAAAATTTCATCAATATTGACCATTTTTTCAACGTTCGACTGGTCCGGGGTCATCGTTTTTCATCAGAAAATTGATTTTTTGGACTCTACCAAAAATGATTCAAAATGTCATTTGGATCGGGCCTCATGTTGAATAACCACTTTTTAAACCCTCACAGTGACCAAAATTGCCATTTTTACAGAGTTTTGCTTACTCAGAATCTTCAATTTTGACCAATGTCAGGCACAGAAATGACTTTAAACACACTTATTTAAGTTGAAAAAGTAATAATTCACATCCAACCGTCATTTAAAGTCAAAAGATTAAATGTTAAAATTTCATCAATATTGACCATTTTTTCAACGTTCGACTGGTCCGGGGTCATCGTTTTTCATCAGAAAATTGATTTTTTGGACTCTACCAAAAATGATTCAAAATGTCATTTGGATCGGGCCTCATGTTGAATAACCACTTTTTAAACCCTCACAGTGACCAAAATTGCCATTTTTACAGAGTTTATCTTACTCAGAATCTTCAATTTTGACCAATTTCAGGCACAGAAATGACTTTAAACACACTTATTTTAGTTGAAAAAGTAATAATTCACATCCAACCGTCATTTAAAGTCAAAAGATGAAATGTTAAAATTTCATCAATATTGACCATTTTTTCAACGTTCGACTGGTCCGGGGTCATCGTTTTTCATCAGAAAATTGATTTTTTGGACTCTACCAAAAATGATTCAAAATGTCATTTGGATCGGGCCTCATGTTGAATAACCACTTTTTAAACTCTCACAGTGACCAAAATTGCCATTTTTACAGAGTTTTGCTTACTCAAAATCTTAAATTTTGACCAATTTCAGGCACAGAAATGACTTTAAACACACTTATTTTAGTTGAAAAAGTAATAATTCACATCCAACCGTCATTTAAAGTCAAAAGATTAAATGTTAAAATTTCATCAATATTGACCATTTTTTCAACGTTCGACTGGTCCGGGGTCATCGTTTTTCATCAGAAAATGGATTTTTTGGACTCTACCAAAAATGATTCAAAATGTCATTTGGATCGGGCCTCATGTTGAATAACCACTTTTTAAACCCTCACAGTGACCAAAATTGCCATATTTACAGAGTTTTGCTTACTCAAAATCTTCAATTTTGAACAATTTCAGGCACAGAAATGACTTTAAACACACTTATTTTAGTTGAAAAAGTAATAATTCACATCCAACCGTTATTTAAAGTCAAAAGATTAAATGTTAAAATTTCATCAATATTGACCATTTTTTCAACGTTCGACTGGTCCGGGGTCATCGTTTTTCATCAGAAAATTGATTTTTTGGACTCTACCAAAAATGATTCAAAATGTCATTTGGATCGGGCCTCATGTTGAATAACCACTTTTTAAACCCTCACAGTGACCAAAATTGCCATTTTTACAGAGTTTTGCTTACTCAAAATCTTCAATTTTGACCAATTTCAGGCACAGAAATGACTTTAAACACACTTATTTTAGTTGAAAAAGTAATAATTCACATCCAACCGTCATTTAAAGTCAAAAGATTAAATGTTAAAATTTCATCAATATTGACCATTTTTTCAACGTTCGACTGGTCCGGGGTCATCGTTTTTCATCAGAAAATTGATTTTTTGGACTCTACCAAAAATGATTCAAAATGTCATTTGGATCGGGCCTCATGTTGAATAACCACTTTTTAAACCCTCACAGTGACCAAAATTGCCATTTTTACAGAGTTTTGCTTACTCAAAATCTTCAATTTTGACAAATTTCAGGCACAGAAATGACTTTAAACACACTTATTTTAGTTGAAAAAGTAAGAATTCACATCCAACCGTCATTTAAAGTCAAAAGATTAAATGTTAAAATTTCATCAATATTGACCATTTTTTCAACGTTCGACTGGTCCGGGGTCATCGTTTTTCATCAGAAAATGGATTTTTTGGACTCTACCAAAAAAGATTCAAAATGTTTTTTGGATCGGGTCTCATGTTGAATAACCACTTTTTAAACCCTCACAGTGACCAAAATTGCCATTTTTACAGAGTTTTGCTTACTCAAAATCTTCAATTTTGACCAATTTCAGGCACAGAAATGACTTTAAACACACTTATTTTAGTTGAAAAAGTAATAATTCACATCCAACCGTTATTTAAAGTCAAAAGATTAAATGTTAAAATGTCATCAATATTGACCATTTTTTCAACGTTCGACTGGTCCGGGGTCATCGTTTTTCATCAGAAAATTGATTTTTTGGACTCTACCAAAAATGATTCAAAATGTCATTTGGATCGGGCCTCATGTTGAATAACCACTTTTTAAACCCTCACAGTGACCAAAATTGCCATTTTTACAGAGTTTTGCTTACTCAAAATCTTAAATTTCGACCAATTTCAGGCACAGAAATGACTTTAAACACACTTATTTTAGTTGAAAAAGTAATAATTCACATCCAACCGTCATTTAAAGTCAAAAGATTAAATGTTAAAATTTCATCAATATTGACCATTTTTACAACGTTCGACTGGTCCGGGGTCATCGTTTTTCATCAGAAAATTGATTTTTTGGACTCTACCAAAAATGATTCAAAATGTCATTTGGATCGGGCCTCATGTTGAATAACCACTTTTTAAACCCTCACAGTGACCAAAATTGCCATTTTTACAGAGTTTTGCTTACTCAAAATCTTCAATTTTGACCAATTTCAGGCACAGAAATGACTTTAAACACACTTATTTTAGTTGAAAAAGTAATAATTCACATCCAACCGTCATTTAAAGTCAAAAGATTAAATGTTAAAATTTCATCAATATTGACCATTTTTTCAACGTTCGACTGGTCCGGGGTCATCGTTTTTCATCAGAAAATTGATTTTTTGGACTCTACCAAAAATGATTCAAAATGTCATTTGGATCGGGCCTCATGTTGAATAACCACTTTTTAAACCCTCACAGTGACCAAAATTGCTATTTTTACAGAGTTTTGCTTACTCAAAATCTTAAATTTTGACCAATTTCAGGCACAGAAATGACTTTAAACACACTTATTTTAGTTGAAAAAGTAATAATTCACATCCAACCGTCATTTAAAGTCAAAAGATTAAATGTAAAAATTTCATCAATATTGACCATTTTTTCAACGTTCGACTGGTCCGGGGTCATCGTTTTTCATCAGAAAATTGATTTTTTGGACTCTACCAAAAATGATTCAAAATGTCATTTGGATCGGGCCTCATGTTGAATAACCATTTTTTAAACCCTCACAGTGACCAAAATTGCCATTTTTACAGAGTTTTGCTTACTCAAAATCTTCAATTTTGACAAATTTCAGGCACAGAAATGACTTTAAACACACTTATTTTAGTTGAAAAAGTAAGAATTCACATCCAAACGTCATTTAAAGTCAAAAGATTAAATGTTAAAATTTCATCAATATTGACCATTTTTTCAACGTTCGACTGGTCCGGGGTCATCGTTTTTCATCAGAAAATGGATTTTTTGGACTCTACCAAAAAAGATTCAAAATGTTTTTGGGATCGGGCCTCATGTTGAATAACCACTTTTTAAACCCTCACAGTGACCAAAATTGCCATTTTTACAGAGTTTTGCTTACTCAAAATCTTCAATTTTGACCAATTTCAGGCACAGAAATGACTTTAAACACACTTATTTTAGTTGAAAAAGTAATAATTAACATCCAACCGTTATTTAAAGTCAAAAGATTAAATGTTAAAATTTCATCAATATTGACCATTTTTTCAACGTTCGACTGGTCCGGGGTCATCGTTTTTCATCAGAAAATTGATTTTTTGGACTCTACCAAAAATGATTCAAAATGTCATTTGGATCGGGCCTCATGTTGAATAACCACTTTTTAAACCCTCACAGTGACCAAAATTGCCATTTTTACAGAGTTTTGCTTACTCAAAATCTTCAATTTTGACCAATTTCAGGCACAGAAATGACTTTAAACACACTTATTTTAGTTGAAAAAGTAATAATTCACATCCAACCGTCATTTAAAGTCAAAAGATTAAATGTTAAAATTTCATCAATATTGACCATTTTTTCAACGTTCGACTGGTCCGGGGTCATCGTTTTTCATCAGAAAATTGATTTTTTGGACTCTACCAAAAATGATTCAAAATGTCATTTGGATCGGGCCTCATGTTGAATAACCACTTTTTAAACCCTCACAGTGACCAAAATTGCTATTTTTACAGAGTTTTGCTTACTCAAAATCTTAAATTTTGACCAATTTCAGGCACAGAAATGACTTTAAACACACTTATTTTAGTTGAAAAAGTAATAATTCACATCCAACCGTCATTTAAAGTCAAAAGATTAAATGTAAAAATTTCATCAATATTGACCATTTTTTCAACGTTCGACTGGTCCGGGGTCATCGTTTTTCATCAGAAAATTGATTTTTTGGACTCTACCAAAAATGATTCAAAATGTCATTTGGATCGGGCCTCATGTTGAATAACCACTTTTTAAACCCTCACAGTGACCAAAATTGCCATTTTTACAGAGTTTTGCTTACTCAAAATCTTCAATTTTGACAAATTTCAGGCACAGAAATGACTTTAAAGACACTTATTTTAGTTGAAAAAGTAAGAATTCACATCCAAACGTCATTTAAAGTCAAAAGATTAAATGTTAAAATTTCATCAATATTGACCATTTTTTCAACGTTCGACTGGTCCGGGGTCATCGTTTTTCATCAGAAAATGGATTTTTTGGACTCTACCAAAAAAGATTCAAAATGTTTTTGGGATCGGGCCTCATGTTGAATAACCACTTTTTAAACCCTCACAGTGACCAAAATTGCCATTTTTACAGAGTTTTGCTTACTCAAAATCTTAAATTTTGACCAATTTCAGGCACAGAAATGACTTTAAACACACTTATTTTAGTTGAAAAAGTAATAATTAACATCCAACCGTTATTTAAAGTCAAAAGATTAAATGTTAAAATTTCATCAATATTGACCATTTTTTCAACGTTCGACTGGTCCGGGGTCATCGTTTTTCATCAGAAAATTGATTTTTTGGACTCTACCAAAAATGATTCAAAATGTCATTTGGATCGGGCCTCATGTTGAATAACCACTTTTTAAACCCTCACAGTGACCAAAATTGCCATTTTTACAGAGTTTTGCTTACTCAAAATCTTAAATTTTGACCAATTTCAGGCACAGAAATGACTTTAAACACACTTATTTTAGTTGAAAAAGTAATAATTCACATCCAACCGTCATTTAAAGTCAAAAGATTAAATGTTAAAATTTCATCAATATTGACCATTTTTACAACGTTCGACTGGTCCGGGGTCATCGTTTTTCATCAGAAAATTGATTTTTTGGACTCTACCAAAAATGATTCAAAATGTCATTTGGATCGGGCCTCATGTTGAATAACCACTTTTTAAACCCTCACAGTGACCAAAATTGCCATTTTTACAGAGTTTTGCTTACTCAAAATCTTCAATTTTGACCAATTTCAGGCACAGAAATGACTTTAAACACACTTATTTTAGTTGAAAAAGTAATAATTCACATCCAACCGTCATTTAAAGTCAAAAGATTAAATGTTAAAATTTCATCAATATTGACCATTTTTTCAACGTTCGACTGGTCCGGGGTCATCGTTTTTTATCAGAAAATAGATTTTTTGGACTCTACCAAAAATGATTCAAAATGTCATTTGGATCGGGCCTCATGTTGAATAACCACTTTTTAAACCCTCACAGTGACCAAAATTGCCATTTTTACAGAGTTTTGCTTACTCAGAATCTTCAATTTTGACCAATTTCAGGCACAGAAATGACTTTAAACACACTTATTTTAGTTGAAAAAGTAATAATTCACATCCAACCGTCATTTAAAGTCAAAAGATTAAATGTTAAAATTTCATCAATATTGACCATTTTTTCAACGTTCGACTGGTCCGGGGTCATCGTTTTTCATCAGAAAATTGATTTTTTGGACTCTACCAAAAATGATTCAAAATGTCATTTGGATCGGGCCTCATGTTGAATAACCACTTTTTAAACCCTCACAGTGACCAAAATTGCCATTTTTACAGAGTTTATCTTACTCAGAATCTTCAATTTTGACCAATTTCAGGCACAGAAATGACTTTAAACACACTTATTTTAGTTGAAAAAGTAATAATTCACATCCAACCGTCATTTAAAGTCAAAAGATGAAATGTTAAAATTTCATCAATATTGACCATTTTTTCAACGTTCGACTGGTCCGGGGTCATCGTTTTTCATCAGAAAATTGATTTTTTGGACTCTACCAAAAATGATTCAAAATGTCATTTGGATCGGGCCTCATGTTGAATAACCACTTTTTAAACTCTCACAGTGACCAAAATTGCCATTTTTACAGAGTTTTGCTTACTCAAAATCTTAAATTTTGACCAATTTCAGGCACAGAAATGACTTTAAACACACTTATTTTAGTTGAAAAAGTAATAATTCACATCCAACCGTCATTTAAAGTCAAAAGATTAAATGTTAAAATTTCATCAATATTGACCATTTTTTCAACGTTCGACTGGTCCGGGGTCATCGTTTTTCATCAGAAAATTGATTTTTTGGACTCTACCAAAAATGATTCAAAATGTCATTTGGATCGGGCCTCATGTTGAATAACCACTTTTTAAACCCTCACAGTGACCAAAATTGCCATTTTTACAGAGATTTGCTTACTCAAAATCTTCAATTTTGACAAATTTCAGGCACAGAAATGACTTTAAACACACTTATTTTAGTTGAAAAAGTAAGAATTCACATCCAACCGTCATTTAAAGTCAAAAGATTAAATGTTAAAATTTCATCAATATTGACAATTTTTTCAACGTTCGACTGGTCCGGGGTCATCGTTTTTCATCAGAAAATGGATTTTTTGGACTCTACCAAAAAAGATTCAAAATGTTTTTTGGATCGGGTCTCATGTTGAATAACCACTTTTTAAACCCTCACAGTGACCAAAATTGCCATTTTTACAGAGTTTTGCTTACTCAAAATCTTCAATTTTGACCAATTTCAGGCACAGAAATGACTTTAAACACACTTATTTTAGTTGAAAAAGTAATAATTCACATCCAACCGTTATTTAAAGTCAAAAGATTAAATGTTAAAATTTCATCAATATTGACCATTTTTTCAACGTTCGACTGGTCCGGGGTCATCGTTTTTCATCAGAAAATTGATTTTTTGGACTCTACCAAAAATGATTCAAAATGTCATTTGGATTGGGCCTCATGTTGAATAACCACTTTTTAAACCCTCACAGTGACCAAAATTGCCATTTTTACAGAGTTTTGCTTACTCAAAATCTTAAATTTTGACCAATTTCAGGCACAGAAATGACTTTAAACACACTTATTTTAGTTGAAAAAGTAATAATTCACATCCAACCGTCATTTAAAGTCAAAAGATTAAATGTTAAAATTTCATCAATATTGACCATTTTTACAACGTTCGACTGGTCCGGGGTCATCGTTTTTCATCAGAAAATTGATTTTTTGGACTCTACCAAAAATGATTCAAAATGTCATTTGGATCGGGCCTCATGTTGAATAACCACTTTTTAAACCCTCACAGTGACCAAAATTGCCATTTTTACAGAGTTTTGCTTACTCAAAATCTTCAATTTTGACCAATTTCAGGCACAGAAATGACTTTAAACACACTTATTTTAGTTGAAAAAGTAATAATTCACATCCAACCGTCATTTAAAGTCAAAAGATTAAATGTTAAAATTTCATCAATATTGACCATTTTTTCAACGTTCGACTGGTCCGGGGTCATCGTTTTTCATCAGAAAATTGATTTTTTGGACTCTACCAAAAATGATTCAAAATGTCATTTGGATCGGGCCTCATGTTGAATAACCACTTTTTAAACCCTCACAGTGACCAAAATTGCCATTTTTACAGAGTTTTGCTTACTCAAAATCTTAAATTTTGACCAATTTCAGGCACAGAAATGACTTTAAACACACTTATTTTAGTTGAAAAAGTAATAATTCACATCCAACCGTCATTTAAAGTCAAAAGATTAAATGTAAAAATTTCATCAATATTGACCATTTTTTCAACGTTCGACTGGTCCGGGGTCATCGTTTTTCATCAGAAAATTGATTTTTTGGACTCTACCAAAAATGATTCAAAATGTCATTTGGATCGGGCCTCATGTTGAATAACCACTTTTTAAACCCTCACAGTGACCAAAATTGCCATTTTTACAGAGTTTTGCTTACTCAAAATCTTCAATTTTGACAAATTTCAGGCACAGAAATGACTTTAAACACACTTATTTTAGTTGAAAAAGTAAGAATTCACATCCAAACGTCATTTAAAGTCAAAAGATTAAATGTTAAAATTTCATCAATATTGACCATTTTTTCAACGTTCGACTGGTCCGGGGTCATCGTTTTTCATCAGAAAATGGATTTTTTGGACTCTACCAAAAAAGATTCAAAATGTTTTTTGGATCGGGTCTCATGTTGAATAACCACTTTTTAAACCCTCACAGTGACCAAAATTGCCATTTTTACAGAGTTTTGCTTACTCAAAATCTTCAATTTTGACCAATTTCAGGCACAGAAATGACTTTAAACACACTTATTTTAGTTGAAAAAGTAAGAATTCACATCCAACCGTTATTTAAAGTCAAAAGATTAAATGTTAAAATTTCATCAATATTGACCATTTTTTCAACGTTCGACTGGTCCGGGGTCATCGTTTTTCATCAGAAAATTGATTTTTTGGACTCTACCAAAAATGATTCAAAATGTCATTTGGATCGGGCCTCATGTTGAATAACCACTTTTTAAACCCTCACAGTGACCAAAATTGCCATTTTTACAGAGTTTTGCTTACTCAAAATCTTCAATTTTGACCAATTTCAGGCACAGAAATGACTTTAAACACACTTATTTTAGTTGAAAAAGTAATAATTCACATCCAACCGTCATTTAAAGTCAAAAGATTAAATGTTAAAATTTCATCAATATTGACCATTTTTTCAAAGTTCGACTGGTCCGGGGTCATCGTTTTTCATCAGAAAATTGTTTTTTTGGACTCTACCAAAAATGATTCAAAATGTCATTTGGATCGGGCCTCATGTTGAATAACCACTTTTTAAACCCTCACAGTGACCAAAATTGCCATTTTTACAGAGTTTTGCTTACTCAAAATCTTCAATTTTGACCAATTTCAGGCACAGAAATGACTTTAAACACACTTATTTTAGTTGAAAAAGTAATAATTCAAATCCAACGTCATTTAAAGTCAAAAGATTAAATGTTAAAATTTCATCAATATTGACCATTTTTTCAACGTTCGACTGGTCCGGGGTCATCGTTTTTCATCAGAAAATTGATTTTTTGGACTCTACCAAAAATGATTCAAAATGTCATTTGGATCGGGCCTCATGTTGAATAACCACTTTTTAAACCCTCACAGTGACCAAAATTGCCATTTTTACAGAGTTTTGCTTACTCAGAATCTTCAATTTTGACCAATGTCAGGCACAGAAATGACTTTAAACACACTTATTTAAGTTGAAAAAGTAATAATTCACATCCAACCGTCATTTAAAGTCAAAAGATTAAATGTTAAAATTTCATCAATATTGACCATTTTTTCAACGTTCGACTGGTCCGGGGTCATCGTTTTTCATCAGAAAATTGATTTTTTGGACTCTACCAAAAATGATTCAAAATGTCATTTGGATCGGGCCTCATGTTGAATAACCACTTTTTAAACCCTCACAGTGACCAAAATTGCCATTTTTACAGAGTTTATCTTACTCAGAATCTTCAATTTTGACCAATTTCAGGCACAGAAATGACTTTAAACACTTATTTTAGTTGAAAAAGTAATAATTCACATCCAACCGTCATTTAAAGTCAAAAGATGAAATGTTAAAATTTCATCAATATTGACCATTTTTTCAACGTTCGACTGGTCCGGGGTCATCGTTTTTCATCAGAAAATTGATTTTTTGGACTCTACCAAAAATGATTCAAAATGTCATTTGGATCGGGCCTCATGTTGAATAACCACTTTTTAAACTCTCACAGTGACCAAAATTGCCATTTTTACAGAGTTTTGCTTACTCAAAATCTTAAATTTTGACCAATTTCAGGCACAGAAATGACTTTAAACACACTTATTTTAGTTGAAAAAGTAATAATTCACATCCAACCGTAATTTAAAGTCAAAAGATTAAATGTTAAAATTTCATCAATATTGACCATTTTTTCAACGTTCGACTGGTCCGGGGTCATCGTTTTTCATCAGAAAATGGATTTTTTGGACTCTACCAAAAATGATTCAAAATGTCATTTGGATCGGGCCTCATGTTGAATAACCACTTTTTAAACCCTCACAGTGACCAAAATTGCCATTTTTACAGAGTTTTGCTTACTCAAAATCTTCAATTTTGACCAATTTCAGGCACAGAAATGACTTTAAACACACTTATTTTAGTTGAAAAAGTAATAATTCACATCCAACCGTTATTTAAAGTCAAAAGATTAAATGTTAAAATTTCATCAATATTGACCATTTTTTCAACGTTCGACTGGTCCGGGGTCATCGTTTTTCATCAGAAAATTGATTTTTTGGACTCTACCAAAAATGATTCAAAATGTCATTTGGATCGGGCCTCATGTTGAATAACCACTTTTTAAACCCTCACAGTGACCAAAATTGCCATTTTTACAGAGTTTTGCTTACTCAAAATCTTCAATTTTGACCAATTTCAGGCACAGAAATGACTTTAAACACACTTATTTTAGTTGAAAAAGTAATAATTCACATCCAACCGTCATTTAAAGTCAAAAGATTAAATGTTAAAATTTCATCAATATTGACCATTTTTTCAACGTTCGACTGGTCCGGGGTCATCGTTTTTCATCAGAAAATTGATTTTTTGGACTCTACCAAAAATGATTCAAAATGTCATTTGGATCGGGCCTCATGTTGAATAACCACTTTTTAAACCCTCACAGTGACCAAAATTGCCATTTTTACAGAGTTTTGCTTACTCAAAATCTTAAATTTTGACCAATTTCAGGCACAGAAATGACTTTAAACACACTTATTTTAGTTGAAAAAGTAATAATTCACATCCAACCGTCATTTAAAGTCAAAAGATTAAATGTAAAAATTTCATCAATATTGACCATTTTTTCAACGTTCGACTGGTCCGGGGTCATCGTTTTTCATCAGAAAATGGATTTTTTGGTCTCTACCGAAAATGATTCAAAATGTCATTTGGATCGGGCCTCATGTTGAATAACCACTTTTTAAACCCTCACAGTGACCAAAATTGCCATTTTTACAGAGTTTTGCTTACTCAAAATCTTCAATTTTGACAAATTTCAGGCACAGAAATGACTTTAAACACACTTATTTTAGTTGAAAAAGTAAGAATTCACATCCAACCGTCATTTAAAGTCAAAAGATTAAATGTTAAAATTTCATCAATATTGACCATTTTTTCAACGTTCGACTGGTCCGGGGTCATCGTTTTTCATCAGAAAATGGATTTTTTGGACTCTACCAAAAAAGATTCAAAATGTTTTTTGGATCGGGTCTCATGTTGAATAACCACTTTTTAAACCCTCACAGTGACCAAAATTGCCATTTTTACAGAGTTTTGCTTACTCAAAATCTTCAATTTTGACCAATTTCAGGCACAGAAATGACTTTAAACACACTTATTTTAGTTGAAAAAGTAATAATTCACATCCAACCGTTATTTAAAGTCAAAAGATTAAATGTTAAAATGTCATCAATATTGACCATTTTTTCAACGTTCGACTGGTCCGGGGTCATCGTTTTTCATCAGAAAATTGATTTTTTGGACTCTACCAAAAATGATTCAAAATGTCATTTGGATCGGGCCTCATGTTGAATAACCACTTTTTAAACCCTCACAGTGACCAAAATTGCCATTTTACAGAGTTTTGCTTACTCAAAATCTTCAATTTTGACCAATTTCAGGCACAGAAATGACTTTAAACACACTTATTTTAGTTGAAAAAGTAATAATTCACATCCAACCGTCATTTAAAGTCAAAAGATTAAATGTTAAAATTTCATCAATATTGACCATTTTTTCAACGTTCGACTGGTCCGGGGTCATCGTTTTTCATCAGAAAATTGATTTTTTGGACTCTACCAAAAATGATTCAAAATGTCATTTGGATCGGGCCTCATGTTGAATAACCACTTTTTAAACCCTCACAGTGACCAAAATTGCTATTTTTACAGAGTTTTGCTTACTCAAAATCTTAAATTTTGACCAATTTCAGGCACAGAAATGACTTTAAACACACTTATTTTAGTTGAAAAAGTAATAATTCACATCCAACCGTCATTTAAAGTCAAAAGATTAAATGTAAAAATTTCATCAATATTGACCATTTTTTCAACGTTCGACTGGTCCGGGGTCATCGTTTTTCATCAGAAAATTGATTTTTTGGACTCTACCAAAAATGATTCAAAATGTCATTTGGATCGGGCCTCATGTTGAATAACCACTTTTTAAACCCTCACAGTGACCAAAATTGCCATTTTTACAGAGTTTTGCTTACTCAAAATCTTCAATTTTGACCAATTTCAGGCACAGAAATGACTTTAAACACACTTATTTTAGTTGAAAAAGTAATAATTCACATCCAACCGTTATTTAAAGTCAAAAGATTAAATGTTAAAATTTCATCAATATTGACCATTTTTTCAACGTTCGACTGGTCCGGGGTCATCGTTTTTCATCAGAAAATTGATTTTTTGGACTCTACCAAAAATGATTCAAAATGTCATTTGGATCGGGCCTCATGTTGAATAACCACTTTTTAAACCCTCACAGTGACCAAAATTGCCATTTTTACAGAGTTTTGCTTACTCAAAATCTTCAATTTTGACCAATTTCAGGCACAGAAATGACTTTAAACACACTTATTTTAGTTGAAAAAGTAATAATTCACATCCAACCGTCATTTAAAGTCAAAAGATTAAATGTTAAAATTTCATCAATATTGACCATTTTTTCAACGTTCGACTGGTCCGGGGTCATCGTTTTTCATCAGAAAATTGATTTTTTGGACTCTACCAAAAATGATTCAAAATGTCATTTGGATCGGGCCTCATGTTGAATAACCACTTTTTAAACCCTCACAGTGACCAAAATTGCCATTTTTACAGAGTTTTGCTTACTCAAAATCTTCAATTTTGACAAATTTCAGGCACAGAAATGACTTTAAACACACTTATTTTAGTTGAAAAAGTAAGAATTCACATCCAACCGTCATTTAAAGTCAAAAGATTAAATGTTAAAATTTCATCAATATTGACCATTTTTTCAACGTTCGACTGGTCCGGGGTCATCGTTTTTCATCAGAAAATGGATTTTTTGGACTCTACCAAAAAAGATTCAAAATGTTTTTTGGATCGGGTCTCATGTTGAATAACCACTTTTTAAACCCTCACAGTGACCAAAATTGCCATTTTTACAGAGTTTTGCTTACTCAAAATCTTCAATTTTGACCAATTTCAGGCACAGAAATGACTTTAAACACACTTATTTTAGTTGAAAAAGTAATAATTCACATCCAACCGTTATTTAAAGTCAAAAGATTAAATGTTAAAATGTCATCAATATTGACCATTTTTTCAACGTTCGACTGGTCCGGGGTCATCGTTTTTCATCAGAAAATTGATTTTTTGGACTCTACCAAAAATGATTCAAAATGTCATTTGGATCGGGCCTCATGTTGAATAACCACTTTTTAAACCCTCACAGTGACCAAAATTGCCATTTTTACAGAGTTTTGCTTACTCAAAATCTTAAATTTCGACCAATTTCAGGCACAGAAATGACTTTAAACACACTTATTTTAGTTGAAAAAGTAATAATTCACATCCAACCGTCATTTAAAGTCAAAAGATTAAATGTTAAAATTTCATCAATATTGACCATTTTTACAACGTTCGACTGGTCCGGGGTCATCGTTTTTCATCAGAAAATTGATTTTTTGGACTCTACCAAAAATGATTCAAAATGTCATTTGGATCGGGCCTCATGTTGAATAACCACTTTTTAAACCCTCACAGTGACCAAAATTGCCATTTTTACAGAGTTTTGCTTACTCAAAATCTTCAATTTTGACCAATTTCAGGCACAGAAATGACTTTAAACACACTTATTTTAGTTGAAAAAGTAATAATTCACATCCAACCGTCATTTAAAGTCAAAAGATTAAATGTTAAAATTTCATCAATATTGACCATTTTTTCAACGTTCGACTGGTCCGGGGTCATCGTTTTTCATCAGAAAATTGATTTTTTGGACTCTACCAAAAATGATTCAAAATGTCATTTGGATCGGGCCTCATGTTGAATAACCACTTTTTAAACCCTCACAGTGACCAAAATTGCTATTTTTACAGAGTTTTGCTTACTCAAAATCTTAAATTTTGACCAATTTCAGGCACAGAAATGACTTTAAACACACTTATTTTAGTTGAAAAAGTAATAATTCACATCCAACCGTCATTTAAAGTCAAAAGATTAAATGTAAAAATTTCATCAATATTGACCATTTTTTCAACGTTCGACTGGTCCGGGGTCATCGTTTTTCATCAGAAAATTGATTTTTTGGACTCTACCAAAAATGATTCAAAATGTCATTTGGATCGGGCCTCATGTTGAATAACCACTTTTTAAACCCTCACAGTGACCAAAATTGCCATTTTTACAGAGTTTTGCTTACTCAAAATCTTCAATTTTGACAAATTTCAGGCACAGAAATGACTTTAAACACACTTATTTTAGTTGAAAAAGTAAGAATTCACATCCAAACGTCATTTAAAGTCAAAAGATTAAATGTTAAAATTTCATCAATATTGACCATTTTTTCAACGTTCGACTGGTCCGGGGTCATCGTTTTTCATCAGAAAATGGATTTTTTGGACTCTACCAAAAAAGATTCAAAATGTTTTTGGGATCGGGCCTCATGTTGAATAACCACTTTTTAAACCCTCACAGTGACCAAAATTGCCATTTTTACAGAGTTTTGCTTACTCAAAATCTTCAATTTTGACCAATTTCAGGCACAGAAATGACTTTAAACACACTTATTTTAGTTGAAAAAGTAATAATTAACATCCAACCGTTATTTAAAGTCAAAAGATTAAATGTTAAAATTTCATCAATATTGACCATTTTTTCAACGTTCGACTGGTCCGGGGTCATCGTTTTTCATCAGAAAATTGATTTTTTGGACTCTACCAAAAATGATTCAAAATGTCATTTGGATCGGGCCTCATGTTGAATAACCACTTTTTAAACCCTCACAGTGACCAAAATTGCCATTTTTACAGAGTTTTGCTTACTCAAAATCTTCAATTTTGACCAATTTCAGGCACAGAAATGACTTTAAACACACTTATTTTAGTTGAAAAAGTAATAATTCACATCCAACCGTCATTTAAAGTCAAAAGATTAAATGTTAAAATTTCATCAATATTGACCATTTTTTCAACGTTCGACTGGTCCGGGGTCATCGTTTTTCATCAGAAAATTGATTTTTTGGACTCTACCAAAAATGATTCAAAATGTCATTTGGATCGGGCCTCATGTTGAATAACCACTTTTTAAACCCTCACAGTGACCAAAATTGCTATTTTTACAGAGTTTTGCTTACTCAAAATCTTAAATTTTGACCAATTTCAGGCACAGAAATGACTTTAAACACACTTATTTTAGTTGAAAAAGTAATAATTCACATCCAACCGTCATTTAAAGTCAAAAGATTAAATGTAAAAATGTCATCAATATTGACCATTTTTTCAACGTTCGACTGGTCCGGGGTCATCGTTTTTCATCAGAAAATTGATTTTTTGGACTCTACCAAAAATGATTCAAAATGTCATTTGGATCGGGCCTCATGTTGAATAACCACTTTTTAAACCCTCACAGTGACCAAAATTGCCATTTTTACAGAGTTTTGCTTACTCAAAATCTTAAATTTTGACCAATTTCAGGCACAGAAATGACTTTAAACACACTTATTTTAGTTGAAAAAGTAATAATTCACATCCAACCGTCATTTAAAGTCAAAAGATTAAATGTTAAAATTTCATCAATATTGACCATTTTTACAACGTTCGACTGGTCCGGGGTCATCGTTTTTCATCAGAAAATTGATTTTTTGGACTCTACCAAAAATGATTCAAAATGTCATTTGGATCGGGCCTCATGTTGAATAACCACTTTTTAAACCCTCACAGTGACCAAAATTGCCATTTTTACAGAGTTTTGCTTACTCAAAATCTTCAATTTTGACCAATTTCAGGCACAGAAATGACTTTAAACACACTTATTTTAGTTGAAAAAGTAATAATTCACATCCAACCGTCATTTAAAGTCAAAAGATTAAATGTTAAAATTTCATCAATATTGACCATTTTTTCAACGTTCGACTGGTCCGGGGTCATCGTTTTTTATCAGAAAATAGATTTTTTGGACTCTACCAAAAATGATTCAAAATGTCATTTGGATCGGGCCTCATGTTGAATAACCACTTTTTAAACCCTCACAGTGACCAAAATTGCCATTTTTACAGAGTTTTGCTTACTCAGAATCTTCAATTTTGACCAATTTCAGGCACAGAAATGACTTTAAACACACTTATTTTAGTTGAAAAAGTAATAATTCACATCCAACCGTCATTTAAAGTCAAAAGATTAAATGTTAAAATTTCATCAATATTGACCATTTTTTCAACGTTCGACTGGTCCGGGGTCATCGTTTTTCATCAGAAAATTGATTTTTTGGACTCTACCAAAAATGATTCAAAATGTCATTTGGATCGGGCCTCATGTTGAATAACCACTTTTTAAACCCTCACAGTGACCAAAATTGCCATTTTTACAGAGTTTATCTTACTCAGAATCTTCAATTTTGACCAATTTCAGGCACAGAAATGACTTTAAACACACTTATTTTAGTTGAAAAAGTAATAATTCACATCCAACCGTCATTTAAAGTCAAAAGATGAAATGTTAAAATTTCATCAATATTGACCATTTTTTCAACGTTCGACTGGTCCGGGGTCATCGTTTTTCATCAGAAAATTGATTTTTTGGACTCTACCAAAAATGATTCAAAATGTCATTTGGATCGGGCCTCATGTTGAATAACCACTTTTTAAACTCTCACAGTGACCAAAATTGCCATTTTTACAGAGTTTTGCTTACTCAAAATCTTAAATTTTGACCAATTTCAGGCACAGAAATGACTTTAAACACACTTATTTTAGTTGAAAAAGTAATAATTCACATCCAACCGTCATTTAAAGTCAAAAGATTAAATGTTAAAATTTCATCAATATTGACCATTTTTTCAACGTTCGACTGGTCCGGGGTCATCGTTTTTCATCAGAAAATTGATTTTTTGGACTCTACCAAAAATGATTCAAAATGTCATTTGGATCGGGCCTCATGTTGAATAACCACTTTTTAAACCCTCACAGTGACCAAAATTGCCATTTTTACAGAGATTTGCTTACTCAAAATCTTCAATTTTGACAAATTTCAGGCACAGAAATGACTTTAAACACACTTATTTTAGTTGAAAAAGTAAGAATTCACATCCAACCGTCATTTAAAGTCAAAAGATTAAATGTTAAAATTTCATCAATATTGACCATTTTTTCAACGTTCGACTGGTCCGGGGTCATCGTTTTTCATCAGAAAATGGATTTTTTGGACTCTACCAAAAAAGATTCAAAATGTTTTTTGGATCGGGTCTCATGTTGAATAACCACTTTTTAAACCCTCACAGTGACCAAAATTGCCATTTTTACAGAGTTTTGCTTACTCAAAATCTTCAATTTTGACCAATTTCAGGCACAGAAATGACTTTAAACACACTTATTTTAGTTGAAAAAGTAAGAATTCACATCCAACCGTTATTTAAAGTCAAAAGATTAAATGTTAAAATTTCATCAATATTGACCATTTTTTCAACGTTCGACTGGTCCGGGGTCATCGTTTTTCATCAGAAAATTGATTTTTTGGACTCTACCAAAAATGATTCAAAATGTCATTTGGATCGGGCCTCATGTTGAATAACCACTTTTTAAACCCTCACAGTGACCAAAATTGCCATTTTTACAGAGTTTTGCTTACTCAAAATCTTCAATTTTGACCAATTTCAGGCACAGAAATGACTTTAAACACACTTATTTTAGTTGAAAAAGTAATAATTCACATCCAACCGTCATTTAAAGTCAAAAGATTAAATGTTAAAATTTCATCAATATTGACCATTTTTTCAAAGTTCGACTGGTCCGGGGTCATCGTTTTTCATCAGAAAATTGTTTTTTTGGACTCTACCAAAAATGATTCAAAATGTCATTTGGATCGGGCCTCATGTTGAATAACCACTTTTTAAACCCTCACAGTGACCAAAATTGCCATTTTTACAGAGTTTTGCTTACTCAGAATCTTCAATTTTGACCAATGTCAGGCACAGAAATGACTTTAAACACACTTATTTAAGTTGAAAAAGTAATAATTCACATCCAACCGTCATTTAAAGTCAAAAGATTAAATGTTAAAATTTCATCAATATTGACCATTTTTTCAACGTTCGACTGGTCCGGGGTCATCGTTTTTCATCAGAAAATTGATTTTTTGGACTCTACCAAAAATGATTCAAAATGTCATTTGGATCGGGCCTCATGTTGAATAACCACTTTTTAAACCCTCACAGTGACCAAAATTGCCATTTTTACAGAGTTTATCTTACTCAGAATCTTCAATTTTGACCAATTTCAGGCACAGAAATGACTTTAAACACTTATTTTAGTTGAAAAAGTAATAATTCACATCCAACCGTCATTTAAAGTCAAAAGATGAAATGTTAAAATTTCATCAATATTGACCATTTTTTCAACGTTCGACTGGTCCGGGGTCATCGTTTTTCATCAGAAAATTGATTTTTTGGACTCTACCAAAAATGATTCAAAATGTCATTTGGATCGGGCCTCATGTTGAATAACCACTTTTTAAACTCTCACAGTGACCAAAATTGCCATTTTTACAGAGTTTTGCTTACTCAAAATCTTAAATTTTGACCAATTTCAGGCACAGAAATGACTTTAAACACACTTATTTTAGTTGAAAAAGTAATAATTCACATCCAACCGTCATTTAAAGTCAAAAGATTAAATGTTAAAATTTCATCAATATTGACCATTTTTTCAACGTTCGACTGGTCCGGGGTCATCGTTTTTCATCAGAAAATGGATTTTTTGGACTCTACCAAAAATGATTCAAAATGTCATTTGGATCGGGCCTCATGTTGAATAACCACTTTTTAAACCCTCACAGTGACCAAAATTGCCATTTTTACAGAGTTTTGCTTACTCAAAATCTTCAATTTTGACCAATTTCAGGCACAGAAATGACTTTAAACACACTTATTTTAGTTGAAAAAGTAATAATTCACATCCAACCGTTATTTAAAGTCAAAAGATTAAATGTTAAAATTTCATCAATATTGACCATTTTTTCAACGTTCGACTGGTCCGGGGTCATCGTTTTTCATCAGAAAATTGATTTTTTGGACTCTACCAAAAATGATTCAAAATGTCATTTGGATCGGGCCTCATGTTGAATAACCACTTTTTAAACCCTCACAGTGACCAAAATTGCCATTTTTACAGAGTTTTGCTTACTCAAAATCTTCAATTTTGACCAATTTCAGGCACAGAAATGACTTTAAACACACTTATTTTAGTTGAAAAAGTAATAATTCACATCCAACCGTCATTTAAAGTCAAAAGATTAAATGTTAAAATTTCATCAATATTGACCATTTTTTCAACGTTCGACTGGTCCGGGGTCATCGTTTTTCATCAGAAAATTGATTTTTTGGACTCTACCAAAAATGATTCAAAATGTCATTTGGATCGGGCCTCATGTTGAATAACCACTTTTTAAACCCTCACAGTGACCAAAATTGCCATTTTTACAGAGTTTTGCTTACTCAAAATCTTAAATTTTGACCAATTTCAGGCACAGAAATGACTTTAAACACACTTATTTTAGTTGAAAAAGTAATAATTCACATCCAACCGTCATTTAAAGTCAAAAGATTAAATGTAAAAATTTCATCAATATTGACCATTTTTTCAACGTTCGACTGGTCCGGGGTCATCGTTTTTCATCAGAAAATTGATTTTTTGGTCTCTACCAAAAATGATTCAAAATGTCATTTGGATCGGGCCTCATGTTGAATAACCACTTTTTAAACCCTCACAGTGACCAAAATTGCCATTTTTACAGAGTTTTGCTTACTCAAAATCTTCAATTTTGACAAATTTCAGGCACAGAAATGACTTTAAACACACTTATTTTAGTTGAAAAAGTAAGAATTCACATCCAACCGTCATTTAAAGTCAAAAGATTAAATGTTAAAATTTCATCAATATTGACCATTTTTTCAACGTTCGACTGGTCCGGGGTCATCGTTTTTCATCAGAAAATGGATTTTTTGGACTCTACCAAAAATGATTCAAAATGTCATTTGGATCGGGCCTCATGTTGAATAACCACTTTTTAAACCCTCACAGTGACCAAAATTGCCATTTTTACAGAGTTTTGCTTACTCAAAATCTTCAATTTTGACCAATTTCAGGCACAGAAATGACTTTAAACACACTTATTTTAGTTGAAAAAGTAATAATTCACATCCAACCGTTATTTAAAGTCAAAAGATTAAATGTTAAAATTTCATCAATATTGACCATTTTTTCAACGTTCGACTGGTCCGGGGTCATCGTTTTTCATCAGAAAATTGATTTTTTGGACTCTACCAAAAATGATTCAAAATGTCATTTGGATCGGGCCTCATGTTGAATAACCACTTTTTAAACCCTCACAGTGACCAAAATTGCCATTTTTACAGAGTTTTGCTTACTCAAAATCTTCAATTTTGACCAATTTCAGGCACAGAAATGACTTTAAACACACTTATTTTAGTTGAAAAAGTAATAATTCACATCCAACCGTCATTTAAAGTCAAAAGATTAAATGTTAAAATTTCATCAATATTGACCATTTTTTCAACGTTCGACTGGTCCGGGGTCATCGTTTTTCATCAGAAAATTGATTTTTTGGACTCTACCAAAAATGATTCAAAATGTCATTTGGATCGGGCCTCATGTTGAATAACCACTTTTTAAACCCTCACAGTGACCAAAATTGCCATTTTTACAGAGTTTTGCTTACTCAAAATCTTAAATTTTGACCAATTTCAGGCACAGAAATGACTTTAAACACACTTATTTTAGTTGAAAAAGTAATAATTCACATCCAACCGTCATTTAAAGTCAAAAGATTAAATGTAAAAATTTCATCAATATTGACCATTTTTTCAACGTTCGACTGGTCCGGGGTCATCGTTTTTCATCAGAAAATTGATTTTTTGGTCTCTACCAAAAATGATTCAAAATGTCATTTGGATCGGGCCTCATGTTGAATAACCACTTTTTAAACCCTCACAGTGACCAAAATTGCCATTTTTACAGAGTTTTGCTTACTCAAAATCTTCAATTTTGACAAATTTCAGGCACAGAAATGACTTTAAACACACTTATTTTAGTTGAAAAAGTAAGAATTCACATCCAACCGTCATTTAAAGTCAAAAGATTAAATGTTAAAATTTCATCAATATTGACCATTTTTTCAACGTTCGACTGGTCCGGGGTCATCGTTTTTCATCAGAAAATGGATTTTTTGGACTCTACCAAAAAAGATTCAAAATGTTTTTTGGATCGGGTCTCATGTTGAATAACCACTTTTTAAACCCTCACAGTGACCAAAATTGCCATTTTTACAGAGTTTTGCTTACTCAAAATCTTCAATTTTGACCAATTTCAGGCACAGAAATGACTTTAAACACACTTATTTTAGTTGAAAAAGTAATAATTCACATCCAACCGTTATTTAAAGTCAAAAGATTAAATGTTAAAATGTCATCAATATTGACCATTTTTTCAACGTTCGACTGGTCCGGGGTCATCGTTTTTCATCAGAAAATTGATTTTTTGGACTCTACCAAAAATGATTCAAAATGTCATTTGGATCGGGCCTCATGTTGAATAACCACTTTTTAAACCCTCACAGTGACCAAAATTGCCATTTTTACAGAGTTTTGCTTACTCAAAATCTTAAATTTTGACCAATTTCAGGCACAGAAATGACTTTAAACACACTTATTTTAGTTGAAAAAGTAATAATTCACATCCAACCGTCATTTAAAGTCAAAAGATTAAATGTTAAAATTTCATCAATATTGACCATTTTTACAACGTTCGACTGGTCCGGGGTCATCGTTTTTCATCAGAAAATTGATTTTTTGGACTCTACCAAAAATGATTCAAAATGTCATTTGGATCGGGCCTCATGTTGAATAACCACTTTTTAAACCCTCACAGTGACCAAAATTGCCATTTTACAGAGTTTTGCTTACTCAAAATCTTCAATTTTGACCAATTTCAGGCACAGAAATGACTTTAAACACACTTATTTTAGTTGAAAAAGTAATAATTCACATCCAACCGTCATTTAAAGTCAAAAGATTAAATGTTAAAATTTCATCAATATTGACCATTTTTTCAACGTTCGACTGGTCCGGGGTCATCGTTTTTCATCAGAAAATTGATTTTTTGGACTCTACCAAAAATGATTCAAAATGTCATTTGGATCGGGCCTCATGTTGAATAACCACTTTTTAAACCCTCACAGTGACCAAAATTGCTATTTTTACAGAGTTTTGCTTACTCAAAATCTTAAATTTTGACCAATTTCAGGCACAGAAATGACTTTAAACACACTTATTTTAGTTGAAAAAGTAATAATTCACATCCAACCGTCATTTAAAGTCAAAAGATTAAATGTAAAAATTTCATCAATATTGACCATTTTTTCAACGTTCGACTGGTCCGGGGTCATCGTTTTTCATCAGAAAATTGATTTTTTGGACTCTACCAAAAATGATTCAAAATGTCATTTGGATCGGGCCTCATGTTGAATAACCACTTTTTAAACCCTCACAGTGACCAAAATTGCCATTTTTACAGAGTTTTGCTTACTCAAAATCTTCAATTTTGACAAATTTCAGGCACAGAAATGACTTTAAACACACTTATTTTAGTTGAAAAAGTAAGAATTCACATCCAAACGTCATTTAAAGTCAAAAGATTAAATGTTAAAATTTCATCAATATTGACCATTTTTTCAACGTTCGACTGGTCCGGGGTCATCGTTTTTCATCAGAAAATGGATTTTTTGGACTCTACCAAAAAAGATTCAAAATGTTTTTGGGATCGGGCCTCATGTTGAATAACCACTTTTTAAACCCTCACAGTGACCAAAATTGCCATTTTTACAGAGTTTTGCTTACTCAAAATCTTCAATTTTGACCAATTTCAGGCACAGAAATGACTTTAAACACACTTATTTTAGTTGAAAAAGTAATAATTAACATCCAACCGTTATTTAAAGTCAAAAGATTAAATGTTAAAATTTCATCAATATTGACCATTTTTTCAACGTTCGACTGGTCCGGGGTCATCGTTTTTCATCAGAAAATTGATTTTTTGGACTCTACCAAAAATGATTCAAAATGTCATTTGGATCGGGCCTCATGTTGAATAACCACTTTTTAAACCCTCACAGTGACCAAAATTGCCATTTTTACAGAGTTTTGCTTACTCAAAATCTTAAATTTTGACCAATTTCAGGCACAGAAATGACTTTAAACACACTTATTTTAGTTGAAAAAGTAATAATTCACATCCAACCGTCATTTAAAGTCAAAAGATTAAATGTTAAAATTTCATCAATATTGACCATTTTTACAACGTTCGACTGGTCCGGGGTCATCGTTTTTCATCAGAAAATTGATTTTTTGGACTCTACCAAAAATGATTCAAAATGTCATTTGGATCGGGCCTCATGTTGAATAACCACTTTTTAAACCCTCACAGTGACCAAAATTGCCATTTTTACAGAGTTTATCTTACTCAAAATCTTCAATTTTGACCAATTTCAGGCACAGAAATGACTTTAAACACACTTATTTTAGTTGAAAAAGTAATAATTCACATCCAACCGTCATTTAAAGTCAAAAGATTAAATGTTAAAATTTCATCAATATTGACCATTTTTTCAACATTCGACTGGTCCGGGGTCATCGTTTTTCATCAGAAAATAGATTTTTTGGACTCTACCAAAAATGATTCAAAATGTCATTTGGATCGGGCCTCATGTTGAATAACCACTTTTTAAACCCTCACAGTGACCAAAATTGCCATTTTTACAGAGTTTTGCTTACTCAGAATCTTCAATTTTGACCAATTTCAGGCACAGAAATGACTTTAAACACACTTATTTTAGTTGAAAAAGTAAGAATTCACATCCAACCGTCATTTAAAGTCAAAAGATTAAATGTTAAAATTTCATCAATATTGACCATTTTTTCAACGTTCGACTGGTCCGGGGTCATCGTTTTTCATCAGAAAATTGATTTTTTGGACTCTACCAAAAATGATTCAAAATGTCATTTGGATCGGGCCTCATGTTGAATAACCACTTTTTAAACCCTCACAGTGACCAAAATTGCCATTTTTACAGAGTTTATCTTACTCAGAATCTTCAATTTTGACCAATTTCAGGCACAGAAATGACTTTAAACACACTTATTTTAGTTGAAAAAGTAATAATTCACATCCAACCGTCATTTAAAGTCAAAAGATGAAATGTTAAAATTTCATCAATATTGACCATTTTTTCAACGTTCGACTGGTCCGGGGTCATCGTTTTTCATCAGAAAATTGATTTTTTGGACTCTACCAAAAATGATTCAAAATGTCATTTGGATCGGGCCTCATGTTGAATAACCACTTTTTAAACCCTCACAGTGACCAAAATTGCCATTTTTACAGAGATTTGCTTACTCAAAATCTTCAATTTTGACAAATTTCAGGCACAGAAATGACTTTAAACACACTTATTTTAGTTGAAAAAGTAAGAATTCACATCCAACCGTCATTTAAAGTCAAAAGATTAAATGTTAAAATTTCATCAATATTGACCATTTTTTCAACGTTCGACTGGTCCGGGGTC
Source organism: Lissotriton vulgaris (assembly GCF_964263255.1). Classification (NCBI taxonomy): domain Eukaryota; kingdom Metazoa; phylum Chordata; class Amphibia; order Caudata; family Salamandridae; genus Lissotriton; species Lissotriton vulgaris. The sequence continues at coordinate 305,164 of NW_028247452.1, read as the reverse complement.
ATCGTTTTTCATCAGAAAATGGATTTTTTGGACTCTACCAAAAAAGATTCAAAATGTTTTTTGGATCGGGTCTCATGTTGAATAACCACTTTTTAAACCCTCACAGTGACCAAAATTGCCATTTTTACAGAGTTTTGCTTACTCAAAATCTTCAATTTTGACCAATTTCAGGCACAGAAATGACTTTAAACACACTTATTTTAGTTGAAAAAGTAATAATTCACATCCAACCGTTATTTAAAGTCAAAAGATTAAATGTTAAAATTTCATCAATATTGACCATTTTTTCAACGTTCGACTGGTCCGGGGTCATCGTTTTTCATCAGAAAATTGATTTTTTGGACTCTACCAAAAATGATTCAAAATGTCATTTGGATTGGGCCTCATGTTGAATAACCACTTTTTAAACCCTCACAGTGACCAAAATTGCCATTTTTACAGAGTTTTGCTTACTCAAAATCTTAAATTTTGACCAATTTCAGGCACAGAAATGACTTTAAACACACTTATTTTAGTTGAAAAAGTAATAATTCACATCCAACCGTCATTTAAAGTCAAAAGATTAAATGTAAAAATTTCATCAATATTGACCATTTTTTCAACGTTCGACTGGTCCGGGGTCATCGTTTTTCATCAGAAAATTGATTTTTTGGACTCTACCAAAAATGATTCAAAATGTCATTTGGATCGGGCCTCATGTTGAATAACCACTTTTTAAACCCTCACAGTGACCAAAATTGCCATTTTTACAGAGTTTTGCTTACTCAAAATCTTCAATTTTGACAAATTTCAGGCACAGAAATGACTTTAAACACACTTATTTTAGTTGAAAAAGTAAGAATTCACATCCAAACGTCATTTAAAGTCAAAAGATTAAATGTTAAAATTTCATCAATATTGACCATTTTTTCAACGTTCGACTGGTCCGGGGTCATCGTTTTTCATCAGAAAATGGATTTTTTGGACTCTACCAAAAAAGATTCAAAATGTTTTTTGGATCGGGTCTCATGTTGAATAACCACTTTTTAAACCCTCACAGTGACCAAAATTGCCATTTTTACAGAGTTTTGCTTACTCAAAATCTTCAATTTTGACCAATTTCAGGCACAGAAATGACTTTAAACACACTTATTTTAGTTGAAAAAGTAAGAATTCACATCCAACCGTTATTTAAAGTCAAAAGATTAAATGTTAAAATTTCATCAATATTGACCATTTTTTCAACGTTCGACTGGTCCGGGGTCATCGTTTTTCATCAGAAAATTGATTTTTTGGACTCTACCAAAAATGATTCAAAATGTCATTTGGATCGGGCCTCATGTTGAATAACCACTTTTTAAACCCTCACAGTGACCAAAATTGCCATTTTTACAGAGTTTTGCTTACTCAAAATCTTCAATTTTGACCAATTTCAGGCACAGAAATGACTTTAAACACACTTATTTTAGTTGAAAAAGTAATAATTCACATCCAACCGTCATTTAAAGTCAAAAGATTAAATGTTAAAATTTCATCAATATTGACCATTTTTTCAAAGTTCGACTGGTCCGGGGTCATCGTTTTTCATCAGAAAATTGATTTTTTGGACTCTACCAAAAATGATTCAAAATGTCATTTGGATCGGGCCTCATGTTGAATAACCACTTTTTAAACCCTCACAGTGACCAAAATTGCCATTTTTACAGAGTTTTGCTTACTCAGAATCTTCAATTTTGACCAATGTCAGGCACAGAAATGACTTTAAACACACTTATTTAAGTTGAAAAAGTAATAATTCACATCCAACCGTCATTTAAAGTCAAAAGATTAAATGTTAAAATTTCATCAATATTGACCATTTTTTCAACGTTCGACTGGTCCGGGGTCATCGTTTTTCATCAGAAAATTGATTTTTTGGACTCTACCAAAAATGATTCAAAATGTCATTTGGATCGGGCCTCATGTTGAATAACCACTTTTTAAACCCTCACAGTGACCAAAATTGCCATTTTTACAGAGTTTATCTTACTCAGAATCTTCAATTTTGACCAATTTCAGGCACAGAAATGACTTTAAACACTTATTTTAGTTGAAAAAGTAATAATTCACATCCAACCGTCATTTAAAGTCAAAAGATGAAATGTTAAAATTTCATCAATATTGACCATTTTTTCAACGTTCGACTGGTCCGGGGTCATCGTTTTTCATCAGAAAATAGATTTTTTGGACTCTACCAAAAATGATTCAAAATGTCATTTGGATCGGGCCTCATGTTGAATAACCACTTTTTAAACTCTCACAGTGACCAAAATTGCCATTTTTACAGAGTTTTGCTTACTCAAAATCTTAAATTTTGACCAATTTCAGGCACAGAAATGACTTTAAACACACTTATTTTAGTTGAAAAAGTAATAATTCACATCCAACCGTCATTTAAAGTCAAAAGATTAAATGTTAAAACTTCATCAATATTGACCATTTTTTCAACGTTCGACTGGTCCGGGGTCATCGTTTTTCATCAGAAAATGGATTTTTTGGACTCTACCAAAAATGATTCAAAATGTCATTTGGATCGGGCCTCATGTTGAATAACCACTTTTTAAACCCTCACAGTGACCAAAATTGCCATTTTTACAGAGTTTTGCTTACTCAAAATCTTAAATTTTGACCAATTTCAGGCACAGAAATGACTTTAAACACACTTATTTTAGTTGAAAAAGTAATAATTCACATCCAACCGTCATTTAAAGTCAAAAGATTAAATGTTAAAACTTCATCAATATTGACCATTTTTTCAACGTTCGACTGGTCCGGGGTCATCGTTTTTCATCAGAAAATGGATTTTTTGGACTCTACCAAAAATGATTCAAAATGTCATTTGGATCGGGCCTCATGTTGAATAACCACTTTTTAAACCCTCACAGTGACCAAAATTGCCATTTTTACAGAGTTTTGCTTACTCAAAATCTTCAATTTTGACCAATTTCAGGCACAGAAATGACTTTAAACACACTTATTTTAGTTGAAAAAGTAATAATTCACATCCAACCGTTATTTAAAGTCAAAAGATTAAATGTTAAAATTTCATCAATATTGACCATTTTTTCAACGTTCGACTGGTCCGGGGTCATCGTTTTTCATCAGAAAATTGATTTTTTGGACTCTACCAAAAATGATTCAAAATGTCATTTGGATCGGGCCTCATGTTGAATAACCACTTTTTAAACCCTCACAGTGACCAAAATTGCCATTTTTACAGAGTTTTGCTTACTCAAAATCTTCAATTTTGACCAATTTCAGGCACAGAAATGACTTTAAACACACTTATTTTAGTTGAAAAAGTAATAATTCACATCCAACCGTCATTTAAAGTCAAAAGTTTAAATGTTAAAATTTCATCAATATTGACCATTTTTTCAACGTTCGACTGGTCCGGGGTCATCGTTTTTCATCAGAAAATTGATTTTTTGGACTCTACCAAAAATGATTCAAAATGTCATTTGGATCGGGCCTCATGTTGAATAACCACTTTTTAAACCCTCACAGTGACCAAAATTGCCATTTTTACAGAGTTTTGCTTACTCAAAATCTTCAATTTTGACCAATTTCAGGCACAGAAATGACTTTAAACACACTTATTTTAGTTGAAAAAGTAATAATTCACATCCAACCGTCATTTAAAGTCAAAAGATTAAATGTTAAAATTTCATCAATATTGACCATTTTTACAACGTTCGACTGGTCCGGGGTCATCGTTTTTCATCAGAAAATTGATTTTTTGGACTCTACCAAAAATGATTCAAAATGTCATTTGGATCGGGCCTCATGTTGAATAACCACTTTTTAAACCCTCACAGTGACCAAAATTGCCATTTTACAGAGTTTTGCTTACTCAAAATCTTCAATTTTGACCAATTTCAGGCACAGAAATGACTTTAAACACACTTATTTTAGTTGAAAAAGTAATAATTCACATCCAACCGTCATTTAAAGTCAAAAGATTAAATGTTAAAATTTCATCAATATTGACCATTTTTTCAACGTTCGACTGGTCCGGGGTCATCGTTTTTCATCAGAAAATTGATTTTTTGGACTCTACCAAAAATGATTCAAAATGTCATTTGGATCGGGCCTCATGTTGAATAACCACTTTTTAAACCCTCACAGTGACCAAAATTGCCATTTTACAGAGTTTTGCTTACTCAAAATCTTCAATTTTGACCAATTTCAGGCACAGAAATGACTTTAAACACACTTATTTTAGTTGAAAAAGTAATAATTCACATCCAACCGTCATTTAAAGTCAAAAGATTAAATGTTAAAATGTCATCAATATTGACCATTTTTTCAACGTTCGACTGGTCCGGGGTCATCGTTTTTCATCAGAAAATTGATTTTTTGGACTCTACCAAAAATGATTCAAAATGTCATTTGGATCGGGCCTCATGTTGAATAACCACTTTTTAAACCCTCACAGTGACCAAAATTGCTATTTTTACAGAGTTTTGCTTACTCAAAATCTTAAATTTTGACCAATTTCAGGCACAGAAATGGCTTTAAACACACTTATTTTAGTTGAAAAAGTAATAATTCACATCCAACCGTCATTTAAAGTCAAAAGATTAAATGTAAAAATTTCATCAATATTGACCATTTTTTCAACGTTCGACTGGTCGGGGTCATCGTTTTTCATCAGAAAATTGATTTTTTGGACTCTACCAAAAATGATTCAAAATGTCATTTGGATCGGGCCTCATGTTGAATAACCACTTTTTAAACCCTCACAGTGACCAAAATTGCCATTTTTACAGAGATTTGCTTACTCAAAATCTTCAATTTTGACAAATTTCAGGCACAGAAATGACTTTAAACACACTTATTTTAGTTGAAAAAGTAAGAATTCACATCCAAACGTCATTTAAAGTCAAAAGATTAAATGTTAAAATTTCATCAATATTGACCATTTTTTCAACGTTCGACTGGTCCGGGGTCATCGTTTTTCATCAGAAAATGGATTTTTTGGACTCTACCAAAAAAGATTCAAAATGTTTTTGGGATCGGGCCTCATGTTGAATAACCACTTTTTAAACCCTCACAGTGACCAAAATTGCCATTTTTACAGAGTTTTGCTTACTCAAAATCTTAAATTTTGACCAATTTCAGGCACAGAAATGACTTTAAACACACTTATTTTAGTTGAAAAAGTAATAATTCACATCCAACCGTCATTTAAAGTCAAAAGATTAAATGTTAAAATTTCATCAATATTGACCATTTTTACAACGTTCGACTGGTCCGGGGTCATCGTTTTTCATCAGAAAATTGATTTTTTGGACTCTACCAAAAATGATTCAAAATGTCATTTGGATCGGGCCTCATGTTGAATAACCACTTTTTAAACCCTCACAGTGACCAAAATTGCCATTTTACAGAGTTTTGCTTACTCAAAATCTTCAATTTTGACCAATTTCAGGCACAGAAATGACTTTAAACACACTTATTTTAGTTGAAAAAGTAATAATTCACATCCAACCGTCATTTAAAGTCAAAAGATTAAATGTTAAAATTTCATCAATATTGACCATTTTTTCAACGTTCGACTGGTCCGGGGTCATCGTTTTTCATCAGAAAATTGATTTTTTGGACTCTACCAAAAATGATTCAAAATGTCATTTGGATCGGGCCTCATGTTGAATAACCACTTTTTAAACCCTCACAGTGACCAAAATTGCTATTTTTACAGAGTTTTGCTTACTCAAAATCTTAAATTTTGACCAATTTCAGGCACAGAAATGACTTTAAACACACTTATTTTAGTTGAAAAAGTAATAATTCACATCCAACCGTCATTTAAAGTCAAAAGATTAAATGTAAAAATTTCATCAATATTGACCATTTTTTCAACGTTCGACTGGTCCGGGGTCATCGTTTTTCATCAGAAAATTGATTTTTTGGACTCTACCAAAAATGATTCAAAATGTCATTTGGATCGGGCCTCATGTTGAATAACCACTTTTTAAACCCTCACAGTGACCAAAATTGCCATTTTTACAGAGTTTTGCTTACTCAAAATCTTCAATTTTGACAAATTTCAGGCACAGAAATGACTTTAAACACACTTATTTTAGTTGAAAAAGTAAGAATTCACATCCAAACGTCATTTAAAGTCAAAAGATTAAATGTTAAAATTTCATCAATATTGACCATTTTTTCAACGTTCGACTGGTCCGGGGTCATCGTTTTTCATCAGAAAATGGATTTTTTGGACTCTACCAAAAAAGATTCAAAATGTTTTTGGGATCGGGCCTCATGTTGAATAACCACTTTTTAAACCCTCACAGTGACCAAAATTGCCATTTTTACAGAGTTTTGCTTACTCAAAATCTTCAATTTTGACCAATTTCAGGCACAGAAATGACTTTAAACACACTTATTTTAGTTGAAAAAGTAATAATTAACATCCAACCGTTATTTAAAGTCAAAAGATTAAATGTTAAAATTTCATCAATATTGACCATTTTTTCAACGTTCGACTGGTCCGGGGTCATCGTTTTTCATCAGAAAATTGATTTTTTGGACTCTACCAAAAATGATTCAAAATGTCATTTGGATCGGGCCTCATGTTGAATAACCACTTTTTAAACCCTCACAGTGACCAAAATTGCCATTTTTACAGAGTTTTGCTTACTCAAAATCTTAAATTTTGACCAATTTCAGGCACAGAAATGACTTTAAACACACTTATTTTAGTTGAAAAAGTAATAATTCACATCCAACCGTCATTTAAAGTCAAAAGATTAAATGTTAAAATTTCATCAATATTGACCATTTTTACAACGTTCGACTGGTCCGGGGTCATTGTTTTTCATCAGAAAATTGATTTTTTGGACTCTACCAAAAATGATTCAGAATGTCATTTGGATCGGGCCTCATGTTGAATAACCACTTTTTAAACCCTCACAGTAACCAAAATTGCCATTTTTACAGAGTTTATCTTACTCAGAATCTTCAATTTTGACCAATTTCAGGCACAGAAATGACTTTAAACACACTTATTTTAGTTGAAAAAGTAATAATTCACATCCAACCGTCATTTAAAGTCAAAAGATGAAATGTTAAAATTTCATCAATATTGACCATTTTTTCAACGTTCGACTGGTCCGGGGTCATCGTTTTTCATCAGAAAATTGATTTTTTGGACTCTACCAAAAATGATTCAAAATGTCATTTGGATCGGGCCTCATGTTGAATAACCACTTTTTAAACTCTCACAGTGACCAAAATTGCCATTTTTACAGAGTTTTGCTTACTCAAAATCTTAAATTTTGACCAATTTCAGGCACAGAAATGACTTTAAACACACTTATTTTAGTTGAAAAAGTAATAATTCACATCCAACCGTCATTTAAAGTCAAAAGATTAAATGTTAAAATTTCATCAATATTGACCATTTTTTCAACGTTCGACTGGTCCGGGGTCATCGTTTTTCATCAGAAAATTGATTTTTTTGGACTCTACCAAAAATGATTCAAAATGTCATTTGGATCGGGCCTCATGTTGAATAACCACTTTTTAAACCCTCACAGTGACCAAAATTGCCATTTTTACAGAGATTTGCTTACTCAAAATCTTCAATTTTGACAAATTTCAGGCACAGAAATGACTTTAAACACACTTATTTTAGTTGAAAAAGTAAGAATTCACATCCAACCGTCATTTAAAGTCAAAAGATTAAATGTTAAAATTTCATCAATATTGACCATTTTTTCAACGTTCGACTGGTCCGGGGTCATCGTTTTTCATCAGAAAATGGATTTTTTGGACTCTACCAAAAAAGATTCAAAATGTTTTTTGGATCGGGTCTCATGTTGAATAACCACTTTTTAAACCCTCACAGTGACCAAAATTGCCATTTTTACAGAGTTTTGCTTACTCAAAATCTTCAATTTTGACCAATTTCAGGCACAGAAATGACTTTAAACACACTTATTTTAGTTGAAAAAGTAATAATTCACATCCAACCGTTATTTAAAGTCAAAAGATTAAATGTTAAAATTTCATCAATATTGACCATTTTTTCAACGTTCGACTGGTCCGGGGTCATCGTTTTTCATCAGAAAATTGATTTTTTGGACTCTACCAAAAATGATTCAAAATGTCATTTGGATTGGGCCTCATGTTGAATAACCACTTTTTAAACCCTCACAGTGACCAAAATTGCCATTTTTACAGAGTTTTGCTTACTCAAAATCTTAAATTTTGACCAATTTCAGGCACAGAAATGACTTTAAACACACTTATTTTAGTTGAAAAAGTAATAATTCACATCCAACCGTCATTTAAAGTCAAAAGATTAAATGTAAAAATTTCATCAATATTGACCATTTTTTCAACGTTCGACTGGTCCGGGGTCATCGTTTTTCATCAGAAAATTGATTTTTTGGACTCTACCAAAAATGATTCAAAATGTCATTTGGATCGGGCCTCATGTTGAATAACCACTTTTTAAACCCTCACAGTGACCAAAATTGCCATTTTTACAGAGTTTTGCTTACTCAAAATCTTCAATTTTGACAAATTTCAGGCACAGAAATGACTTTAAACACACTTATTTTAGTTGAAAAAGTAAGAATTCACATCCAAACGTCATTTAAAGTCAAAAGATTAAATGTTAAAATTTCATCAATATTGACCATTTTTTCAACGTTCGACTGGTCCGGGGTCATCGTTTTTCATCAGAAAATTGATTTTTTGGACTCTACCAAAAATGATTCAAAATGTCATTTGGTTTGGGCCTCATGTTGAATAACCACTTTTTAAACCCTCACAGTGACCAAAATTGCTATTTTTACAGAGTTTTGCTTACTCAAAATCTTAAATTTTGACCAATTTCAGGCACAGAAATGACTTTAAACACACTTATTTTAGTTGAAAAAGTAATAATTCACATCCAACCGTCATTTAAAGTCAAAAGATTAAATGTTAAAATTTCATCAATATTGACCATTTTTTCAAAGTTCGACTGGTCCGGGGTCATCGTTTTTCATCAGAAAATTGATTTTTTGGACTCTACCAAAAATGATTCAAAATGTCATTTGGATCGGGCCTCATGTTGAATAACCACTTTTTAAACCCTCACAGTGACCAAAATTGCCATTTTTACAGAGTTTTGCTTACTCAGAATCTTCAATTTTGACCAATGTCAGGCACAGAAATGACTTTAAACACACTTATTTAAGTTGAAAAAGTAATAATTCACATCCAACCGTCATTTAAAGTCAAAAGATTAAATGTTAAAATTTCATCAATATTGACCATTTTTTCAACGTTCGACTGGTCCGGGGTCATCGTTTTTCATCAGAAAATTGATTTTTTGGACTCTACCAAAAATGATTCAAAATGTCATTTGGATCGGGCCTCATGTTGAATAACCACTTTTTAAACCCTCACAGTGACCAAAATTGCCATTTTTACAGAGTTTATCTTACTCAGAATCTTCAATTTTGACCAATTTCAGGCACAGAAATGACTTTAAACACTTATTTTAGTTGAAAAAGTAATAATTCACATCCAACCGTCATTTAAAGTCAAAAGATGAAATGTTAAAATTTCATCAATATTGACCATTTTTTCAACGTTCGACTGGTCCGGGGTCATCGTTTTTCATCAGAAAATAGATTTTTTGGACTCTACCAAAAATGATTCAAAATGTCATTTGGATCGGGCCTCATGTTGAATAACCACTTTTTAAACTCTCACAGTGACCAAAATTGCCATTTTTACAGAGTTTTGCTTACTCAAAATCTTAAATTTTGACCAATTTCAGGCACAGAAATGACTTTAAACACACTTATTTTAGTTGAAAAAGTAATAATTCACATCCAACCGTCATTTAAAGTCAAAAGATTAAATGTTAAAACTTCATCAATATTGACCATTTTTTCAACGTTCGACTGGTCCGGGGTCATCGTTTTTCATCAGAAAATGGATTTTTTGGACTCTACCAAAAATGATTCAAAATGTCATTTGGATCGGGCCTCATGTTGAATAACCACTTTTTAAACCCTCACAGTGACCAAAATTGCCATTTTTACAGAGTTTTGCTTACTCAAAATCTTAAATTTTGACCAATTTCAGGCACAGAAATGACTTTAAACACACTTATTTTAGTTGAAAAAGTAATAATTCACATCCAACCGTCATTTAAAGTCAAAAGATTAAATGTTAAAACTTCATCAATATTGACCATTTTTTCAACGTTCGACTGGTCCGGGGTCATCGTTTTTCATCAGAAAATGGATTTTTTGGACTCTACCAAAAATGATTCAAAATGTCATTTGGATCGGGCCTCATGTTGAATAACCACTTTTTAAACCCTCACAGTGACCAAAATTGCCATTTTTACAGAGTTTTGCTTACTCAAAATCTTCAATTTTGACCAATTTCAGGCACAGAAATGACTTTAAACACACTTATTTTAGTTGAAAAAGTAATAATTCACATCCAACCGTTATTTAAAGTCAAAAGATTAAATGTTAAAATTTCATCAATATTGACCATTTTTTCAACGTTCGACTGGTCCGGGGTCATCGTTTTTCATCAGAAAATTGATTTTTTGGACTCTACCAAAAATGATTCAAAATGTCATTTGGATCGGGCCTCATGTTGAATAACCACTTTTTAAACCCTCACAGTGACCAAAATTGCCATTTTTACAGAGTTTTGCTTACTCAAAATCTTCAATTTTGACCAATTTCAGGCACAGAAATGACTTTAAACACACTTATTTTAGTTGAAAAAGTAATAATTCACATCCAACCGTCATTTAAAGTCAAAAGTTTAAATGTTAAAATTTCATCAATATTGACCATTTTTTCAACGTTCGACTGGTCCGGGGTCATCGTTTTTCATCAGAAAATTGATTTTTTGGACTCTACCAAAAATGATTCAAAATGTCATTTGGATCGGGCCTCATGTTGAATAACCACTTTTTAAACCCTCACAGTGACCAAAATTGCCATTTTTACAGAGTTTTGCTTACTCAAAATCTTCAATTTTGACCAATTTCAGGCACAGAAATGACTTTAAACACACTTATTTTAGTTGAAAAAGTAATAATTCACATCCAACCGTCATTTAAAGTCAAAAGATTAAATGTTAAAATTTCATCAATATTGACCATTTTTACAACGTTCGACTGGTCCGGGGTCATCGTTTTTCATCAGAAAATTGATTTTTTGGACTCTACCAAAAATGATTCAAAATGTCATTTGGATCGGGCCTCATGTTGAATAACCACTTTTTAAACCCTCACAGTGACCAAAATTGCCATTTTACAGAGTTTTGCTTACTCAAAATCTTCAATTTTGACCAATTTCAGGCACAGAAATGACTTTAAACACACTTATTTTAGTTGAAAAAGTAATAATTCACATCCAACCGTCATTTAAAGTCAAAAGATTAAATGTTAAAATTTCATCAATATTGACCATTTTTTCAACGTTCGACTGGTCCGGGGTCATCGTTTTTCATCAGAAAATTGATTTTTTGGACTCTACCAAAAATGATTCAAAATGTCATTTGGATCGGGCCTCATGTTGAATAACCACTTTTTAAACCCTCACAGTGACCAAAATTGCCATTTTACAGAGTTTTGCTTACTCAAAATCTTCAATTTTGACCAATTTCAGGCACAGAAATGACTTTAAACACACTTATTTTAGTTGAAAAAGTAATAATTCACATCCAACCGTCATTTAAAGTCAAAAGATTAAATGTTAAAATGTCATCAATATTGACCATTTTTTCAACGTTCGACTGGTCCGGGGTCATCGTTTTTCATCAGAAAATTGATTTTTTGGACTCTACCAAAAATGATTCAAAATGTCATTTGGATCGGGCCTCATGTTGAATAACCACTTTTTAAACCCTCACAGTGACCAAAATTGCTATTTTTACAGAGTTTTGCTTACTCAAAATCTTAAATTTTGACCAATTTCAGGCACAGAAATGGCTTTAAACACACTTATTTTAGTTGAAAAAGTAATAATTCACATCCAACCGTCATTTAAAGTCAAAAGATTAAATGTAAAAATTTCATCAATATTGACCATTTTTTCAACGTTCGACTGGTCGGGGTCATCGTTTTTCATCAGAAAATTGATTTTTTGGACTCTACCAAAAATGATTCAAAATGTCATTTGGATCGGGCCTCATGTTGAATAACCACTTTTTAAACCCTCACAGTGACCAAAATTGCCATTTTTACAGAGATTTGCTTACTCAAAATCTTCAATTTTGACAAATTTCAGGCACAGAAATGACTTTAAACACACTTATTTTAGTTGAAAAAGTAAGAATTCACATCCAAACGTCATTTAAAGTCAAAAGATTAAATGTTAAAATTTCATCAATATTGACCATTTTTTCAACGTTCGACTGGTCCGGGGTCATCGTTTTTCATCAGAAAATGGATTTTTTGGACTCTACCAAAAAAGATTCAAAATGTTTTTGGGATCGGGCCTCATGTTGAATAACCACTTTTTAAACCCTCACAGTGACCAAAATTGCCATTTTTACAGAGTTTTGCTTACTCAAAATCTTAAATTTTGACCAATTTCAGGCACAGAAATGACTTTAAACACACTTATTTTAGTTGAAAAAGTAATAATTCACATCCAACCGTCATTTAAAGTCAAAAGATTAAATGTTAAAATTTCATCAATATTGACCATTTTTACAACGTTCGACTGGTCCGGGGTCATCGTTTTTCATCAGAAAATTGATTTTTTGGACTCTACCAAAAATGATTCAAAATGTCATTTGGATCGGGCCTCATGTTGAATAACCACTTTTTAAACCCTCACAGTGACCAAAATTGCCATTTTACAGAGTTTTGCTTACTCAAAATCTTCAATTTTGACCAATTTCAGGCACAGAAATGACTTTAAACACACTTATTTTAGTTGAAAAAGTAATAATTCACATCCAACCGTCATTTAAAGTCAAAAGATTAAATGTTAAAATTTCATCAATATTGACCATTTTTTCAACGTTCGACTGGTCCGGGGTCATCGTTTTTCATCAGAAAATTGATTTTTTGGACTCTACCAAAAATGATTCAAAATGTCATTTGGATCGGGCCTCATGTTGAATAACCACTTTTTAAACCCTCACAGTGACCAAAATTGCTATTTTTACAGAGTTTTGCTTACTCAAAATCTTAAATTTTGACCAATTTCAGGCACAGAAATGACTTTAAACACACTTATTTTAGTTGAAAAAGTAATAATTCACATCCAACCGTCATTTAAAGTCAAAAGATTAAATGTAAAAATTTCATCAATATTGACCATTTTTTCAACGTTCGACTGGTCCGGGGTCATCGTTTTTCATCAGAAAATTGATTTTTTGGACTCTACCAAAAATGATTCAAAATGTCATTTGGATCGGGCCTCATGTTGAATAACCACTTTTTAAACCCTCACAGTGACCAAAATTGCCATTTTTACAGAGTTTTGCTTACTCAAAATCTTCAATTTTGACAAATTTCAGGCACAGAAATGACTTTAAACACACTTATTTTAGTTGAAAAAGTAAGAATTCACATCCAAACGTCATTTAAAGTCAAAAGATTAAATGTTAAAATTTCATCAATATTGACCATTTTTTCAACGTTCGACTGGTCCGGGGTCATCGTTTTTCATCAGAAAATGGATTTTTTGGACTCTACCAAAAAAGATTCAAAATGTTTTTGGGATCGGGCCTCATGTTGAATAACCACTTTTTAAACCCTCACAGTGACCAAAATTGCCATTTTTACAGAGTTTTGCTTACTCAAAATCTTCAATTTTGACCAATTTCAGGCACAGAAATGACTTTAAACACACTTATTTTAGTTGAAAAAGTAATAATTAACATCCAACCGTTATTTAAAGTCAAAAGATTAAATGTTAAAATTTCATCAATATTGACCATTTTTTCAACGTTCGACTGGTCCGGGGTCATTGTTTTTCATCAGAAAATTGATTTTTTGGACTCTACCAAAAATGATTCAGAATGTCATTTGGATCGGGCCTCATGTTGAATAACCACTTTTTAAACCCTCACAGTAACCAAAATTGCCATTTTTACAGAGTTTATCTTACTCAGAATCTTCAATTTTGACCAATTTCAGGCACAGAAATGACTTTAAACACACTTATTTTAGTTGAAAAAGTAATAATTCACATCCAACCGTCATTTAAAGTCAAAAGATGAAATGTTAAAATTTCATCAATATTGACCATTTTTTCAACGTTCGACTGGTCCGGGGTCATCGTTTTTCATCAGAAAATTGATTTTTTGGACTCTACCAAAAATGATTCAAAATGTCATTTGGATCGGGCCTCATGTTGAATAACCACTTTTTAAACTCTCACAGTGACCAAAATTGCCATTTTTACAGAGTTTTGCTTACTCAAAATCTTAAATTTTGACCAATTTCAGGCACAGAAATGACTTTAAACACACTTATTTTAGTTGAAAAAGTAATAATTCACATCCAACCGTCATTTAAAGTCAAAAGATTAAATGTTAAAATTTCATCAATATTGACCATTTTTTCAACGTTCGACTGGTCCGGGGTCATCGTTTTTCATCAGAAAATTGATTTTTTTGGACTCTACCAAAAATGATTCAAAATGTCATTTGGATCGGGCCTCATGTTGAATAACCACTTTTTAAACCCTCACAGTGACCAAAATTGCCATTTTTACAGAGATTTGCTTACTCAAAATCTTCAATTTTGACAAATTTCAGGCACAGAAATGACTTTAAACACACTTATTTTAGTTGAAAAAGTAAGAATTCACATCCAACCGTCATTTAAAGTCAAAAGATTAAATGTTAAAATTTCATCAATATTGACCATTTTTTCAACGTTCGACTGGTCCGGGGTCATCGTTTTTCATCAGAAAATGGATTTTTTGGACTCTACCAAAAAAGATTCAAAATGTTTTTTGGATCGGGTCTCATGTTGAATAACCACTTTTTAAACCCTCACAGTGACCAAAATTGCCATTTTTACAGAGTTTTGCTTACTCAAAATCTTCAATTTTGACCAATTTCAGGCACAGAAATGACTTTAAACACACTTATTTTAGTTGAAAAAGTAATAATTCACATCCAACCGTTATTTAAAGTCAAAAGATTAAATGTTAAAATTTCATCAATATTGACCATTTTTTCAACGTTCGACTGGTCCGGGGTCATCGTTTTTCATCAGAAAATTGATTTTTTGGACTCTACCAAAAATGATTCAAAATGTCATTTGGATTGGGCCTCATGTTGAATAACCACTTTTTAAACCCTCACAGTGACCAAAATTGCCATTTTTACAGAGTTTTGCTTACTCAAAATCTTAAATTTTGACCAATTTCAGGCACAGAAATGACTTTAAACACACTTATTTTAGTTGAAAAAGTAATAATTCACATCCAACCGTCATTTAAAGTCAAAAGATTAAATGTAAAAATTTCATCAATATTGACCATTTTTTCAACGTTCGACTGGTCCGGGGTCATCGTTTTTCATCAGAAAATTGATTTTTTGGACTCTACCAAAAATGATTCAAAATGTCATTTGGATCGGGCCTCATGTTGAATAACCACTTTTTAAACCCTCACAGTGACCAAAATTGCCATTTTTACAGAGTTTTGCTTACTCAAAATCTTCAATTTTGACAAATTTCAGGCACAGAAATGACTTTAAACACACTTATTTTAGTTGAAAAAGTAAGAATTCACATCCAAACGTCATTTAAAGTCAAAAGATTAAATGTTAAAATTTCATCAATATTGACCATTTTTTCAACGTTCGACTGGTCCGGGGTCATCGTTTTTCATCAGAAAATGGATTTTTTGGACTCTACCAAAAAAGATTCAAAATGTTTTTTGGATCGGGTCTCATGTTGAATAACCACTTTTTAAACCCTCACAGTGACCAAAATTGCCATTTTTACAGAGTTTTGCTTACTCAAAATCTTCAATTTTGACCAATTTCAGGCACAGAAATGACTTTAAACACACTTATTTTAGTTGAAAAAGTAAGAATTCACATCCAACCGTTATTTAAAGTCAAAAGATTAAATGTTAAAATTTCATCAATATTGACCATTTTTTCAACGTTCGACTGGTCCGGGGTCATCGTTTTTCATCAGAAAATTGATTTTTTGGACTCTACCAAAAATGATTCAAAATGTCATTTGGATCGGGCCTCATGTTGAATAACCACTTTTTAAACCCTCACAGTGACCAAAATTGCCATTTTTACAGAGTTTTGCTTACTCAAAATCTTCAATTTTGACCAATTTCAGGCACAGAAATGACTTTAAACACACTTATTTTAGTTGAAAAACTAATAATTCACATCCAACCGTCATTTAAAGTCAAAAGATTAAATGTTAAAATTTCATCAATATTGACCATTTTTTCAACGTTCGACTGGTCCGGGGTCATCGTTTTTCATCAGAAAATTGATTTTTTGGACTCTACCAAAAATGATTCAAAATGTCATTTGGATCGGGCCTCATGTTGAATAACCACTTTTTAAACCCTCACAGTGACCAAAATTGCCATTTTTACAGAGTTTTGCTTACTCAAAATCTTCAATTTTGATCAATTTCAGGCACAGAAATGACTTTAAACACACTTATTTTAGTTGAAAAAGTAATAATTCACATCCAACCGTCATTTAAAGTCAAAAGATTAAATGTAAAAATTTCATCAATATTGACCATTTTTTCAACGTTCGACTGGTCCGGGGTCATCGTTTTTCATCAGAAAATTGATTTTTTGAACTCTACCAAAAATGATTCAAAATGTCATTTGGATCGGGCCTCATGTTGAATAACCACTTTTTAAACCCTCACAGTGACCAAAATTGCCATTTTTACAGAGTTTTGCTTACTCAAAATCTTCAATTTTGACAAATTTCAGGCACAGAAATGACTTTAAACACACTTATTTTAGTTGAAAAAGTAAGAATTCACATCCAAACGTCATTTAAAGTCAAAAGATTAAATGTTAAAATTTCATCAATATTGACCATTTTTTCAACGTTCGACTGGTCCGGGGTCATCGTTTTTCATCAGAAAATTGATTTTTTGGACTCTACCAAAAAAGATTCAAAATGTTTTTTGGATCGGGTCTCATGTTGAATAACCACTTTTTAAACCCTCACAGTGACCAAAATTGCCATTTTTACAGAGTTTTGCTTACTCAAAATCTTCAATTTTGACCAATTTCAGGCACAGAAATGACTTTAAACACACTTATTTTAGTTGAAAAAGTAAGAATTCACATCCAACCGTTATTTAAAGTCAAAAGATTAAATGTTAAAATTTCATCAATATTGACCATTTTTTCAACGTTCGACTGGTCCGGGGTCATCGTTTTTCATCAGAAAATTGATTTTTTGGACTCTACCAAAAATGATTCAAAATGTCATTTGGATCGGGCCTCATGTTGAATAACCACTTTTTAAACCCTCACAGTGACCAAAATTGCCATTTTTACAGAGTTTTGCTTACTCAAAATCTTCAATTTTGACCAATTTCAGGGACAGAAATGACTTTAAACACACTTATTTTAGTTGAAAAAGTAATAATTCACATCCAACCGTCATTTAAAGTCAAAAGATTAAATGTTAAAATTTCATCAATATTGACCATTTTTTCAACGTTCGACTGGTCCGGGGTCATCGTTTTTCATCAGAAAATTGATTTTTTGGACTCTACCAAAAATGATTCAAAATGTCATTTGGATCGGGCCTCATGTTGAATAACCACTTTTTAAACCCTCACAGTGACCAAAATTGCCATTTTTACAGAGTTTTGCTTACTCAAAATCTTCAATTTTGACCAATTTCAGGCACAGAAATGACTTTAAACACACTTATTTTAGTTGAAAAAGTAATAATTCAAATCCAACGTCATTTAAAGTCAAAAGATTAAATGTTAAAATTTCATCAATATTGACCATTTTTTCAACGTTCGACTGGTCCGGGGTCATCGTTTTTCATCAGAAAATGGATTTTTTGGACTCTACCAAAAATGATTCAAAATGTCATTTGGATCGGGCCTCATGTTGAATAACCACTTTTTAAACCCTCACAGTGACCAAAATTGCCATTTTTACAGAGTTTTGCTTACTCAAAATCTTCAATTTTGACCAATTTCAGGCACAGAAATGACTTTAAACACACTTATTTTAGTTGAAAAAGTAATAATTCACATCCAACCGTTATTTAAAGTCAAAAGATTAAATGTTAAAATTTCATCAATATTGACCATTTTTTCAACGTTCGACTGGTCCGGGGTCATCGTTTTTCATCAGAAAATTGATTTTTTGGACTCTACCAAAAATGATTCAAAATGTCATTTGGATCGGGCCTCATGTTGAATAACCACTTTTTAAACTCTCACAGTGACCAAAATTGCCATTTTTACAGAGTTTTGCTTACTCAAAATCTTAAATTTTGACCAATTTCAGGCACAGAAATGACTTTAAACACACTTATTTTAGTTGAAAAAGTAATAATTCACATCCAACCGTCATTTAAAGTCAAAAGATTAAATGTTAAAATTTCATCAATATTGACCATTTTTTCAACGTTCGACTGGTCCGGGGTCATCGTTTTTCATCAGAAAATTGATTTTTTTGGACTCTACCAAAAATGATTCAAAATGTCATTTGGATCGGGCCTCATGTTGAATAACCACTTTTTAAACCCTCACAGTGACCAAAATTGCCATTTTTACAGAGATTTGCTTACTCAAAATCTTCAATTTTGACAAATTTCAGGCACAGAAATGACTTTAAACACACTTATTTTAGTTGAAAAAGTAAGAATTCACATCCAACCGTCATTTAAAGTCAAAAGATTAAATGTTAAAATTTCATCAATATTGACCATTTTTTCAACGTTCGACTGGTCCGGGGTCATCGTTTTTCATCAGAAAATGGATTTTTTGGACTCTACCAAAAATGATTCAAAATGTCATTTGGATTGGGCCTCATGTTGAATAACCACTTTTTAAACCCTCACAGTGACCAAAATTGCCATTTTTACAGAGTTTTGCTTACTCAAAATCTTAAATTTTGACCAATTTCAGGCACAGAAATGACTTTAAACACACTTATTTTAGTTGAAAAAGTAATAATTCACATCCAACCGTCATTTAAAGTCAAAAGATTAAATGTAAAAATTTCATCAATATTGACCATTTTTTCAACGTTCGACTGGTCCGGGGTCATCGTTTTTCATCAGAAAATTGATTTTTTGGACTCTACCAAAAATGATTCAAAATGTCATTTGGATCGGGCCTCATGTTGAATAACCACTTTTTAAACCCTCACAGTGACCAAAATTGCCATTTTTACAGAGTTTTGCTTACTCAAAATCTTCAATTTTGACAAATTTCAGGCACAGAAATGACTTTAAACACACTTATTTTAGTTGAAAAAGTAAGAATTCACATCCAAACGTCATTTAAAGTCAAAAGATTAAATGTTAAAATTTCATCAATATTGACCATTTTTTCAACGTTCGACTGGTCCGGGGTCATCGTTTTTCATCAGAAAATGGATTTTTTGGACTCTACCAAAAAAGATTCAAAATGTTTTTTGGATCGGGTCTCATGTTGAATAACCACTTTTTAAACCCTCACAGTGACCAAAATTGCCATTTTTACAGAGTTTTGCTTACTCAAAATCTTCAATTTTGACAAATTTCAGGCACAGAAATGACTTTAAACACACTTATTTTAGTTGAAAAAGTAAGAATTCACATCCAACCGTCATTTAAAGTCAAAAGATTAAATGTTAAAATTTCATCAATATTGACCATTTTTTCAACGTTCGACTGGTCCGGGGTCATCGTTTTTCATCAGAAAATGGATTTTTTGGACTCTACCAAAAAAGATTCAAAATGTTTTTTGGATCGGGTCTCATGTTGAATAACCACTTTTTAAACCCTCACAGTGACCAAAATTGCCATTTTTACAGAGTTTTGCTTACTCAAAATCTTCAATTTTGACCAATTTCAGGCACAGAAATGACTTTAAACACACTTATTTTAGTTGAAAAAGTAATAATTCACATCCAACCGTCATTTGAAGTCAAAAGATTAAATGTAAAAATTTCATCAATATTGACCATTTTTTCAACGTTCGACTGGTCCGGGGTCATCGTTTTTCATCAGAAAATTGATTTTTTGGACTCTACCAAAAATGATTCAAAATGTCATTTGGATCGGGCCTCATGTTGAATAACCACTTTTTAAACCCTCACAGTGACCAAAATTGCCATTTTTACAGAGTTTTGCTTACTCAAAATCTTCAATTTTGACCAATTTCAGGCACAGAAATGACTTTAAACACACTTATTTTAGTTGAAAAAGTAATAATTCACATCCAACCGTTATTTAAAGTCAAAAGATTAAATGTTAAAATTTCATCAATATTGACCATTTTTTCAACGTTCGACTGGTCCGGGGTCATCGTTTTTCATCAGAAAATTGATTTTTTGGACTCTACCAAAAATGATTCAAAATGTCATTTGGATTGGGCCTCATGTTGAATAACCACTTTTTAAACCCTCACAGTGACCAAAATTGCCATTTTTACAGAGTTTTGCTTACTCAAAATCTTAAATTTTGACCAATTTCAGGCTCAGAAATGACTTTAAACACACTTATTTTAGTTGAAAAAGTAATAATTCACATCCAACCGTCATTTAAAGTCAAAAGATTAAATGTTAAAATTTCATCAATATTGACCATTTTTACAACGTTCGACTGGTCCGGGGTCATCGTTTTTCATCAGAAAATTGATTTTTTGGACTCTACCAAAAATGATTCAAAATGTCATTTGGATCGGGCCTTATGTTGAATAACCACTTTTTAAATCCTCACAGTGACCAAAATTGCCATTTTTACAGAGTTTTGCTTACTCAAAATCTTCAATTTTGACCAATTTCAGGCACAGAAATGACTTTAAACACACTTATTTTAGTTGAAAAAGTAATAATTCACATCCAACCGTCATTTAAAGTCAAAAGATTAAATGTTAAAATTTCATCAATATTGACCATTTTTTCAACGTTCGACTGGTCCGGGGTCATCGTTTTTCATCAGAAAATTGATTTTTTGGACTCTACCAAAAATGATTCAAAATGTCATTTGGATCGGGCCTTATGTTGAATAACCACTTTTTAAACCCTCACAGTGACCAAAATTGCCATTTTTACAGAGTTTTGCTTACTCAAAATCTTAAATTTTGACCAATTTCAGGCACAGAAATGACTTTAAACACACTTATTTTAGTTGAAAAAGTAATAATTCACATCCAACCGTCATTTGAAGTCAAAAGATTAAATGTAAAAATTTCATCAATATTGACCATTTTTTCAACGTTCGACTGGTCCGGGGTCATCGTTTTTCATCAGAAAATTGATTTTTTGGACTCTACCAAAAATGATTCAAAATGTCATTTGGATCGGGCCTCATGTTGAATAACCACTTTTTAAACCCTCACAGTGACCAAAATTGCCATTTTTACAGAGTTTTGCTTACTCAAAATCTTCAATTTTGACAAATTTCAGGCACAGAAATGACTTTAAACACACTTATTTTAGTTGAAAAAGTAAGAATTCACATCCAAACGTCATTTAAAGTCAAAAGATTAAATGTTAAAATTTCATCAATATTGACCATTTTTTCAACGTTCGACTGGTCCGGGGTCATCGTTTTTCATCAGAAAATGGATTTTTTGGACTCTACCAAAAAAGATTCAAAATGTTTTTTGGATCGGGTCTCATGTTGAATAACCCCTTTTTAACCTCTTCGCCGCTAATGACAAGGGTAACTCGTCATGGAGTTTCCATTGATTTCAATGGAAATTACATGGAAGATCCAGAGGAGCCTTAGCATCCAAGTGGTTAAACCCTCACAGTGACCAAAATTGCCATTTTTACAGAGTTTTGCTTACTCAAAATCTTAAATTTTGACCAATTTCAGGCACAGAAATGACTTTAAACACACTTATTTTAGTTGAAAAAGTAAGAATTCACATCCAACCGTTATTTAAAGTCAAAAGATTAAATGTTAAAATTTCATCAATATTGACCATTTTTTCAACGTTCGACTGGTCCGGGGTCATCGTTTTTCATCAGAAAATTGATTTTTTGGACTCTACCAAAAATGATTCAAAATGTCATTTGGATCGGGCCTCATGTTGAATAACCACTTTTTAAACCCTCACAGTGACCAAAATTGCCATTTTTACAGAGTTTTGCTTACTCAAAATCTTCAATTTTGACCAATTTCAGGCACAGAAATGACTTTAAACACACTTATTTTAGTTGAAAAACTAATAATTCACATCCAACCGTCATTTAAAGTCAAAAGATTAAATGTTAAAATTTCATCAATATTGACCATTTTTTCAACGTTCGACTGGTCCGGGGTCATCGTTTTTCATCAGAAAATTGATTTTTTGGACTCTACCAAAAATGATTCAAAATGTCATTTGGATCGGGCCTCATGTTGAATAACCACTTTTTAAACCCTCACAGTGACCAAAATTGCCATTTTTACAGAGTTTTGCTTACTCAAAATCTTCAATTTTGATCAATTTCAGGCACAGAAATGACTTTAAACACACTTATTTTAGTTGAAAAAGTAATAATTCACATCCAACCGTCATTTAAAGTCAAAAGATTAAATGTAAAAATTTCATCAATATTGACCATTTTTTCAACGTTCGACTGGTCCGGGGTCATCGTTTTTCATCAGAAAATTGATTTTTTGGACTCTACCAAAAATGATTCAAAATGTCATTTGGATCGGGCCTCATGTTGAATAACCACTTTTTAAACCCTCACAGTGACCAAAATTGCCATTTTTACAGAGTTTTGCTTACTCAAAATCTTCAATTTTGACAAATTTCAGGCACAGAAATGACTTTAAACACACTTATTTTAGTTGAAAAAGTAAGAATTCACATCCAAACGTCATTTAAAGTCAAAAGATTAAATGTTAAAATTTCATCAATATTGACCATTTTTTCAACGTTCGACTGATCCGGGGTCATCGTTTTTCATCAGAAAATTGATTTTTTGGACTCTACCAAAAAAGATTCAAAATGTTTTTTGGATCGGGTCTCATGTTGAATAACCACTTTTTAAACCCTCACAGTGACCAAAATTGCCATTTTTACAGAGTTTTGCTTACTCAAAATCTTCAATTTTGACCAATTTCAGGCACAGAAATGACTTTAAACACACTTATTTTAGTTGAAAAAGTAAGAATTCACATCCAACCGTTATTTAAAGTCAAAAGATTAAATGTTAAAATTTCATCAATATTGACCATTTTTTCAACGTTCGACTGGTCCGGGGTCATCGTTTTTCATCAGAAAATTGATTTTTTGGACTCTACCAAAAATGATTCAAAATGTCATTTGGATCGGGCCTCATGTTGAATAACCACTTTTTAAACCCTCACAGTGACCAAAATTGCCATTTTTACAGAGTTTTGCTTACTCAAAATCTTCAATTTTGACCAATTTCAGGGACAGAAATGACTTTAAACACACTTATTTTAGTTGAAAAAGTAATAATTCACATCCAACCGTCATTTAAAGTCAAAAGATTAAATGTTAAAATTTCATCAATATTGACCATTTTTTCAACGTTCGACTGGTCCGGGGTCATCGTTTTTCATCAGAAAATTGATTTTTTGGACTCTACCAAAAATGATTCAAAATGTCATTTGGATCGGGCCTCATGTTGAATAACCACTTTTTAAACCCTCACAGTGACCAAAATTGCCATTTTTACAGAGTTTTGCTTACTCAAAATCTTCAATTTTGACCAATTTCAGGCACAGAAATGACTTTAAACACACTTATTTTAGTTGAAAAAGTAATAATTCAAATCCAACGTCATTTAAAGTCAAAAGATTAAATGTTAAAATTTCATCAATATTGACCATTTTTTCAACGTTCGACTGGTCCGGGGTCATCGTTTTTCATCAGAAAATGGATTTTTTGGACTCTACCAAAAATGATTCAAAATGTCATTTGGATCGGGCCTCATGTTGAATAACCACTTTTTAAACCCTCACAGTGACCAAAATTGCCATTTTTACAGAGTTTTGCTTACTCAAAATCTTCAATTTTGACCAATTTCAGGCACAGAAATGACTTTAAACACACTTATTTTAGTTGAAAAAGTAATAATTCACATCCAACCGTTATTTAAAGTCAAAAGATTAAATGTTAAAATTTCATCAATATTGACCATTTTTTCAACGTTCGACTGGTCCGGGGTCATCGTTTTTCATCAGAAAATTGATTTTTTGGACTCTACCAAAAATGATTCAAAATGTCATTTGGATCGGGCCTCATGTTGAATAACCACTTTTTAAACCCTCACAGTGACCAAAATTGCCATTTTTACAGAGTTTTGCTTACTCAAAATCTTAAATTTTGACCAATTTCAGGCACAGAAATGACTTTAAACACACTTATTTTAGTTGAAAAAGTAATAATTCACATCCAACCGTCATTTAAAGTCAAAAGATTAAATGTAAAAATTTCATCAATATTGACCATTTTTTCAACGTTCGACTGGTCCGGGGTCATCGTTTTTCATCAGAAAATTGATTTTTTGGACTCTACCAAAAATGATTCAAAATGTCATTTGGATCGGGCCTCATGTTGAATAACCACTTTTTAAACCCTCACAGTGACCAAAATTGCCATTTTTACAGAGTTTTGCTTACTCAAAATCTTCAATTTTGACAAATTTCAGGCACAGAAATGACTTTAAACACACTTATTTTAGTTGAAAAAGTAAGAATTCACATCCAACCGTCATTTAAAGTCAAAAGATTAAATGTTAAAATTTCATCAATATTGACCATTTTTTCAACGTTCGACTGGTCCGGGGTCATCGTTTTTCATCAGAAAATGGATTTTTTGGACTCTACCAAAAAAGATTCAAAATGTTTTTTGGATCGGGTCTCATGTTGAATAACCACTTTTTAAACCCTCACAGTGACCAAAATTGCCATTTTTACAGAGTTTTGCTTACTCAAAATCTTCAATTTTGACCAATTTCAGGCACAGAAATGACTTTAAACACACTTATTTTAGTTGAAAAAGTAATAATTCACATCCAACCGTCATTTAAAGTCAAAAGATTAAATGTTAAAATTTCATCAATATTGACCATTTTTACAACGTTCGACTGGTCCGGGGTCATCGTTTTTCATCAGAAAATTGATTTTTTGGACTCTACCAAAAATGATTCAAAATGTCATTTGGATCGGGCCTCATGTTGAATAACCACTTTTTAAACCCTCACAGTGACCAAAATTGCCATTTTTACAGAGTTTTGCTTACTCAAAATCTTCAATTTTGACCAATTTCAGGCACAGAAATGACTTTAAACACACTTATTTTAGTTGAAAAAGTAATAATTCACATCCAACCGTCATTTAAAGTCAAAAGATGAAATGTTAAAATTTCATCAATATTGACCATTTTTTCAACGTTCGACTGGTCCGGGGTCATCGTTTTTCATCAGAAAATTGATTTTTTGGACTCTACCAAAAATGATTCAAAATGTCATTTGGATCGGGCCTCATGTTGAATAACCACTTTTTAAACTCTCACAGTGACCAAAATTGCCATTTTTACAGAGTTTTGCTTACTCAAAATCTTAAATTTTGACCAATTTCAGGCACAGAAATGACTTTAAACACACTTATTTTAGTTGAAAAAGTAATAATTCACATCCAACCGTCATTTAAAGTCAAAAGATTAAATGTTAAAATTTCATCAATATTGACCATTTTTTCAACGTTCGACTGGTCCGGGGTCATCGTTTTTCATCAGAAAATTGATTTTTTTGGACTCTACCAAAAATGATTCAAAATGTCATTTGGATCGGGCCTCATGTTGAATAACCACTTTTTAAACCCTCACAGTGACCAAAATTGCCATTTTTACAGAGATTTGCTTACTCAAAATCTTCAATTTTGACAAATTTCAGGCACAGAAATGACTTTAAACACACTTATTTTAGTTGAAAAAGTAAGAATTCACATCCAACCGTCATTTAAAGTCAAAAGATTAAATGTTAAAATTTCATCAATATTGACCATTTTTTCAACGTTCGACTGGTCCGGGGTCATCGTTTTTCATCAGAAAATGGATTTTTTGGACTCTACCAAAAAAGATTCAAAATGTTTTTTGGATCGGGTCTCATGTTGAATAACCACTTTTTAAACCCTCACAGTGACCAAAATTGCCATTTTTACAGAGTTTTGCTTACTCAAAATCTTCAATTTTGACCAATTTCAGGCACAGAAATGACTTTAAACACACTTATTTTAGTTGAAAAAGTAATAATTCACATCCAACCGTTATTTAAAGTCAAAAGATTAAATGTTAAAATTTCATCAATATTGACCATTTTTTCAACGTTCGACTGGTCCGGGGTCATCGTTTTTCATCAGAAAATTGATTTTTTGGACTCTACCAAAAATGATTCAAAATGTCATTTGGATTGGGCCTCATGTTGAATAACCACTTTTTAAACCCTCACAGTGACCAAAATTGCCATTTTTACAGAGTTTTGCTTACTCAAAATCTTCAATTTTGACAAATTTCAGGCACAGAAATGACTTTAAACACACTTATTTTAGTTGAAAAAGTACGAATTCACATCCAAACGTCATTTAAAGTCAAAAGATTAAATGTTAAAATTTCATCAATATTGACCATTTTTTCAACGTTCGACTGGTCCGGGGTCATCGTTTTTCATCAGAAAATGGATTTTTTGGACTCTACCAAAAAAGATTCAAAATGTTTTTTGGATCGGGTCTCATGTTGAATAACCACTTTTTAAACCCTCACAGTGACCAAAATTGCCATTTTTACAGAGTTTTGCTTACTCAAAATCTTCAATTTTGACCAATTTCAGGCACAGAAATGACTTTAAACACACTTATTTTAGTTGAAAAAGTAAGAATTCACATCCAACCGTTATTTAAAGTCAAAAGATTAAATGTTAAAATTTCATCAATATTGACCATTTTTTCAACGTTCGACTGGTCCGGGGTCATCGTTTTTCATCAGAAAATTGATTTTTTGGACTCTACCAAAAATGATTCAAAATGTCATTTGGATCGGGCCTCATGTTGAATAACCACTTTTTAAACCCTCACAGTGACCAAAATTGCCATTTTTACAGAGTTTTGCTTACTCAAAATCTTCAATTTTGACCAATTTCAGGCACAGAAATGACTTTAAACACACTTATTTTAGTTGAAAAACTAATAATTCACATCCAACCGTCATTTAAAGTCAAAAGATTAAATGTTAAAATTTCATCAATATTGACCATTTTTTCAACGTTCGACTGGTCCGGGGTCATCGTTTTTCATCAGAAAATTGATTTTTTGGACTCTACCAAAAATGATTCAAAATGTCATTTGGATCGGGCCTCATGTTGAATAACCACTTTTTCAACCCTCACAGTGACCAAAATTGCCATTTTTACAGAGTTTTGCTTACTCAAAATCTTCAATTTTGATCAATTTCAGGCACAGAAATGACTTTAAACACACTTATTTTAGTTGAAAAAGTAATAATTCAAATCCAACGTCATTTAAAGTCAAAAGATTAAATGTTAAAATTTCATCAATATTGACCATTTTTTCAACGTTCGACTGGTCCGGGGTCATCGTTTTTCATCAGAAAATGGATTTTTTGGACTCTACCAAAAATGATTCAAAATGTCATTTGGATCGGGCCTCATGTTGAATAACCACTTTTTAAACCCTCACAGTGACCAAAATTGCCATTTTTACAGAGTTTTGCTTACTCAAAATCTTCAATTTTGACCAATTTCAGGCACAGAAATGACTTTAAACACACTTATTTTAGTTGAAAAAGTAATAATTCACATCCAACCGTTATTTAAAGTCAAAAGATTAAATGTTAAAATTTCATCAATATTGACCATTTTTTCAACGTTCGACTGGTCCGGGGTCATCGTTTTTCATCAGAAAATTGATTTTTTGGACTCTACCAAAAATGATTCAAAATGTCATTTGGATCGGGCCTCATGTTGAATAACCACTTTTTAAACCCTCACAGTGACCAAAATTGCCATTTTTACAGAGTTTTGCTTACTCAAAATCTTAAATTTTGACCAATTTCAGGCACAGGAATGACTTTAAACACACTTATTTTAGTTGAAAAAGTAATAATTCACATCCAACCGTCATTTAAAGTCAAAAGATTAAATGTAAAAATTTCATCAATATTGACCATTTTTTCAACGTTCGACTGGTCCGGGGTCATCGTTTTTCATCAGAAAATTGATTTTTTGGACTCTACCAAAAATGATTCAAAATGTCATTTGGATCGGGCCTCATGTTGAATAACCACTTTTTAAACCCTCACAGTGACCAAAATTGCCATTTTTACAGAGTTTTGCTTACTCAAAATCTTCAATTTTGACAAATTTCAGGCACAGAAATGACTTTAAACACACTTATTTTAGTTGAAAAAGTAAGAATTCACATCCAACCGTCATTTAAAGTCAAAAGATTAAATGTTAAAATTTCATCAATATTGACCATTTTTTCAACGTTCGACTGGTCCGGGGTCATCGTTTTTCATCAGAAAATGGATTTTTTGGACTCTACCAAAAAAGATTCAAAATGTTTTTTGGATCGGGTCTCATGTTGAATAACCACTTTTTAAACCCTCACAGTGACCAAAATTGCCATTTTTACAGAGTTTTGCTTACTCAAAATCTTCAATTTTGACCAATTTCAGGCACAGAAATGACTTTAAACACACTTATTTTAGTTGAAAAAGTAATAATTCACATCCAACCGTCATTTAAAGTCAAAAGATTAAATGTTAAAATTTCATCAATATTGACCATTTTTACAACGTTCGACTGGTCCGGGGTCATCGTTTTTCATCAGAAAATTGATTTTTTGGACTCTACCAAAAATGATTCAAAATGTCATTTGGATCGGGCCTCATGTTGAATAACCACTTTTTAAACCCTCACAGTGACCAAAATTGCCATTTTTACAGAGTTTTGCTTACTCAAAATCTTCAATTTTGACCAATTTCAGGCACAGAAATGACTTTAAACACACTTATTTTAGTTGAAAAAGTAATAATTCACATCCAACCGTCATTTAAAGTCAAAAGATTAAATGTTAAAATTTCATCAATATTGACCATTTTTTCAACGTTCGACTGGTCCGGGGTCATCGTTTTTCATCAGAAAATTGATTTTTTGGACTCTACCAAAAATGATTCAAAATGTCATTTGGTTTGGGCCTCATGTTGAATAACCACTTTTTAAACCCTCACAGTGACCAAAATTGCTATTTTTACAGAGTTTTGCTTACTCAAAATCTTAAATTTTGACCAATTTCAGGCACAGAAATGACTTTAAACACACTTATTTTAGTTGAAAAAGTAATAATTCACATCCAACCGTCATTTAAAGTCAAAAGATTAAATGTAAAAATTTCATCAATATTGACCATTTTTTCAACGTTCGACTGGTCCGGGGTCATCGTTTTTCATCAGAAAATTGATTTTTTGGACTCTACCAAAAATGATTCAAAATGTCATTTGGATCGGGCCTCATGTTGAATAACCACTTTTTAAACCCTCACAGTGACCAAAATTGCCATTTTTACAGAGTTTTGCTTACTCAAAATCTTCAATTTTGACAAATTTCAGGCACAGAAATGACTTTAAACACACTTATTTTAGTTGAAAAAGTAAGAATTCACATCCAAACATCATTTAAAGTCAAAAGATTAAATGTTAAAATTTCATCAATATTGACCATTTTTTCAACGTTCGACTGGTCCGGGGTCATCGTTTTTCATCAGAAAATGGATTTTTTGGACTCTACCAAAAAAGATTCAAAATGTTTTTGGGATCGGGCCTCATGTTGAATAACCACTTTTTAAACCCTCACAGTGACCAAAATTGCCATTTTTACAGAGTTTTGCTTACTCAAAATCTTCAATTTTGACCAATTTCAGGCACAGAAATGACTTTAAACACACTTATTTTAGTTGAAAAAGTAATAATTAACATCCAACCGTTATTTAAAGTCAAAAGATTAAATGTTAAAATTTCATCAATATTGACCATTTTTTTCAACGTTCGACTGGTCCGGGGTCATCGTTTTTCATCAGAAAATTGATTTTTTGGACTCTACCAAAAATGATTCAAAATGTCATTTGGATCGGGCCTCATGTTGAATAACCACTTTTTAAACCCTCACAGTGACCAAAATTGCCATTTTTACAGAGTTTTGCTTACTCAAAATCTTCAATTTTGACCAATTTCAGGCACAGAAATGACTTTAAACACACTTATTTTAGTTGAAAAAGTAATAATTCACATCCAACCGTCATTTAAAGTCAAAAGATTAAATGTTAAAATTTCATCAATATTGACCATTTTTTCAACGTTCGACTGGTCCGGGGTCATCGTTTTTCATCAGAAAATTGATTTTTTGGACTCTACCAAAAATGATTCAAAATGTCATTTGGATCGGGCCTCATGTTGAATAACCACTTTTTAAACCCTCACAGTGACCAAAATTGCCATTTTTACAGAGTTTTGCTTACTCAAAATCTTAAATTTTGACCAATTTCAGGCACAGAAATGACTTTAAACACACTTATTTTAGTTGAAAAAGTAATAATTCAAATCCAACGTCATTTAAAGTCAAAAGATTAAATGTTAAAATTTCATCAATATTGACCATTTTTTCAACGTTCGACTGGTCCGGGGTCATCGTTTTTCATCAGAAAATGGATTTTTTGGACTCTACAAAAAATGATTCAAAATGTCATTTGGATTGGGCCTCATGTTGAATAACCACTTTTTAAACCCTCACAGTGACCAAAATTGCCATTTTTACAGAGTTTTGCTTACTCAAAATCTTAAATTTTGACCAATTTCAGGCACAGAAATGACTTTAAACACACTTATTTTAGTTGAAAAAGTAATAATTCACATCCAACCGTCATTTAAAGTCAAAAGATTAAATGTAAAAATTTCATCAATATTGACCATTTTTTCAACGTTCGACTGGTCCGGGGTCATCGTTTTTCATCAGAAAATTGATTTTTTGGACTCTACCAAAAATGATTCAAAATGTCATTTGGATCGGGCCTCATGTTGAATAACCACTTTTTAAACCCTCACAGTGACCAAAATTGCCATTTTTACAGAGTTTTGCTTACTCAAAATCTTCAATTTTGACAAATTTCAGGCACAGAAATGACTTTAAACACACTTATTTTAGTTGAAAAAGTAAGAATTCACATCCAAACGTCATTTAAAGTCAAAAGATTAAATGTTAAAATTTCATCAATATTGACCATTTTTTCAACGTTCGACTGGTCCGGGGTCATCGTTTTTCATCAGAAAATGGATTTTTTGGACTCTACCAAAAAAGATTCAAAATGTTTTTTGGATCGGGTCTCATGTTGAATAACCACTTTTTAAACCCTCACAGTGACCAAAATTGCCATTTTTACAGAGTTTTGCTTACTCAAAATCTTCAATTTTGACCAATTTCAGGCACAGAAATGACTTTAAACACACTTATTTTAGTTGAAAAAGTAAGAATTCACATCCAACGGTTATTTAAAGTCAAAAGATTAAATGTTAAAATTTCATCAATATTGACCATTTTTTCAACGTTCGACTGGTCCGGGGTCATCGTTTTTCATCAGAAAATTGATTTTTTGGACTCTACCAAAAATGATTCAAAATGTCATTTGGATCGGGCCTCATGTTGAATAACCACTTTTTAAACCCTCACAGTGACCAAAATTGCCATTTTTACAGAGTTTTGCTTACTCAAAATCTTCAATTTTGACCAATTTCAGGCACAGAAATGACTTTAAACACACTTATTTTAGTTGAAAAAGTAATAATTCACATCCAACCGTCATTTAAAGTCAAAAGATTAAATGTTAAAATTTCATCAATATTGACCATTTTTTCAAAGTTCGACTGGTCCGGGGTCATCGTTTTTCATCAGAAAATTGATTTTTTGGACTCTACCAAAAATGATTCAAAATGTCATTTGGATCGGGCCTCATGTTGAATAACCACTTTTTAAACCCTCACAGTGACCAAAATTGCCATTTTTACAGAGTTTTGCTTACTCAGAATCTTCAATTTTGACCAATGTCAGGCACAGAAATGACTTTAAACACACTTATTTAAGTTGAAAAAGTAATAATTCACATCCAACCGTCATTTAAAGTCAAAAGATTAAATGTTAAAATTTCATCAATATTGACCATTTTTTCAACGTTCGACTGGTCCGGGGTCATCGTTTTTCATCAGAAAATTGATTTTTTGGACTCTACCAAAAATGATTCAAAATGTCATTTGGATCGGGCCTCATGTTGAATAACCACTTTTTAAACCCTCACAGTGACCAAAATTGCCATTTTTACAGAGTTTATCTTACTCAGAATCTTCAATTTTGACCAATTTCAGGCACAGAAATGACTTTAAACACTTATTTTAGTTGAAAAAGTAATAATTCACATCCAACCGTCATTTAAAGTCAAAAGATGAAATGTTAAAATTTCATCAATATTGACCATTTTTTCAACGTTCGACTGGTCCGGGGTCATCGTTTTTCATCAGAAAATAGATTTTTTGGACTCTACCAAAAATGATTCAAAATGTCATTTGGATCGGGCCTCATGTTGAATAACCACTTTTTAAACTCTCACAGTGACCAAAATTGCCATTTTTACAGAGTTTTGCTTACTCAAAATCTTAAATTTTGACCAATTTCAGGCACAGAAATGACTTTAAACACACTTATTTTAGTTGAAAAAGTAATAATTCACATCCAACCGTCATTTAAAGTCAAAAGATTAAATGTTAAAACTTCATCAATATTGACCATTTTTTCAACGTTCGACTGGTCCGGGGTCATCGTTTTTCATCAGAAAATGGATTTTTTGGACTCTACCAAAAATGATTCAAAATGTCATTTGGATCGGGCCTCATGTTGAATAACCACTTTTTAAACCCTCACAGTGACCAAAATTGCCATTTTTACAGAGTTTTGCTTACTCAAAATCTTAAATTTTGACCAATTTCAGGCACAGAAATGACTTTAAACACACTTATTTTAGTTGAAAAAGTAATAATTCACATCCAACCGTCATTTAAAGTCAAAAGATTAAATGTTAAAACTTCATCAATATTGACCATTTTTTCAACGTTCGACTGGTCCGGGGTCATCGTTTTTCATCAGAAAATGGATTTTTTGGACTCTACCAAAAATGATTCAAAATGTCATTTGGATCGGGCCTCATGTTGAATAACCACTTTTTAAACCCTCACAGTGACCAAAATTGCCATTTTTACAGAGTTTTGCTTACTCAAAATCTTCAATTTTGACCAATTTCAGGCACAGAAATGACTTTAAACACACTTATTTTAGTTGAAAAAGTAATAATTCACATCCAACCGTTATTTAAAGTCAAAAGATTAAATGTTAAAATTTCATCAATATTGACCATTTTTTCAACGTTCGACTGGTCCGGGGTCATCGTTTTTCATCAGAAAATTGATTTTTTGGACTCTACCAAAAATGATTCAAAATGTCATTTGGATCGGGCCTCATGTTGAATAACCACTTTTTAAACCCTCACAGTGACCAAAATTGCCATTTTTACAGAGTTTTGCTTACTCAAAATCTTCAATTTTGACCAATTTCAGGCACAGAAATGACTTTAAACACACTTATTTTAGTTGAAAAAGTAATAATTCACATCCAACCGTCATTTAAAGTCAAAAGTTTAAATGTTAAAATTTCATCAATATTGACCATTTTTTCAACGTTCGACTGGTCCGGGGTCATCGTTTTTCATCAGAAAATTGATTTTTTGGACTCTACCAAAAATGATTCAAAATGTCATTTGGATCGGGCCTCATGTTGAATAACCACTTTTTAAACCCTCACAGTGACCAAAATTGCCATTTTTACAGAGTTTTGCTTACTCAAAATCTTCAATTTTGACCAATTTCAGGCACAGAAATGACTTTAAACACACTTATTTTAGTTGAAAAAGTAATAATTCACATCCAACCGTCATTTAAAGTCAAAAGATTAAATGTTAAAATTTCATCAATATTGACCATTTTTACAACGTTCGACTGGTCCGGGGTCATCGTTTTTCATCAGAAAATTGATTTTTTGGACTCTACCAAAAATGATTCAAAATGTCATTTGGATCGGGCCTCATGTTGAATAACCACTTTTTAAACCCTCACAGTGACCAAAATTGCCATTTTACAGAGTTTTGCTTACTCAAAATCTTCAATTTTGACCAATTTCAGGCACAGAAATGACTTTAAACACACTTATTTTAGTTGAAAAAGTAATAATTCACATCCAACCGTCATTTAAAGTCAAAAGATTAAATGTTAAAATTTCATCAATATTGACCATTTTTTCAACGTTCGACTGGTCCGGGGTCATCGTTTTTCATCAGAAAATTGATTTTTTGGACTCTACCAAAAATGATTCAAAATGTCATTTGGATCGGGCCTCATGTTGAATAACCACTTTTTAAACCCTCACAGTGACCAAAATTGCCATTTTACAGAGTTTTGCTTACTCAAAATCTTCAATTTTGACCAATTTCAGGCACAGAAATGACTTTAAACACACTTATTTTAGTTGAAAAAGTAATAATTCACATCCAACCGTCATTTAAAGTCAAAAGATTAAATGTTAAAATGTCATCAATATTGACCATTTTTTCAACGTTCGACTGGTCCGGGGTCATCGTTTTTCATCAGAAAATTGATTTTCTGGACTCTACCAAAAATGATTCAAAATGTCATTTGGATCGGGCCTCATGTTGAATAACCACTTTTTAAACCCTCACAGTGACCAAAATTGCTATTTTTACAGAGTTTTGCTTACTCAAAATCTTAAATTTTGACCAATTTCAGGCACAGAAATGGCTTTAAACACACTTATTTTAGTTGAAAAAGTAATAATTCACATCCAACCGTCATTTAAAGTCAAAAGATTAAATGTAAAAATTTCATCAATATTGACCATTTTTTCAACGTTCGACTGGTCGGGGTCATCGTTTTTCATCAGAAAATTGATTTTTTGGACTCTACCAAAAATGATTCAAAATGTCATTTGGATCGGGCCTCATGTTGAATAACCACTTTTTAAACCCTCACAGTGACCAAAATTGCCATTTTTACAGAGATTTGCTTACTCAAAATCTTCAATTTTGACAAATTTCAGGCACAGAAATGACTTTAAACACACTTATTTTAGTTGAAAAAGTAAGAATTCACATCCAAACGTCATTTAAAGTCAAAAGATTAAATGTTAAAATTTCATCAATATTGACCATTTTTTCAACGTTCGACTGGTCCGGGGTCATCGTTTTTCATCAGAAAATGGATTTTTTGGACTCTACCAAAAAAGATTCAAAATGTTTTTGGGATCGGGCCTCATGTTGAATAACCACTTTTTAAACCCTCACAGTGACCAAAATTGCCATTTTTACAGAGTTTTGCTTACTCAAAATCTTAAATTTTGACCAATTTCAGGCACAGAAATGACTTTAAACACACTTATTTTAGTTGAAAAAGTAATAATTCACATCCAACCGTCATTTAAAGTCAAAAGATTAAATGTTAAAATTTCATCAATATTGACCATTTTTACAACGTTCGACTGGTCCGGGGTCATCGTTTTTCATCAGAAAATTGATTTTTTGGACTCTACCAAAAATGATTCAAAATGTCATTTGGATCGGGCCTCATGTTGAATAACCACTTTTTAAACCCTCACAGTGACCAAAATTGCCATTTTACAGAGTTTTGCTTACTCAAAATCTTCAATTTTGACCAATTTCAGGCACAGAAATGACTTTAAACACACTTATTTTAGTTGAAAAAGTAATAATTCACATCCAACCGTCATTTAAAGTCAAAAGATTAAATGTTAAAATTTCATCAATATTGACCATTTTTTCAACGTTCGACTGGTCCGGGGTCATCGTTTTTCATCAGAAAATTGATTTTTTGGACTCTACCAAAAATGATTCAAAATGTCATTTGGATCGGGCCTCATGTTGAATAACCACTTTTTAAACCCTCACAGTGACCAAAATTGCTATTTTTACAGAGTTTTGCTTACTCAAAATCTTAAATTTTGACCAATTTCAGGCACAGAAATGACTTTAAACACACTTATTTTAGTTGAAAAAGTAATAATTCACATCCAACCGTCATTTAAAGTCAAAAGATTAAATGTAAAAATTTCATCAATATTGACCATTTTTTCAACGTTCGACTGGTCCGGGGTCATCGTTTTTCATCAGAAAATTGATTTTTTGGACTCTACCAAAAATGATTCAAAATGTCATTTGGATCGGGCCTCATGTTGAATAACCACTTTTTAAACCCTCACAGTGACCAAAATTGCCATTTTTACAGAGTTTTGCTTACTCAAAATCTTCAATTTTGACAAATTTCAGGCACAGAAATGACTTTAAACACACTTATTTTAGTTGAAAAAGTAAGAATTCACATCCAAACGTCATTTAAAGTCAAAAGATTAAATGTTAAAATTTCATCAATATTGACCATTTTTTCAACGTTCGACTGGTCCGGGGTCATCGTTTTTCATCAGAAAATGGATTTTTTGGACTCTACCAAAAAAGATTCAAAATGTTTTTGGGATCGGGCCTCATGTTGAATAACCACTTTTTAAACCCTCACAGTGACCAAAATTGCCATTTTTACAGAGTTTTGCTTACTCAAAATCTTCAATTTTGACCAATTTCAGGCACAGAAATGACTTTAAACACACTTATTTTAGTTGAAAAAGTAATAATTAACATCCAACCGTTATTTAAAGTCAAAAGATTAAATGTTAAAATTTCATCAATATTGACCATTTTTTCAACGTTCGACTGGTCCGGGGTCATCGTTTTTCATCAGAAAATTGATTTTTTGGACTCTACCAAAAATGATTCAAAATGTCATTTGGATCGGGCCTCATGTTGAATAACCACTTTTTAAACCCTCACAGTGACCAAAATTGCCATTTTTACAGAGTTTTGCTTACTCAAAATCTTAAATTTTGACCAATTTCAGGCACAGAAATGACTTTAAACACACTTATTTTAGTTGAAAAAGTAATAATTCACATCCAACCGTCATTTAAAGTCAAAAGATTAAATGTTAAAATTTCATCAATATTGACCATTTTTACAACGTTCGACTGGTCCGGGGTCATTGTTTTTCATCAGAAAATTGATTTTTTGGACTCTACCAAAAATGATTCAGAATGTCATTTGGATCGGGCCTCATGTTGAATAACCACTTTTTAAACCCTCACAGTAACCAAAATTGCCATTTTTACAGAGTTTATCTTACTCAGAATCTTCAATTTTGACCAATTTCAGGCACAGAAATGACTTTAAACACACTTATTTTAGTTGAAAAAGTAATAATTCACATCCAACCGTCATTTAAAGTCAAAAGATGAAATGTTAAAATTTCATCAATATTGACCATTTTTTCAACGTTCGACTGGTCCGGGGTCATCGTTTTTCATCAGAAAATTGATTTTTTGGACTCTACCAAAAATGATTCAAAATGTCATTTGGATCGGGCCTCATGTTGAATAACCACTTTTTAAACTCTCACAGTGACCAAAATTGCCATTTTTACAGAGTTTTGCTTACTCAAAATCTTAAATTTTGACCAATTTCAGGCACAGAAATGACTTTAAACACACTTATTTTAGTTGAAAAAGTAATAATTCACATCCAACCGTCATTTAAAGTCAAAAGATTAAATGTTAAAATTTCATCAATATTGACCATTTTTTCAACGTTCGACTGGTCCGGGGTCATCGTTTTTCATCAGAAAATTGATTTTTTTGGACTCTACCAAAAATGATTCAAAATGTCATTTGGATCGGGCCTCATGTTGAATAACCACTTTTTAAACCCTCACAGTGACCAAAATTGCCATTTTTACAGAGATTTGCTTACTCAAAATCTTCAATTTTGACAAATTTCAGGCACAGAAATGACTTTAAACACACTTATTTTAGTTGAAAAAGTAAGAATTCACATCCAACCGTCATTTAAAGTCAAAAGATTAAATGTTAAAATTTCATCAATATTGACCATTTTTTCAACGTTCGACTGGTCCGGGGTCATCGTTTTTCATCAGAAAATGGATTTTTTGGACTCTACCAAAAAAGATTCAAAATGTTTTTTGGATCGGGTCTCATGTTGAATAACCACTTTTTAAACCCTCACAGTGACCAAAATTGCCATTTTTACAGAGTTTTGCTTACTCAAAATCTTCAATTTTGACCAATTTCAGGCACAGAAATGACTTTAAACACACTTATTTTAGTTGAAAAAGTAATAATTCACATCCAACCGTTATTTAAAGTCAAAAGATTAAATGTTAAAATTTCATCAATATTGACCATTTTTTCAACGTTCGACTGGTCCGGGGTCATCGTTTTTCATCAGAAAATTGATTTTTTGGACTCTACCAAAAATGATTCAAAATGTCATTTGGATTGGGCCTCATGTTGAATAACCACTTTTTAAACCCTCACAGTGACCAAAATTGCCATTTTTACAGAGTTTTGCTTACTCAAAATCTTAAATTTTGACCAATTTCAGGCACAGAAATGACTTTAAACACACTTATTTTAGTTGAAAAAGTAATAATTCACATCCAACCGTCATTTAAAGTCAAAAGATTAAATGTAAAAATTTCATCAATATTGACCATTTTTTCAACGTTCGACTGGTCCGGGGTCATCGTTTTTCATCAGAAAATTGATTTTTTGGACTCTACCAAAAATGATTCAAAATGTCATTTGGATCGGGCCTCATGTTGAATAACCACTTTTTAAACCCTCACAGTGACCAAAATTGCCATTTTTACAGAGTTTTGCTTACTCAAAATCTTCAATTTTGACAAATTTCAGGCACAGAAATGACTTTAAACACACTTATTTTAGTTGAAAAAGTAAGAATTCACATCCAAACGTCATTTAAAGTCAAAAGATTAAATGTTAAAATTTCATCAATATTGACCATTTTTTCAACGTTCGACTGGTCCGGGGTCATCGTTTTTCATCAGAAAATTGATTTTTTGGACTCTACCAAAAATG
The DNA here is from genome assembly GCF_964263255.1 of Lissotriton vulgaris. Taxonomy (NCBI): domain Eukaryota; kingdom Metazoa; phylum Chordata; class Amphibia; order Caudata; family Salamandridae; genus Lissotriton; species Lissotriton vulgaris. The sequence continues at coordinate 265,844 of NW_028247452.1, read as the reverse complement.
ATTCAAAATGTCATTTGGTTTGGGCCTCATGTTGAATAACCACTTTTTAAACCCTCACAGTGACCAAAATTGCTATTTTTACAGAGTTTTGCTTACTCAAAATCTTAAATTTTGACCAATTTCAGGCACAGAAATGACTTTAAACACACTTATTTTAGTTGAAAAAGTAATAATTCACATCCAACCGTCATTTAAAGTCAAAAGATTAAATGTTAAAATTTCATCAATATTGACCATTTTTTCAAAGTTCGACTGGTCCGGGGTCATCGTTTTTCATCAGAAAATTGATTTTTTGGACTCTACCAAAAATGATTCAAAATGTCATTTGGATCGGGCCTCATGTTGAATAACCACTTTTTAAACCCTCACAGTGACCAAAATTGCCATTTTTACAGAGTTTTGCTTACTCAGAATCTTCAATTTTGACCAATGTCAGGCACAGAAATGACTTTAAACACACTTATTTAAGTTGAAAAAGTAATAATTCACATCCAACCGTCATTTAAAGTCAAAAGATTAAATGTTAAAATTTCATCAATATTGACCATTTTTTCAACGTTCGACTGGTCCGGGGTCATCGTTTTTCATCAGAAAATTGATTTTTTGGACTCTACCAAAAATGATTCAAAATGTCATTTGGATCGGGCCTCATGTTGAATAACCACTTTTTAAACCCTCACAGTGACCAAAATTGCCATTTTTACAGAGTTTATCTTACTCAGAATCTTCAATTTTGACCAATTTCAGGCACAGAAATGACTTTAAACACTTATTTTAGTTGAAAAAGTAATAATTCACATCCAACCGTCATTTAAAGTCAAAAGATGAAATGTTAAAATTTCATCAATATTGACCATTTTTTCAACGTTCGACTGGTCCGGGGTCATCGTTTTTCATCAGAAAATAGATTTTTTGGACTCTACCAAAAATGATTCAAAATGTCATTTGGATCGGGCCTCATGTTGAATAACCACTTTTTAAACTCTCACAGTGACCAAAATTGCCATTTTTACAGAGTTTTGCTTACTCAAAATCTTAAATTTTGACCAATTTCAGGCACAGAAATGACTTTAAACACACTTATTTTAGTTGAAAAAGTAATAATTCACATCCAACCGTCATTTAAAGTCAAAAGATTAAATGTTAAAACTTCATCAATATTGACCATTTTTTCAACGTTCGACTGGTCCGGGGTCATCGTTTTTCATCAGAAAATGGATTTTTTGGACTCTACCAAAAATGATTCAAAATGTCATTTGGATCGGGCCTCATGTTGAATAACCACTTTTTAAACCCTCACAGTGACCAAAATTGCCATTTTTACAGAGTTTTGCTTACTCAAAATCTTAAATTTTGACCAATTTCAGGCACAGAAATGACTTTAAACACACTTATTTTAGTTGAAAAAGTAATAATTCACATCCAACCGTCATTTAAAGTCAAAAGATTAAATGTTAAAACTTCATCAATATTGACCATTTTTTCAACGTTCGACTGGTCCGGGGTCATCGTTTTTCATCAGAAAATGGATTTTTTGGACTCTACCAAAAATGATTCAAAATGTCATTTGGATCGGGCCTCATGTTGAATAACCACTTTTTAAACCCTCACAGTGACCAAAATTGCCATTTTTACAGAGTTTTGCTTACTCAAAATCTTCAATTTTGACCAATTTCAGGCACAGAAATGACTTTAAACACACTTATTTTAGTTGAAAAAGTAATAATTCACATCCAACCGTTATTTAAAGTCAAAAGATTAAATGTTAAAATTTCATCAATATTGACCATTTTTTCAACGTTCGACTGGTCCGGGGTCATCGTTTTTCATCAGAAAATTGATTTTTTGGACTCTACCAAAAATGATTCAAAATGTCATTTGGATCGGGCCTCATGTTGAATAACCACTTTTTAAACCCTCACAGTGACCAAAATTGCCATTTTTACAGAGTTTTGCTTACTCAAAATCTTCAATTTTGACCAATTTCAGGCACAGAAATGACTTTAAACACACTTATTTTAGTTGAAAAAGTAATAATTCACATCCAACCGTCATTTAAAGTCAAAAGTTTAAATGTTAAAATTTCATCAATATTGACCATTTTTTCAACGTTCGACTGGTCCGGGGTCATCGTTTTTCATCAGAAAATTGATTTTTTGGACTCTACCAAAAATGATTCAAAATGTCATTTGGATCGGGCCTCATGTTGAATAACCACTTTTTAAACCCTCACAGTGACCAAAATTGCCATTTTTACAGAGTTTTGCTTACTCAAAATCTTCAATTTTGACCAATTTCAGGCACAGAAATGACTTTAAACACACTTATTTTAGTTGAAAAAGTAATAATTCACATCCAACCGTCATTTAAAGTCAAAAGATTAAATGTTAAAATTTCATCAATATTGACCATTTTTACAACGTTCGACTGGTCCGGGGTCATCGTTTTTCATCAGAAAATTGATTTTTTGGACTCTACCAAAAATGATTCAAAATGTCATTTGGATCGGGCCTCATGTTGAATAACCACTTTTTAAACCCTCACAGTGACCAAAATTGCCATTTTACAGAGTTTTGCTTACTCAAAATCTTCAATTTTGACCAATTTCAGGCACAGAAATGACTTTAAACACACTTATTTTAGTTGAAAAAGTAATAATTCACATCCAACCGTCATTTAAAGTCAAAAGATTAAATGTTAAAATTTCATCAATATTGACCATTTTTTCAACGTTCGACTGGTCCGGGGTCATCGTTTTTCATCAGAAAATTGATTTTTTGGACTCTACCAAAAATGATTCAAAATGTCATTTGGATCGGGCCTCATGTTGAATAACCACTTTTTAAACCCTCACAGTGACCAAAATTGCCATTTTACAGAGTTTTGCTTACTCAAAATCTTCAATTTTGACCAATTTCAGGCACAGAAATGACTTTAAACACACTTATTTTAGTTGAAAAAGTAATAATTCACATCCAACCGTCATTTAAAGTCAAAAGATTAAATGTTAAAATGTCATCAATATTGACCATTTTTTCAACGTTCGACTGGTCCGGGGTCATCGTTTTTCATCAGAAAATTGATTTTTTGGACTCTACCAAAAATGATTCAAAATGTCATTTGGATCGGGCCTCATGTTGAATAACCACTTTTTAAACCCTCACAGTGACCAAAATTGCTATTTTTACAGAGTTTTGCTTACTCAAAATCTTAAATTTTGACCAATTTCAGGCACAGAAATGGCTTTAAACACACTTATTTTAGTTGAAAAAGTAATAATTCACATCCAACCGTCATTTAAAGTCAAAAGATTAAATGTAAAAATTTCATCAATATTGACCATTTTTTCAACGTTCGACTGGTCGGGGTCATCGTTTTTCATCAGAAAATTGATTTTTTGGACTCTACCAAAAATGATTCAAAATGTCATTTGGATCGGGCCTCATGTTGAATAACCACTTTTTAAACCCTCACAGTGACCAAAATTGCCATTTTTACAGAGATTTGCTTACTCAAAATCTTCAATTTTGACAAATTTCAGGCACAGAAATGACTTTAAACACACTTATTTTAGTTGAAAAAGTAAGAATTCACATCCAAACGTCATTTAAAGTCAAAAGATTAAATGTTAAAATTTCATCAATATTGACCATTTTTTCAACGTTCGACTGGTCCGGGGTCATCGTTTTTCATCAGAAAATGGATTTTTTGGACTCTACCAAAAAAGATTCAAAATGTTTTTGGGATCGGGCCTCATGTTGAATAACCACTTTTTAAACCCTCACAGTGACCAAAATTGCCATTTTTACAGAGTTTTGCTTACTCAAAATCTTAAATTTTGACCAATTTCAGGCACAGAAATGACTTTAAACACACTTATTTTAGTTGAAAAAGTAATAATTCACATCCAACCGTCATTTAAAGTCAAAAGATTAAATGTTAAAATTTCATCAATATTGACCATTTTTACAACGTTCGACTGGTCCGGGGTCATCGTTTTTCATCAGAAAATTGATTTTTTGGACTCTACCAAAAATGATTCAAAATGTCATTTGGATCGGGCCTCATGTTGAATAACCACTTTTTAAACCCTCACAGTGACCAAAATTGCCATTTTACAGAGTTTTGCTTACTCAAAATCTTCAATTTTGACCAATTTCAGGCACAGAAATGACTTTAAACACACTTATTTTAGTTGAAAAAGTAATAATTCACATCCAACCGTCATTTAAAGTCAAAAGATTAAATGTTAAAATTTCATCAATATTGACCATTTTTTCAACGTTCGACTGGTCCGGGGTCATCGTTTTTCATCAGAAAATTGATTTTTTGGACTCTACCAAAAATGATTCAAAATGTCATTTGGATCGGGCCTCATGTTGAATAACCACTTTTTAAACCCTCACAGTGACCAAAATTGCTATTTTTACAGAGTTTTGCTTACTCAAAATCTTAAATTTTGACCAATTTCAGGCACAGAAATGACTTTAAACACACTTATTTTAGTTGAAAAAGTAATAATTCACATCCAACCGTCATTTAAAGTCAAAAGATTAAATGTAAAAATTTCATCAATATTGACCATTTTTTCAACGTTCGACTGGTCCGGGGTCATCGTTTTTCATCAGAAAATTGATTTTTTGGACTCTACCAAAAATGATTCAAAATGTCATTTGGATCGGGCCTCATGTTGAATAACCACTTTTTAAACCCTCACAGTGACCAAAATTGCCATTTTTACAGAGTTTTGCTTACTCAAAATCTTCAATTTTGACAAATTTCAGGCACAGAAATGACTTTAAACACACTTATTTTAGTTGAAAAAGTAAGAATTCACATCCAAACGTCATTTAAAGTCAAAAGATTAAATGTTAAAATTTCATCAATATTGACCATTTTTTCAACGTTCGACTGGTCCGGGGTCATCGTTTTTCATCAGAAAATGGATTTTTTGGACTCTACCAAAAAAGATTCAAAATGTTTTTGGGATCGGGCCTCATGTTGAATAACCACTTTTTAAACCCTCACAGTGACCAAAATTGCCATTTTTACAGAGTTTTGCTTACTCAAAATCTTCAATTTTGACCAATTTCAGGCACAGAAATGACTTTAAACACACTTATTTTAGTTGAAAAAGTAATAATTAACATCCAACCGTTATTTAAAGTCAAAAGATTAAATGTTAAAATTTCATCAATATTGACCATTTTTTCAACGTTCGACTGGTCCGGGGTCATTGTTTTTCATCAGAAAATTGATTTTTTGGACTCTACCAAAAATGATTCAGAATGTCATTTGGATCGGGCCTCATGTTGAATAACCACTTTTTAAACCCTCACAGTAACCAAAATTGCCATTTTTACAGAGTTTATCTTACTCAGAATCTTCAATTTTGACCAATTTCAGGCACAGAAATGACTTTAAACACACTTATTTTAGTTGAAAAAGTAATAATTCACATCCAACCGTCATTTAAAGTCAAAAGATGAAATGTTAAAATTTCATCAATATTGACCATTTTTTCAACGTTCGACTGGTCCGGGGTCATCGTTTTTCATCAGAAAATTGATTTTTTGGACTCTACCAAAAATGATTCAAAATGTCATTTGGATCGGGCCTCATGTTGAATAACCACTTTTTAAACTCTCACAGTGACCAAAATTGCCATTTTTACAGAGTTTTGCTTACTCAAAATCTTAAATTTTGACCAATTTCAGGCACAGAAATGACTTTAAACACACTTATTTTAGTTGAAAAAGTAATAATTCACATCCAACCGTCATTTAAAGTCAAAAGATTAAATGTTAAAATTTCATCAATATTGACCATTTTTTCAACGTTCGACTGGTCCGGGGTCATCGTTTTTCATCAGAAAATTGATTTTTTTGGACTCTACCAAAAATGATTCAAAATGTCATTTGGATCGGGCCTCATGTTGAATAACCACTTTTTAAACCCTCACAGTGACCAAAATTGCCATTTTTACAGAGATTTGCTTACTCAAAATCTTCAATTTTGACAAATTTCAGGCACAGAAATGACTTTAAACACACTTATTTTAGTTGAAAAAGTAAGAATTCACATCCAACCGTCATTTAAAGTCAAAAGATTAAATGTTAAAATTTCATCAATATTGACCATTTTTTCAACGTTCGACTGGTCCGGGGTCATCGTTTTTCATCAGAAAATGGATTTTTTGGACTCTACCAAAAAAGATTCAAAATGTTTTTTGGATCGGGTCTCATGTTGAATAACCACTTTTTAAACCCTCACAGTGACCAAAATTGCCATTTTTACAGAGTTTTGCTTACTCAAAATCTTCAATTTTGACCAATTTCAGGCACAGAAATGACTTTAAACACACTTATTTTAGTTGAAAAAGTAATAATTCACATCCAACCGTTATTTAAAGTCAAAAGATTAAATGTTAAAATTTCATCAATATTGACCATTTTTTCAACGTTCGACTGGTCCGGGGTCATCGTTTTTCATCAGAAAATTGATTTTTTGGACTCTACCAAAAATGATTCAAAATGTCATTTGGATTGGGCCTCATGTTGAATAACCACTTTTTAAACCCTCACAGTGACCAAAATTGCCATTTTTACAGAGTTTTGCTTACTCAAAATCTTAAATTTTGACCAATTTCAGGCACAGAAATGACTTTAAACACACTTATTTTAGTTGAAAAAGTAATAATTCACATCCAACCGTCATTTAAAGTCAAAAGATTAAATGTAAAAATTTCATCAATATTGACCATTTTTTCAACGTTCGACTGGTCCGGGGTCATCGTTTTTCATCAGAAAATTGATTTTTTGGACTCTACCAAAAATGATTCAAAATGTCATTTGGATCGGGCCTCATGTTGAATAACCACTTTTTAAACCCTCACAGTGACCAAAATTGCCATTTTTACAGAGTTTTGCTTACTCAAAATCTTCAATTTTGACAAATTTCAGGCACAGAAATGACTTTAAACACACTTATTTTAGTTGAAAAAGTAAGAATTCACATCCAAACGTCATTTAAAGTCAAAAGATTAAATGTTAAAATTTCATCAATATTGACCATTTTTTCAACGTTCGACTGGTCCGGGGTCATCGTTTTTCATCAGAAAATTGATTTTTTGGACTCTACCAAAAAAGATTCAAAATGTTTTTTGGATCGGGTCTCATGTTGAATAACCACTTTTTAAACCCTCACAGTGACCAAAATTGCCATTTTTACATTGTTTTGCTTACTCAAAATCTTCAATTTTGACCAATTTCAGGCACAGAAATGACTTTAAACACACTTATTTTAGTTGAAAAAGTAAGAATTCACATCCAACCGTTATTTAAAGTCAAAAGATTAAATGTTAAAATTTCATCAATATTGACCATTTTTTCAACGTTCGACTGGTCCGGGGTCATCGTTTTTCATCAGAAAATTGATTTTTTGGACTCTACCAAAAATGATTCAAAATGTCATTTGGATCGGGCCTCATGTTGAATAACCACTTTTTAAACCCTCACAGTGACCAAAATTGCCATTTTTACAGAGTTTTGCTTACTCAAAATCTTCAATTTTGACCAATTTCAGGCACAGAAATGACTTTAAACACACTTATTTTAGTTGAAAAACTAATAATTCACATCCAACCGTCATTTAAAGTCAAAAGATTAAATGTTAAAATTTCATCAATATTGACCATTTTTTCAACGTTCGACTGGTCCGGGGTCATCGTTTTTCATCAGAAAATTGATTTTTTGGACTCTACCAAAAATGATTCAAAATGTCATTTGGATCGGGCCTCATGTTGAATAACCACTTTTAAACCCTCACAGTGACCAAAATTGCCATTTTTACAGAGTTTTGCTTACTCAAAATCTTCAATTTTGATCAATTTCAGGCACAGAAATGACTTTAAACACACTTATTTTAGTTGAAAAAGTAATAATTCACATCCAACCGTCATTTAAAGTCAAAAGATTAAATGTAAAAATTTCATCAATATTGACCATTTTTTCAACGTTCGACTGGTCCGGGGTCATCGTTTTTCATCAGAAAATTGATTTTTTGAACTCTACCAAAAATGATTCAAAATGTCATTTGGATCGGGCCTCATGTTGAATAACCACTTTTTAAACCCTCACAGTGACCAAAATTGCCATTTTTACAGAGTTTTGCTTACTCAAAATCTTCAATTTTGACAAATTTCAGGCACAGAAATGACTTTAAACACACTTATTTTAGTTGAAAAAGTAAGAATTCACATCCAAACGTCATTTAAAGTCAAAAGATTAAATGTTAAAATTTCATCAATATTGACCATTTTTTCAACGTTCGACTGGTCCGGGGTCATCGTTTTTCATCAGAAAATTGATTTTTTGGACTCTACCAAAAAAGATTCAAAATGTTTTTTGGATCGGGTCTCATGTTGAATAACCACTTTTTAAACCCTCACAGTGACCAAAATTGCCATTTTTACAGAGTTTTGCTTACTCAAAATCTTCAATTTTGACCAATTTCAGGCACAGAAATGACTTTAAACACACTTATTTTAGTTGAAAAAGTAAGAATTCACATCCAACCGTTATTTAAAGTCAAAAGATTAAATGTTAAAATTTCATCAATATTGACCATTTTTTCAACGTTCGACTGGTCCGGGGTCATCGTTTTTCATCAGAAAATTGATTTTTTGGACTCTACCAAAAATGATTCAAAATGTCATTTGGATCGGGCCTCATGTTGAATAACCACTTTTTAAACCCTCACAGTGACCAAAATTGCCATTTTTACAGAGTTTTGCTTACTCAAAATCTTCAATTTTGACCAATTTCAGGGACAGAAATGACTTTAAACACACTTATTTTAGTTGAAAAAGTAATAATTCACATCCAACCGTCATTTAAAGTCAAAAGATTAAATGTTAAAATTTCATCAATATTGACCATTTTTTCAACGTTCGACTGGTCCGGGGTCATCGTTTTTCATCAGAAAATTGATTTTTTGGACTCTACCAAAAATGATTCAAAATGTCATTTGGATCGGGCCTCATGTTGAATAACCACTTTTTAAACCCTCACAGTGACCAAAATTGCCATTTTTACAGAGTTTTGCTTACTCAAAATCTTCAATTTTGACCAATTTCAGGCACAGAAATGACTTTAAACACACTTATTTTAGTTGAAAAAGTAATAATTCAAATCCAACGTCATTTAAAGTCAAAAGATTAAATGTTAAAATTTCATCAATATTGACCATTTTTTCAACGTTCGACTGGTCCGGGGTCATCGTTTTTCATCAGAAAATGGATTTTTTGGACTCTACCAAAAATGATTCAAAATGTCATTTGGATCGGGCCTCATGTTGAATAACCACTTTTTAAACCCTCACAGTGACCAAAATTGCCATTTTTACAGAGTTTTGCTTACTCAAAATCTTCAATTTTGACCAATTTCAGGCACAGAAATGACTTTAAACACACTTATTTTAGTTGAAAAAGTAATAATTCACATCCAACCGTTATTTAAAGTCAAAAGATTAAATGTTAAAATTTCATCAATATTGACCATTTTTTCAACGTTCGACTGGTCCGGGGTCATCGTTTTTCATCAGAAAATTGATTTTTTGGACTCTACCAAAAATGATTCAAAATGTCATTTGGATCGGGCCTCATGTTGAATAACCACTTTTTAAACTCTCACAGTGACCAAAATTGCCATTTTTACAGAGTTTTGCTTACTCAAAATCTTAAATTTTGACCAATTTCAGGCACAGAAATGACTTTAAACACACTTATTTTAGTTGAAAAAGTAATAATTCACATCCAACCGTCATTTAAAGTCAAAAGATTAAATGTTAAAATTTCATCAATATTGACCATTTTTTCAACGTTCGACTGGTCCGGGGTCATCGTTTTTCATCAGAAAATTGATTTTTTTGGACTCTACCAAAAATGATTCAAAATGTCATTTGGATCGGGCCTCATGTTGAATAACCACTTTTTAAACCCTCACAGTGACCAAAATTGCCATTTTTACAGAGATTTGCTTACTCAAAATCTTCAATTTTGACAAATTTCAGGCACAGAAATGACTTTAAACACACTTATTTTAGTTGAAAAAGTAAGAATTCACATCCAACCGTCATTTAAAGTCAAAAGATTAAATGTTAAAATTTCATCAATATTGACCATTTTTTCAACGTTCGACTGGTCCGGGGTCATCGTTTTTCATCAGAAAATGGATTTTTTGGACTCTACCAAAAATGATTCAAAATGTCATTTGGATTGGGCCTCATGTTGAATAACCACTTTTTAAACCCTCACAGTGACCAAAATTGCCATTTTTACAGAGTTTTGCTTACTCAAAATCTTAAATTTTGACCAATTTCAGGCACAGAAATGACTTTAAACACACTTATTTTAGTTGAAAAAGTAATAATTCACATCCAACCGTCATTTAAAGTCAAAAGATTAAATGTAAAAATTTCATCAATATTGACCATTTTTTCAACGTTCGACTGGTCCGGGGTCATCGTTTTTCATCAGAAAATTGATTTTTTGGACTCTACCAAAAATGATTCAAAATGTCATTTGGATCGGGCCTCATGTTGAATAACCACTTTTTAAACCCTCACAGTGACCAAAATTGCCATTTTTACAGAGTTTTGCTTACTCAAAATCTTCAATTTTGACAAATTTCAGGCACAGAAATGACTTTAAACACACTTATTTTAGTTGAAAAAGTAAGAATTCACATCCAAACGTCATTTAAAGTCAAAAGATTAAATGTTAAAATTTCATCAATATTGACCATTTTTTCAACGTTCGACTGGTCCGGGGTCATCGTTTTTCATCAGAAAATGGATTTTTTGGACTCTACCAAAAAAGATTCAAAATGTTTTTTGGATCGGGTCTCATGTTGAATAACCACTTTTTAAACCCTCACAGTGACCAAAATTGCCATTTTTACAGAGTTTTGCTTACTCAAAATCTTCAATTTTGACCAATTTCAGGCACAGAAATGACTTTAAACACACTTATTTTAGTTGAAAAAGTAAGAATTCACATCCAACCGTTATTTAAAGTCAAAAGATTAAATGTTAAAATTTCATCAATATTGACCATTTTTTCAACGTTCGACTGGTCCGGGGTCATCGTTTTTCATCAGAAAATTGATTTTTTGGACTCTACCAAAAATGATTCAAAATGTCATTTGGATCGGGCCTCATGTTGAATAACCACTTTTTAAACCCTCACAGTGACCAAAATTGCCATTTTTACAGAGTTTTGCTTACTCAAAATCTTCAATTTTGACCAATTTCAGGCACAGAAATGACTTTAAACACACTTATTTTAGTTGAAAAACTAATAATTCACATCCAACCGTCATTTAAAGTCAAAAGATTAAATGTTAAAATTTCATCAATATTGACCATTTTTTCAACGTTCGACTGGTCCGGGGTCATCGTTTTTCATCAGAAAATTGATTTTTTGGACTCTACCAAAAATGATTCAAAATGTCATTTGGATCGGGCCTCATGTTGAATAACCACTTTTTAAACCCTCACAGTGACCAAAATTGCCATTTTTACAGAGTTTTGCTTACTCAAAATCTTCAATTTTGATCAATTTCAGGCACAGAAATGACTTTAAACACACTTATTTTAGTTGAAAAAGTAATAATTCACATCCAACCGTCATTTAAAGTCAAAAGATTAAATGTAAAAATTTCATCAATATTGACCATTTTTTCAACGTTCGACTGGTCCGGGGTCATCGTTTTTCATCAGAAAATTGATTTTTTGGACTCTACCAAAAATGATTCAAAATGTCATTTGGATCGGGCCTCATGTTGAATAACCACTTTTTAAACCCTCACAGTGACCAAAATTGCCATTTTTACAGAGTTTTGCTTACTCAAAATCTTCAATTTTGACAAATTTCAGGCACAGAAATGACTTTAAACACACTTATTTTAGTTGAAAAAGTAAGAATTCACATCCAAACGTCATTTAAAGTCAAAAGATTAAATGTTAAAATTTCATCAATATTGACCATTTTTTCAACGTTCGACTGGTCCGGGGTCATCGTTTTTCATCAGAAAATTGATTTTTTGGACTCTACCAAAAAAGATTCAAAATGTTTTTTGGATCGGGTCTCATGTTGAATAACCACTTTTTAAACCCTCACAGTGACCAAAATTGCCATTTTTACAGAGTTTTGCTTACTCAAAATCTTCAATTTTGACCAATTTCAGGCACAGAAATGACTTTAAACACACTTATTTTAGTTGAAAAAGTAAGAATTCACATCCAACCGTTATTTAAAGTCAAAAGATTAAATGTTAAAATTTCATCAATATTGACCATTTTTTCAACGTTCGACTGGTCCGGGGTCATCGTTTTTCATCAGAAAATTGATTTTTTGGACTCTACCAAAAATGATTCAAAATGTCATTTGGATCGGGCCTCATGTTGAATAACCACTTTTTAAACCCTCACAGTGACCAAAATTGCCATTTTTACAGAGTTTTGCTTACTCAAAATCTTCAATTTTGACCAATTTCAGGGACAGAAATGACTTTAAACACACTTATTTTAGTTGAAAAAGTAATAATTCACATCCAACCGTCATTTAAAGTCAAAAGATTAAATGTTAAAATTTCATCAATATTGACCATTTTTTCAACGTTCGACTGGTCCGGGGTCATCGTTTTTCATCAGAAAATTGATTTTTTGGACTCTACCAAAAATGATTCAAAATGTCATTTGGATCGGGCCTCATGTTGAATAACCACTTTTTAAACCCTCACAGTGACCAAAATTGCCATTTTTACAGAGTTTTGCTTACTCAAAATCTTCAATTTTGACCAATTTCAGGCACAGAAATGACTTTAAACACACTTATTTTAGTTGAAAAAGTAATAATTCAAATCCAACGTCATTTAAAGTCAAAAGATTAAATGTTAAAATTTCATCAATATTGACCATTTTTTCAACGTTCGACTGGTCCGGGGTCATCGTTTTTCATCAGAAAATGGATTTTTTGGACTCTACCAAAAATGATTCAAAATGTCATTTGGATCGGGCCTCATGTTGAATAACCACTTTTTAAACCCTCACAGTGACCAAAATTGCCATTTTTACAGAGTTTTGCTTACTCAAAATCTTCAATTTTGACCAATTTCAGGCACAGAAATGACTTTAAACACACTTATTTTAGTTGAAAAAGTAATAATTCACATCCAACCGTTATTTAAAGTCAAAAGATTAAATGTTAAAATTTCATCAATATTGACCATTTTTTCAACGTTCGACTGGTCCGGGGTCATCGTTTTTCATCAGAAAATTGATTTTTTGGACTCTACCAAAAATGATTCAAAATGTCATTTGGATCGGGCCTCATGTTGAATAACCACTTTTTAAACCCTCACAGTGACCAAAATTGCCATTTTTACAGAGTTTTGCTTACTCAAAATCTTAAATTTTGACCAATTTCAGGCACAGAAATGACTTTAAACACACTTATTTTAGTTGAAAAAGTAATAATTCACATCCAACCGTCATTTAAAGTCAAAAGATTAAATGTAAAAATTTCATCAATATTGACCATTTTTTCAACGTTCGACTGGTCCGGGGTCATCGTTTTTCATCAGAAAATTGATTTTTTGGACTCTACCAAAAATGATTCAAAATGTCATTTGGATCGGGCCTCATGTTGAATAACCACTTTTTAAACCCTCACAGTGACCAAAATTGCCATTTTTACAGAGTTTTGCTTACTCAAAATCTTCAATTTTGACAAATTTCAGGCACAGAAATGACTTTAAACACACTTATTTTAGTTGAAAAAGTAAGAATTCACATCCAACCGTCATTTAAAGTCAAAAGATTAAATGTTAAAATTTCATCAATATTGACCATTTTTTCAACGTTCGACTGGTCCGGGGTCATCGTTTTTCATCAGAAAATGGATTTTTTGGACTCTACCAAAAAAGATTCAAAATGTTTTTTGGATCGGGTCTCATGTTGAATAACCACTTTTTAAACCCTCACAGTGACCAAAATTGCCATTTTTACAGAGTTTTGCTTACTCAAAATCTTCAATTTTGACCAATTTCAGGCACAGAAATGACTTTAAACACACTTATTTTAGTTGAAAAAGTAATAATTCACATCCAACCGTCATTTAAAGTCAAAAGATTAAATGTTAAAATTTCATCAATATTGACCATTTTTACAACGTTCGACTGGTCCGGGGTCATCGTTTTTCATCAGAAAATTGATTTTTTGGACTCTACCAAAAATGATTCAAAATGTCATTTGGATCGGGCCTCATGTTGAATAACCACTTTTTAAACCCTCACAGTGACCAAAATTGCCATTTTTACAGAGTTTTGCTTACTCAAAATCTTCAATTTTGACCAATTTCAGGCACAGAAATGACTTTAAACACACTTATTTTAGTTGAAAAAGTAATAATTCACATCCAACCGTCATTTAAAGTCAAAAGATGAAATGTTAAAATTTCATCAATATTGACCATTTTTTCAACGTTCGACTGGTCCGGGGTCATCGTTTTTCATCAGAAAATTGATTTTTTGGACTCTACCAAAAATGATTCAAAATGTCATTTGGATCGGGCCTCATGTTGAATAACCACTTTTTAAACTCTCACAGTGACCAAAATTGCCATTTTTACAGAGTTTTGCTTACTCAAAATCTTAAATTTTGACCAATTTCAGGCACAGAAATGACTTTAAACACACTTATTTTAGTTGAAAAAGTAATAATTCACATCCAACCGTCATTTAAAGTCAAAAGATTAAATGTTAAAATTTCATCAATATTGACCATTTTTTCAACGTTCGACTGGTCCGGGGTCATCGTTTTTCATCAGAAAATTGATTTTTTTGGACTCTACCAAAAATGATTCAAAATGTCATTTGGATCGGGCCTCATGTTGAATAACCACTTTTTAAACCCTCACAGTGACCAAAATTGCCATTTTTACAGAGATTTGCTTACTCAAAATCTTCAATTTTGACAAATTTCAGGCACAGAAATGACTTTAAACACACTTATTTTAGTTGAAAAAGTAAGAATTCACATCCAACCGTCATTTAAAGTCAAAAGATTAAATGTTAAAATTTCATCAATATTGACCATTTTTTCAACGTTCGACTGGTCCGGGGTCATCGTTTTTCATCAGAAAATGGATTTTTTGGACTCTACCAAAAAAGATTCAAAATGTTTTTTGGATCGGGTCTCATGTTGAATAACCACTTTTTAAACCCTCACAGTGACCAAAATTGCCATTTTTACAGAGTTTTGCTTACTCAAAATCTTCAATTTTGACCAATTTCAGGCACAGAAATGACTTTAAACACACTTATTTTAGTTGAAAAAGTAATAATTCACATCCAACCGTTATTTAAAGTCAAAAGATTAAATGTTAAAATTTCATCAATATTGACCATTTTTTCAACGTTCGACTGGTCCGGGGTCATCGTTTTTCATCAGAAAATTGATTTTTTGGACTCTACCAAAAATGATTCAAAATGTCATTTGGATTGGGCCTCATGTTGAATAACCACTTTTTAAACCCTCACAGTGACCAAAATTGCCATTTTTACAGAGTTTTGCTTACTCAAAATCTTAAATTTTGACCAATTTCAGGCACAGAAATGACTTTAAACACACTTATTTTAGTTGAAAAAGTAATAATTCACATCCAACCGTCATTTAAAGTCAAAAGATTAAATGTAAAAATTTCATCAATATTGACCATTTTTTCAACGTTCGACTGGTCCGGGGTCATCGTTTTTCATCAGAAAATTGATTTTTTGGACTCTACCAAAAATGATTCAAAATGTCATTTGGATCGGGCCTCATGTTGAATAACCACTTTTTAAACCCTCACAGTGACCAAAATTGCCATTTTTACAGAGTTTTGCTTACTCAAAATCTTCAATTTTGACAAATTTCAGGCACAGAAATGACTTTAAACACACTTATTTTAGTTGAAAAAGTACGAATTCACATCCAAACGTCATTTAAAGTCAAAAGATTAAATGTTAAAATTTCATCAATATTGACCATTTTTTCAACGTTCGACTGGTCCGGGGTCATCGTTTTTCATCAGAAAATGGATTTTTTGGACTCTACCAAAAAAGATTCAAAATGTTTTTTGGATCGGGTCTCATGTTGAATAACCACTTTTTAAACCCTCACAGTGACCAAAATTGCCATTTTTACAGAGTTTTGCTTACTCAAAATCTTCAATTTTGACCAATTTCAGGCACAGAAATGACTTTAAACACACTTATTTTAGTTGAAAAAGTAAGAATTCACATCCAACCGTTATTTAAAGTCAAAAGATTAAATGTTAAAATTTCATCAATATTGACCATTTTTTCAACGTTCGACTGGTCCGGGGTCATCGTTTTTCATCAGAAAATTGATTTTTTGGACTCTACCAAAAATGATTCAAAATGTCATTTGGATCGGGCCTCATGTTGAATAACCACTTTTTAAACCCTCACAGTGACCAAAATTGCCATTTTTACAGAGTTTTGCTTACTCAAAATCTTCAATTTTGACCAATTTCAGGCACAGAAATGACTTTAAACACACTTATTTTAGTTGAAAAACTAATAATTCACATCCAACCGTCATTTAAAGTCAAAAGATTAAATGTTAAAATTTCATCAATATTGACCATTTTTTCAACGTTCGACTGGTCCGGGGTCATCGTTTTTCATCAGAAAATTGATTTTTTGGACTCTACCAAAAATGATTCAAAATGTCATTTGGATCGGGCCTCATGTTGAATAACCACTTTTTCAACCCTCACAGTGACCAAAATTGCCATTTTTACAGAGTTTTGCTTACTCAAAATCTTCAATTTTGATCAATTTCAGGCACAGAAATGACTTTAAACACACTTATTTTAGTTGAAAAAGTAATAATTCAAATCCAACGTCATTTAAAGTCAAAAGATTAAATGTTAAAATTTCATCAATATTGACCATTTTTTCAACGTTCGACTGGTCCGGGGTCATCGTTTTTCATCAGAAAATGGATTTTTTGGACTCTACCAAAAATGATTCAAAATGTCATTTGGATCGGGCCTCATGTTGAATAACCACTTTTTAAACCCTCACAGTGACCAAAATTGCCATTTTTACAGAGTTTTGCTTACTCAAAATCTTCAATTTTGACCAATTTCAGGCACAGAAATGACTTTAAACACACTTATTTTAGTTGAAAAAGTAATAATTCACATCCAACCGTTATTTAAAGTCAAAAGATTAAATGTTAAAATTTCATCAATATTGACCATTTTTTCAACGTTCGACTGGTCCGGGGTCATCGTTTTTCATCAGAAAATTGATTTTTTGGACTCTACCAAAAATGATTCAAAATGTCATTTGGATCGGGCCTCATGTTGAATAACCACTTTTTAAACCCTCACAGTGACCAAAATTGCCATTTTTACAGAGTTTTGCTTACTCAAAATCTTAAATTTTGACCAATTTCAGGCACAGGAATGACTTTAAACACACTTATTTTAGTTGAAAAAGTAATAATTCACATCCAACCGTCATTTAAAGTCAAAAGATTAAATGTAAAAATTTCATCAATATTGACCATTTTTTCAACGTTCGACTGGTCCGGGGTCATCGTTTTTCATCAGAAAATTGATTTTTTGGACTCTACCAAAAATGATTCAAAATGTCATTTGGATCGGGCCTCATGTTGAATAACCACTTTTTAAACCCTCACAGTGACCAAAATTGCCATTTTTACAGAGTTTTGCTTACTCAAAATCTTCAATTTTGACAAATTTCAGGCACAGAAATGACTTTAAACACACTTATTTTAGTTGAAAAAGTAAGAATTCACATCCAACCGTCATTTAAAGTCAAAAGATTAAATGTTAAAATTTCATCAATATTGACCATTTTTTCAACGTTCGACTGGTCCGGGGTCATCGTTTTTCATCAGAAAATGGATTTTTTGGACTCTACCAAAAAAGATTCAAAATGTTTTTTGGATCGGGTCTCATGTTGAATAACCACTTTTTAAACCCTCACAGTGACCAAAATTGCCATTTTTACAGAGTTTTGCTTACTCAAAATCTTCAATTTTGACCAATTTCAGGCACAGAAATGACTTTAAACACACTTATTTTAGTTGAAAAAGTAATAATTCACATCCAACCGTCATTTAAAGTCAAAAGATTAAATGTTAAAATTTCATCAATATTGACCATTTTTACAACGTTCGACTGGTCCGGGGTCATCGTTTTTCATCAGAAAATTGATTTTTTGGACTCTACCAAAAATGATTCAAAATGTCATTTGGATCGGGCCTCATGTTGAATAACCACTTTTTAAACCCTCACAGTGACCAAAATTGCCATTTTTACAGAGTTTTGCTTACTCAAAATCTTCAATTTTGACCAATTTCAGGCACAGAAATGACTTTAAACACACTTATTTTAGTTGAAAAAGTAATAATTCACATCCAACCGTCATTTAAAGTCAAAAGATTAAATGTTAAAATTTCATCAATATTGACCATTTTTTCAACGTTCGACTGGTCCGGGGTCATCGTTTTTCATCAGAAAATTGATTTTTTGGACTCTACCAAAAATGATTCAAAATGTCATTTGGTTTGGGCCTCATGTTGAATAACCACTTTTTAAACCCTCACAGTGACCAAAATTGCTATTTTTACAGAGTTTTGCTTACTCAAAATCTTAAATTTTGACCAATTTCAGGCACAGAAATGACTTTAAACACACTTATTTTAGTTGAAAAAGTAATAATTCACATCCAACCGTCATTTAAAGTCAAAAGATTAAATGTAAAAATTTCATCAATATTGACCATTTTTTCAACGTTCGACTGGTCCGGGGTCATCGTTTTTCATCAGAAAATTGATTTTTTGGACTCTACCAAAAATGATTCAAAATGTCATTTGGATCGGGCCTCATGTTGAATAACCACTTTTTAAACCCTCACAGTGACCAAAATTGCCATTTTTACAGAGTTTTGCTTACTCAAAATCTTCAATTTTGACAAATTTCAGGCACAGAAATGACTTTAAACACACTTATTTTAGTTGAAAAAGTAAGAATTCACATCCAAACATCATTTAAAGTCAAAAGATTAAATGTTAAAATTTCATCAATATTGACCATTTTTTCAACGTTCGACTGGTCCGGGGTCATCGTTTTTCATCAGAAAATGGATTTTTTGGACTCTACCAAAAAAGATTCAAAATGTTTTTGGGATCGGGCCTCATGTTGAATAACCACTTTTTAAACCCTCACAGTGACCAAAATTGCCATTTTTACAGAGTTTTGCTTACTCAAAATCTTCAATTTTGACCAATTTCAGGCACAGAAATGACTTTAAACACACTTATTTTAGTTGAAAAAGTAATAATTAACATCCAACCGTTATTTAAAGTCAAAAGATTAAATGTTAAAATTTCATCAATATTGACCATTTTTTTCAACGTTCGACTGGTCCGGGGTCATCGTTTTTCATCAGAAAATTGATTTTTTGGACTCTACCAAAAATGATTCAAAATGTCATTTGGATCGGGCCTCATGTTGAATAACCACTTTTTAAACCCTCACAGTGACCAAAATTGCCATTTTTACAGAGTTTTGCTTACTCAAAATCTTCAATTTTGACCAATTTCAGGCACAGAAATGACTTTAAACACACTTATTTTAGTTGAAAAAGTAATAATTCACATCCAACCGTCATTTAAAGTCAAAAGATTAAATGTTAAAATTTCATCAATATTGACCATTTTTTCAACGTTCGACTGGTCCGGGGTCATCGTTTTTCATCAGAAAATTGATTTTTTGGACTCTACCAAAAATGATTCAAAATGTCATTTGGATCGGGCCTCATGTTGAATAACCACTTTTTAAACCCTCACAGTGACCAAAATTGCCATTTTTACAGAGTTTTGCTTACTCAAAATCTTAAATTTTGACCAATTTCAGGCACAGAAATGACTTTAAACACACTTATTTTAGTTGAAAAAGTAATAATTCAAATCCAACGTCATTTAAAGTCAAAAGATTAAATGTTAAAATTTCATCAATATTGACCATTTTTTCAACGTTCGACTGGTCCGGGGTCATCGTTTTTCATCAGAAAATGGATTTTTTGGACTCTACAAAAAATGATTCAAAATGTCATTTGGATTGGGCCTCATGTTGAATAACCACTTTTTAAACCCTCACAGTGACCAAAATTGCCATTTTTACAGAGTTTTGCTTACTCAAAATCTTAAATTTTGACCAATTTCAGGCACAGAAATGACTTTAAACACACTTATTTTAGTTGAAAAAGTAATAATTCACATCCAACCGTCATTTAAAGTCAAAAGATTAAATGTAAAAATTTCATCAATATTGACCATTTTTTCAACGTTCGACTGGTCCGGGGTCATCGTTTTTCATCAGAAAATTGATTTTTTGGACTCTACCAAAAATGATTCAAAATGTCATTTGGATCGGGCCTCATGTTGAATAACCACTTTTTAAACCCTCACAGTGACCAAAATTGCCATTTTTACAGAGTTTTGCTTACTCAAAATCTTCAATTTTGACAAATTTCAGGCACAGAAATGACTTTAAACACACTTATTTTAGTTGAAAAAGTAAGAATTCACATCCAAACGTCATTTAAAGTCAAAAGATTAAATGTTAAAATTTCATCAATATTGACCATTTTTTCAACGTTCGACTGGTCCGGGGTCATCGTTTTTCATCAGAAAATGGATTTTTTGGACTCTACCAAAAAAGATTCAAAATGTTTTTTGGATCGGGTCTCATGTTGAATAACCACTTTTTAAACCCTCACAGTGACCAAAATTGCCATTTTTACAGAGTTTTGCTTACTCAAAATCTTCAATTTTGACCAATTTCAGGCACAGAAATGACTTTAAACACACTTATTTTAGTTGAAAAAGTAAGAATTCACATCCAACCGTTATTTAAAGTCAAAAGATTAAATGTTAAAATTTCATCAATATTGACCATTTTTTCAACGTTCGACTGGTCCGGGGTCATCGTTTTTCATCAGAAAATTGATTTTTTGGACTCTACCAAAAATGATTCAAAATGTCATTTGGATCGGGCCTCATGTTGAATAACCACTTTTTAAACCCTCACAGTGACCAAAATTGCCATTTTTACAGAGTTTTGCTTACTCAAAATCTTCAATTTTGACCAATTTCAGGCACAGAAATGACTTTAAACACACTTATTTTAGTTGAAAAAGTAATAATTCACATCCAACCGTCATTTAAAGTCAAAAGATTAAATGTTAAAATTTCATCAATATTGACCATTTTTTCAAAGTTCGACTGGTCCGGGGTCATCGTTTTTCATCAGAAAATTGATTTTTTGGACTCTACCAAAAATGATTCAAAATGTCATTTGGATCGGGCCTCATGTTGAATAACCACTTTTTAAACCCTCACAGTGACCAAAATTGCCATTTTTACAGAGTTTTGCTTACTCAGAATCTTCAATTTTGACCAATGTCAGGCACAGAAATGACTTTAAACACACTTATTTAAGTTGAAAAAGTAATAATTCACATCCAACCGTCATTTAAAGTCAAAAGATTAAATGTTAAAATTTCATCAATATTGACCATTTTTTCAACGTTCGACTGGTCCGGGGTCATCGTTTTTCATCAGAAAATTGATTTTTTGGACTCTACCAAAAATGATTCAAAATGTCATTTGGATCGGGCCTCATGTTGAATAACCACTTTTTAAACCCTCACAGTGACCAAAATTGCCATTTTTACAGAGTTTATCTTACTCAGAATCTTCAATTTTGACCAATTTCAGGCACAGAAATGACTTTAAACACTTATTTTAGTTGAAAAAGTAATAATTCACATCCAACCGTCATTTAAAGTCAAAAGATGAAATGTTAAAATTTCATCAATATTGACCATTTTTTCAACGTTCGACTGGTCCGGGGTCATCGTTTTTCATCAGAAAATAGATTTTTTGGACTCTACCAAAAATGATTCAAAATGTCATTTGGATCGGGCCTCATGTTGAATAACCACTTTTTAAACTCTCACAGTGACCAAAATTGCCATTTTTACAGAGTTTTGCTTACTCAAAATCTTAAATTTTGACCAATTTCAGGCACAGAAATGACTTTAAACACACTTATTTTAGTTGAAAAAGTAATAATTCACATCCAACCGTCATTTAAAGTCAAAAGATTAAATGTTAAAACTTCATCAATATTGACCATTTTTTCAACGTTCGACTGGTCCGGGGTCATCGTTTTTCATCAGAAAATGGATTTTTTGGACTCTACCAAAAATGATTCAAAATGTCATTTGGATCGGGCCTCATGTTGAATAACCACTTTTTAAACCCTCACAGTGACCAAAATTGCCATTTTTACAGAGTTTTGCTTACTCAAAATCTTAAATTTTGACCAATTTCAGGCACAGAAATGACTTTAAACACACTTATTTTAGTTGAAAAAGTAATAATTCACATCCAACCGTCATTTAAAGTCAAAAGATTAAATGTTAAAACTTCATCAATATTGACCATTTTTTCAACGTTCGACTGGTCCGGGGTCATCGTTTTTCATCAGAAAATGGATTTTTTGGACTCTACCAAAAATGATTCAAAATGTCATTTGGATCGGGCCTCATGTTGAATAACCACTTTTTAAACCCTCACAGTGACCAAAATTGCCATTTTTACAGAGTTTTGCTTACTCAAAATCTTCAATTTTGACCAATTTCAGGCACAGAAATGACTTTAAACACACTTATTTTAGTTGAAAAAGTAATAATTCACATCCAACCGTTATTTAAAGTCAAAAGATTAAATGTTAAAATTTCATCAATATTGACCATTTTTTCAACGTTCGACTGGTCCGGGGTCATCGTTTTTCATCAGAAAATTGATTTTTTGGACTCTACCAAAAATGATTCAAAATGTCATTTGGATCGGGCCTCATGTTGAATAACCACTTTTTAAACCCTCACAGTGACCAAAATTGCCATTTTTACAGAGTTTTGCTTACTCAAAATCTTCAATTTTGACCAATTTCAGGCACAGAAATGACTTTAAACACACTTATTTTAGTTGAAAAAGTAATAATTCACATCCAACCGTCATTTAAAGTCAAAAGTTTAAATGTTAAAATTTCATCAATATTGACCATTTTTTCAACGTTCGACTGGTCCGGGGTCATCGTTTTTCATCAGAAAATTGATTTTTTGGACTCTACCAAAAATGATTCAAAATGTCATTTGGATCGGGCCTCATGTTGAATAACCACTTTTTAAACCCTCACAGTGACCAAAATTGCCATTTTTACAGAGTTTTGCTTACTCAAAATCTTCAATTTTGACCAATTTCAGGCACAGAAATGACTTTAAACACACTTATTTTAGTTGAAAAAGTAATAATTCACATCCAACCGTCATTTAAAGTCAAAAGATTAAATGTTAAAATTTCATCAATATTGACCATTTTTACAACGTTCGACTGGTCCGGGGTCATCGTTTTTCATCAGAAAATTGATTTTTTGGACTCTACCAAAAATGATTCAAAATGTCATTTGGATCGGGCCTCATGTTGAATAACCACTTTTTAAACCCTCACAGTGACCAAAATTGCCATTTTACAGAGTTTTGCTTACTCAAAATCTTCAATTTTGACCAATTTCAGGCACAGAAATGACTTTAAACACACTTATTTTAGTTGAAAAAGTAATAATTCACATCCAACCGTCATTTAAAGTCAAAAGATTAAATGTTAAAATTTCATCAATATTGACCATTTTTTCAACGTTCGACTGGTCCGGGGTCATCGTTTTTCATCAGAAAATTGATTTTTTGGACTCTACCAAAAATGATTCAAAATGTCATTTGGATCGGGCCTCATGTTGAATAACCACTTTTTAAACCCTCACAGTGACCAAAATTGCCATTTTACAGAGTTTTGCTTACTCAAAATCTTCAATTTTGACCAATTTCAGGCACAGAAATGACTTTAAACACACTTATTTTAGTTGAAAAAGTAATAATTCACATCCAACCGTCATTTAAAGTCAAAAGATTAAATGTTAAAATGTCATCAATATTGACCATTTTTTCAACGTTCGACTGGTCCGGGGTCATCGTTTTTCATCAGAAAATTGATTTTCTGGACTCTACCAAAAATGATTCAAAATGTCATTTGGATCGGGCCTCATGTTGAATAACCACTTTTTAAACCCTCACAGTGACCAAAATTGCTATTTTTACAGAGTTTTGCTTACTCAAAATCTTAAATTTTGACCAATTTCAGGCACAGAAATGGCTTTAAACACACTTATTTTAGTTGAAAAAGTAATAATTCACATCCAACCGTCATTTAAAGTCAAAAGATTAAATGTAAAAATTTCATCAATATTGACCATTTTTTCAACGTTCGACTGGTCGGGGTCATCGTTTTTCATCAGAAAATTGATTTTTTGGACTCTACCAAAAATGATTCAAAATGTCATTTGGATCGGGCCTCATGTTGAATAACCACTTTTTAAACCCTCACAGTGACCAAAATTGCCATTTTTACAGAGATTTGCTTACTCAAAATCTTCAATTTTGACAAATTTCAGGCACAGAAATGACTTTAAACACACTTATTTTAGTTGAAAAAGTAAGAATTCACATCCAAACGTCATTTAAAGTCAAAAGATTAAATGTTAAAATTTCATCAATATTGACCATTTTTTCAACGTTCGACTGGTCCGGGGTCATCGTTTTTCATCAGAAAATGGATTTTTTGGACTCTACCAAAAAAGATTCAAAATGTTTTTGGGATCGGGCCTCATGTTGAATAACCACTTTTTAAACCCTCACAGTGACCAAAATTGCCATTTTTACAGAGTTTTGCTTACTCAAAATCTTAAATTTTGACCAATTTCAGGCACAGAAATGACTTTAAACACACTTATTTTAGTTGAAAAAGTAATAATTCACATCCAACCGTCATTTAAAGTCAAAAGATTAAATGTTAAAATTTCATCAATATTGACCATTTTTACAACGTTCGACTGGTCCGGGGTCATCGTTTTTCATCAGAAAATTGATTTTTTGGACTCTACCAAAAATGATTCAAAATGTCATTTGGATCGGGCCTCATGTTGAATAACCACTTTTTAAACCCTCACAGTGACCAAAATTGCCATTTTACAGAGTTTTGCTTACTCAAAATCTTCAATTTTGACCAATTTCAGGCACAGAAATGACTTTAAACACACTTATTTTAGTTGAAAAAGTAATAATTCACATCCAACCGTCATTTAAAGTCAAAAGATTAAATGTTAAAATTTCATCAATATTGACCATTTTTTCAACGTTCGACTGGTCCGGGGTCATCGTTTTTCATCAGAAAATTGATTTTTTGGACTCTACCAAAAATGATTCAAAATGTCATTTGGATCGGGCCTCATGTTGAATAACCACTTTTTAAACCCTCACAGTGACCAAAATTGCTATTTTTACAGAGTTTTGCTTACTCAAAATCTTAAATTTTGACCAATTTCAGGCACAGAAATGACTTTAAACACACTTATTTTAGTTGAAAAAGTAATAATTCACATCCAACCGTCATTTAAAGTCAAAAGATTAAATGTAAAAATTTCATCAATATTGACCATTTTTTCAACGTTCGACTGGTCCGGGGTCATCGTTTTTCATCAGAAAATTGATTTTTTGGACTCTACCAAAAATGATTCAAAATGTCATTTGGATCGGGCCTCATGTTGAATAACCACTTTTTAAACCCTCACAGTGACCAAAATTGCCATTTTTACAGAGTTTTGCTTACTCAAAATCTTCAATTTTGACAAATTTCAGGCACAGAAATGACTTTAAACACACTTATTTTAGTTGAAAAAGTAAGAATTCACATCCAAACGTCATTTAAAGTCAAAAGATTAAATGTTAAAATTTCATCAATATTGACCATTTTTTCAACGTTCGACTGGTCCGGGGTCATCGTTTTTCATCAGAAAATGGATTTTTTGGACTCTACCAAAAAAGATTCAAAATGTTTTTGGGATCGGGCCTCATGTTGAATAACCACTTTTTAAACCCTCACAGTGACCAAAATTGCCATTTTTACAGAGTTTTGCTTACTCAAAATCTTCAATTTTGACCAATTTCAGGCACAGAAATGACTTTAAACACACTTATTTTAGTTGAAAAAGTAATAATTAACATCCAACCGTTATTTAAAGTCAAAAGATTAAATGTTAAAATTTCATCAATATTGACCATTTTTTCAACGTTCGACTGGTCCGGGGTCATCGTTTTTCATCAGAAAATTGATTTTTTGGACTCTACCAAAAATGATTCAAAATGTCATTTGGATCGGGCCTCATGTTGAATAACCACTTTTTAAACCCTCACAGTGACCAAAATTGCCATTTTTACAGAGTTTTGCTTACTCAAAATCTTAAATTTTGACCAATTTCAGGCACAGAAATGACTTTAAACACACTTATTTTAGTTGAAAAAGTAATAATTCACATCCAACCGTCATTTAAAGTCAAAAGATTAAATGTTAAAATTTCATCAATATTGACCATTTTTACAACGTTCGACTGGTCCGGGGTCATTGTTTTTCATCAGAAAATTGATTTTTTGGACTCTACCAAAAATGATTCAGAATGTCATTTGGATCGGGCCTCATGTTGAATAACCACTTTTTAAACCCTCACAGTAACCAAAATTGCCATTTTTACAGAGTTTATCTTACTCAGAATCTTCAATTTTGACCAATTTCAGGCACAGAAATGACTTTAAACACACTTATTTTAGTTGAAAAAGTAATAATTCACATCCAACCGTCATTTAAAGTCAAAAGATGAAATGTTAAAATTTCATCAATATTGACCATTTTTTCAACGTTCGACTGGTCCGGGGTCATCGTTTTTCATCAGAAAATTGATTTTTTGGACTCTACCAAAAATGATTCAAAATGTCATTTGGATCGGGCCTCATGTTGAATAACCACTTTTTAAACTCTCACAGTGACCAAAATTGCCATTTTTACAGAGTTTTGCTTACTCAAAATCTTAAATTTTGACCAATTTCAGGCACAGAAATGACTTTAAACACACTTATTTTAGTTGAAAAAGTAATAATTCACATCCAACCGTCATTTAAAGTCAAAAGATTAAATGTTAAAATTTCATCAATATTGACCATTTTTTCAACGTTCGACTGGTCCGGGGTCATCGTTTTTCATCAGAAAATTGATTTTTTTGGACTCTACCAAAAATGATTCAAAATGTCATTTGGATCGGGCCTCATGTTGAATAACCACTTTTTAAACCCTCACAGTGACCAAAATTGCCATTTTTACAGAGATTTGCTTACTCAAAATCTTCAATTTTGACAAATTTCAGGCACAGAAATGACTTTAAACACACTTATTTTAGTTGAAAAAGTAAGAATTCACATCCAACCGTCATTTAAAGTCAAAAGATTAAATGTTAAAATTTCATCAATATTGACCATTTTTTCAACGTTCGACTGGTCCGGGGTCATCGTTTTTCATCAGAAAATGGATTTTTTGGACTCTACCAAAAAAGATTCAAAATGTTTTTTGGATCGGGTCTCATGTTGAATAACCACTTTTTAAACCCTCACAGTGACCAAAATTGCCATTTTTACAGAGTTTTGCTTACTCAAAATCTTCAATTTTGACCAATTTCAGGCACAGAAATGACTTTAAACACACTTATTTTAGTTGAAAAAGTAATAATTCACATCCAACCGTTATTTAAAGTCA
This sequence comes from Lissotriton vulgaris, assembly GCF_964263255.1. NCBI lineage: Eukaryota > Metazoa > Chordata > Amphibia > Caudata > Salamandridae > Lissotriton > Lissotriton vulgaris. Next base: position 237,977 of record NW_028247452.1, on the reverse strand, counting down.
AAAGATTAAATGTTAAAATTTCATCAATATTGACCATTTTTTCAACGTTCGACTGGTCCGGGGTCATCGTTTTTCATCAGAAAATTGATTTTTTGGACTCTACCAAAAATGATTCAAAATGTCATTTGGATTGGGCCTCATGTTGAATAACCACTTTTTAAACCCTCACAGTGACCAAAATTGCCATTTTTACAGAGTTTTGCTTACTCAAAATCTTAAATTTTGACCAATTTCAGGCACAGAAATGACTTTAAACACACTTATTTTAGTTGAAAAAGTAATAATTCACATCCAACCGTCATTTAAAGTCAAAAGATTAAATGTAAAAATTTCATCAATATTGACCATTTTTTCAACGTTCGACTGGTCCGGGGTCATCGTTTTTCATCAGAAAATTGATTTTTTGGACTCTACCAAAAATGATTCAAAATGTCATTTGGATCGGGCCTCATGTTGAATAACCACTTTTTAAACCCTCACAGTGACCAAAATTGCCATTTTTACAGAGTTTTGCTTACTCAAAATCTTCAATTTTGACAAATTTCAGGCACAGAAATGACTTTAAACACACTTATTTTAGTTGAAAAAGTAAGAATTCACATCCAAACGTCATTTAAAGTCAAAAGATTAAATGTTAAAATTTCATCAATATTGACCATTTTTTCAACGTTCGACTGGTCCGGGGTCATCGTTTTTCATCAGAAAATTGATTTTTTGGACTCTACCAAAAATGATTCAAAATGTCATTTGGTTTGGGCCTCATGTTGAATAACCACTTTTTAAACCCTCACAGTGACCAAAATTGCTATTTTTACAGAGTTTTGCTTACTCAAAATCTTAAATTTTGACCAATTTCAGGCACAGAAATGACTTTAAACACACTTATTTTAGTTGAAAAAGTAATAATTCACATCCAACCGTCATTTAAAGTCAAAAGATTAAATGTTAAAATTTCATCAATATTGACCATTTTTTCAAAGTTCGACTGGTCCGGGGTCATCGTTTTTCATCAGAAAATTGATTTTTTGGACTCTACCAAAAATGATTCAAAATGTCATTTGGATCGGGCCTCATGTTGAATAACCACTTTTTAAACCCTCACAGTGACCAAAATTGCCATTTTTACAGAGTTTTGCTTACTCAGAATCTTCAATTTTGACCAATGTCAGGCACAGAAATGACTTTAAACACACTTATTTAAGTTGAAAAAGTAATAATTCACATCCAACCGTCATTTAAAGTCAAAAGATTAAATGTTAAAATTTCATCAATATTGACCATTTTTTCAACGTTCGACTGGTCCGGGGTCATCGTTTTTCATCAGAAAATTGATTTTTTGGACTCTACCAAAAATGATTCAAAATGTCATTTGGATCGGGCCTCATGTTGAATAACCACTTTTTAAACCCTCACAGTGACCAAAATTGCCATTTTTACAGAGTTTATCTTACTCAGAATCTTCAATTTTGACCAATTTCAGGCACAGAAATGACTTTAAACACTTATTTTAGTTGAAAAAGTAATAATTCACATCCAACCGTCATTTAAAGTCAAAAGATGAAATGTTAAAATTTCATCAATATTGACCATTTTTTCAACGTTCGACTGGTCCGGGGTCATCGTTTTTCATCAGAAAATAGATTTTTTGGACTCTACCAAAAATGATTCAAAATGTCATTTGGATCGGGCCTCATGTTGAATAACCACTTTTTAAACTCTCACAGTGACCAAAATTGCCATTTTTACAGAGTTTTGCTTACTCAAAATCTTAAATTTTGACCAATTTCAGGCACAGAAATGACTTTAAACACACTTATTTTAGTTGAAAAAGTAATAATTCACATCCAACCGTCATTTAAAGTCAAAAGATTAAATGTTAAAACTTCATCAATATTGACCATTTTTTCAACGTTCGACTGGTCCGGGGTCATCGTTTTTCATCAGAAAATGGATTTTTTGGACTCTACCAAAAATGATTCAAAATGTCATTTGGATCGGGCCTCATGTTGAATAACCACTTTTTAAACCCTCACAGTGACCAAAATTGCCATTTTTACAGAGTTTTGCTTACTCAAAATCTTAAATTTTGACCAATTTCAGGCACAGAAATGACTTTAAACACACTTATTTTAGTTGAAAAAGTAATAATTCACATCCAACCGTCATTTAAAGTCAAAAGATTAAATGTTAAAACTTCATCAATATTGACCATTTTTTCAACGTTCGACTGGTCCGGGGTCATCGTTTTTCATCAGAAAATGGATTTTTTGGACTCTACCAAAAATGATTCAAAATGTCATTTGGATCGGGCCTCATGTTGAATAACCACTTTTTAAACCCTCACAGTGACCAAAATTGCCATTTTTACAGAGTTTTGCTTACTCAAAATCTTCAATTTTGACCAATTTCAGGCACAGAAATGACTTTAAACACACTTATTTTAGTTGAAAAAGTAATAATTCACATCCAACCGTTATTTAAAGTCAAAAGATTAAATGTTAAAATTTCATCAATATTGACCATTTTTTCAACGTTCGACTGGTCCGGGGTCATCGTTTTTCATCAGAAAATTGATTTTTTGGACTCTACCAAAAATGATTCAAAATGTCATTTGGATCGGGCCTCATGTTGAATAACCACTTTTTAAACCCTCACAGTGACCAAAATTGCCATTTTTACAGAGTTTTGCTTACTCAAAATCTTCAATTTTGACCAATTTCAGGCACAGAAATGACTTTAAACACACTTATTTTAGTTGAAAAAGTAATAATTCACATCCAACCGTCATTTAAAGTCAAAAGTTTAAATGTTAAAATTTCATCAATATTGACCATTTTTTCAACGTTCGACTGGTCCGGGGTCATCGTTTTTCATCAGAAAATTGATTTTTTGGACTCTACCAAAAATGATTCAAAATGTCATTTGGATCGGGCCTCATGTTGAATAACCACTTTTTAAACCCTCACAGTGACCAAAATTGCCATTTTTACAGAGTTTTGCTTACTCAAAATCTTCAATTTTGACCAATTTCAGGCACAGAAATGACTTTAAACACACTTATTTTAGTTGAAAAAGTAATAATTCACATCCAACCGTCATTTAAAGTCAAAAGATTAAATGTTAAAATTTCATCAATATTGACCATTTTTACAACGTTCGACTGGTCCGGGGTCATCGTTTTTCATCAGAAAATTGATTTTTTGGACTCTACCAAAAATGATTCAAAATGTCATTTGGATCGGGCCTCATGTTGAATAACCACTTTTTAAACCCTCACAGTGACCAAAATTGCCATTTTACAGAGTTTTGCTTACTCAAAATCTTCAATTTTGACCAATTTCAGGCACAGAAATGACTTTAAACACACTTATTTTAGTTGAAAAAGTAATAATTCACATCCAACCGTCATTTAAAGTCAAAAGATTAAATGTTAAAATTTCATCAATATTGACCATTTTTTCAACGTTCGACTGGTCCGGGGTCATCGTTTTTCATCAGAAAATTGATTTTTTGGACTCTACCAAAAATGATTCAAAATGTCATTTGGATCGGGCCTCATGTTGAATAACCACTTTTTAAACCCTCACAGTGACCAAAATTGCCATTTTACAGAGTTTTGCTTACTCAAAATCTTCAATTTTGACCAATTTCAGGCACAGAAATGACTTTAAACACACTTATTTTAGTTGAAAAAGTAATAATTCACATCCAACCGTCATTTAAAGTCAAAAGATTAAATGTTAAAATGTCATCAATATTGACCATTTTTTCAACGTTCGACTGGTCCGGGGTCATCGTTTTTCATCAGAAAATTGATTTTTTGGACTCTACCAAAAATGATTCAAAATGTCATTTGGATCGGGCCTCATGTTGAATAACCACTTTTTAAACCCTCACAGTGACCAAAATTGCTATTTTTACAGAGTTTTGCTTACTCAAAATCTTAAATTTTGACCAATTTCAGGCACAGAAATGGCTTTAAACACACTTATTTTAGTTGAAAAAGTAATAATTCACATCCAACCGTCATTTAAAGTCAAAAGATTAAATGTAAAAATTTCATCAATATTGACCATTTTTTCAACGTTCGACTGGTCGGGGTCATCGTTTTTCATCAGAAAATTGATTTTTTGGACTCTACCAAAAATGATTCAAAATGTCATTTGGATCGGGCCTCATGTTGAATAACCACTTTTTAAACCCTCACAGTGACCAAAATTGCCATTTTTACAGAGATTTGCTTACTCAAAATCTTCAATTTTGACAAATTTCAGGCACAGAAATGACTTTAAACACACTTATTTTAGTTGAAAAAGTAAGAATTCACATCCAAACGTCATTTAAAGTCAAAAGATTAAATGTTAAAATTTCATCAATATTGACCATTTTTTCAACGTTCGACTGGTCCGGGGTCATCGTTTTTCATCAGAAAATGGATTTTTTGGACTCTACCAAAAAAGATTCAAAATGTTTTTGGGATCGGGCCTCATGTTGAATAACCACTTTTTAAACCCTCACAGTGACCAAAATTGCCATTTTTACAGAGTTTTGCTTACTCAAAATCTTAAATTTTGACCAATTTCAGGCACAGAAATGACTTTAAACACACTTATTTTAGTTGAAAAAGTAATAATTCACATCCAACCGTCATTTAAAGTCAAAAGATTAAATGTTAAAATTTCATCAATATTGACCATTTTTACAACGTTCGACTGGTCCGGGGTCATCGTTTTTCATCAGAAAATTGATTTTTTGGACTCTACCAAAAATGATTCAAAATGTCATTTGGATCGGGCCTCATGTTGAATAACCACTTTTTAAACCCTCACAGTGACCAAAATTGCCATTTTACAGAGTTTTGCTTACTCAAAATCTTCAATTTTGACCAATTTCAGGCACAGAAATGACTTTAAACACACTTATTTTAGTTGAAAAAGTAATAATTCACATCCAACCGTCATTTAAAGTCAAAAGATTAAATGTTAAAATTTCATCAATATTGACCATTTTTTCAACGTTCGACTGGTCCGGGGTCATCGTTTTTCATCAGAAAATTGATTTTTTGGACTCTACCAAAAATGATTCAAAATGTCATTTGGATCGGGCCTCATGTTGAATAACCACTTTTTAAACCCTCACAGTGACCAAAATTGCTATTTTTACAGAGTTTTGCTTACTCAAAATCTTAAATTTTGACCAATTTCAGGCACAGAAATGACTTTAAACACACTTATTTTAGTTGAAAAAGTAATAATTCACATCCAACCGTCATTTAAAGTCAAAAGATTAAATGTAAAAATTTCATCAATATTGACCATTTTTTCAACGTTCGACTGGTCCGGGGTCATCGTTTTTCATCAGAAAATTGATTTTTTGGACTCTACCAAAAATGATTCAAAATGTCATTTGGATCGGGCCTCATGTTGAATAACCACTTTTTAAACCCTCACAGTGACCAAAATTGCCATTTTTACAGAGTTTTGCTTACTCAAAATCTTCAATTTTGACAAATTTCAGGCACAGAAATGACTTTAAACACACTTATTTTAGTTGAAAAAGTAAGAATTCACATCCAAACGTCATTTAAAGTCAAAAGATTAAATGTTAAAATTTCATCAATATTGACCATTTTTTCAACGTTCGACTGGTCCGGGGTCATCGTTTTTCATCAGAAAATGGATTTTTTGGACTCTACCAAAAAAGATTCAAAATGTTTTTGGGATCGGGCCTCATGTTGAATAACCACTTTTTAAACCCTCACAGTGACCAAAATTGCCATTTTTACAGAGTTTTGCTTACTCAAAATCTTCAATTTTGACCAATTTCAGGCACAGAAATGACTTTAAACACACTTATTTTAGTTGAAAAAGTAATAATTAACATCCAACCGTTATTTAAAGTCAAAAGATTAAATGTTAAAATTTCATCAATATTGACCATTTTTTCAACGTTCGACTGGTCCGGGGTCATTGTTTTTCATCAGAAAATTGATTTTTTGGACTCTACCAAAAATGATTCAGAATGTCATTTGGATCGGGCCTCATGTTGAATAACCACTTTTTAAACCCTCACAGTAACCAAAATTGCCATTTTTACAGAGTTTATCTTACTCAGAATCTTCAATTTTGACCAATTTCAGGCACAGAAATGACTTTAAACACACTTATTTTAGTTGAAAAAGTAATAATTCACATCCAACCGTCATTTAAAGTCAAAAGATGAAATGTTAAAATTTCATCAATATTGACCATTTTTTCAACGTTCGACTGGTCCGGGGTCATCGTTTTTCATCAGAAAATTGATTTTTTGGACTCTACCAAAAATGATTCAAAATGTCATTTGGATCGGGCCTCATGTTGAATAACCACTTTTTAAACTCTCACAGTGACCAAAATTGCCATTTTTACAGAGTTTTGCTTACTCAAAATCTTAAATTTTGACCAATTTCAGGCACAGAAATGACTTTAAACACACTTATTTTAGTTGAAAAAGTAATAATTCACATCCAACCGTCATTTAAAGTCAAAAGATTAAATGTTAAAATTTCATCAATATTGACCATTTTTTCAACGTTCGACTGGTCCGGGGTCATCGTTTTTCATCAGAAAATTGATTTTTTTGGACTCTACCAAAAATGATTCAAAATGTCATTTGGATCGGGCCTCATGTTGAATAACCACTTTTTAAACCCTCACAGTGACCAAAATTGCCATTTTTACAGAGATTTGCTTACTCAAAATCTTCAATTTTGACAAATTTCAGGCACAGAAATGACTTTAAACACACTTATTTTAGTTGAAAAAGTAAGAATTCACATCCAACCGTCATTTAAAGTCAAAAGATTAAATGTTAAAATTTCATCAATATTGACCATTTTTTCAACGTTCGACTGGTCCGGGGTCATCGTTTTTCATCAGAAAATGGATTTTTTGGACTCTACCAAAAAAGATTCAAAATGTTTTTTGGATCGGGTCTCATGTTGAATAACCACTTTTTAAACCCTCACAGTGACCAAAATTGCCATTTTTACAGAGTTTTGCTTACTCAAAATCTTCAATTTTGACCAATTTCAGGCACAGAAATGACTTTAAACACACTTATTTTAGTTGAAAAAGTAATAATTCACATCCAACCGTTATTTAAAGTCAAAAGATTAAATGTTAAAATTTCATCAATATTGACCATTTTTTCAACGTTCGACTGGTCCGGGGTCATCGTTTTTCATCAGAAAATTGATTTTTTGGACTCTACCAAAAATGATTCAAAATGTCATTTGGATTGGGCCTCATGTTGAATAACCACTTTTTAAACCCTCACAGTGACCAAAATTGCCATTTTTACAGAGTTTTGCTTACTCAAAATCTTAAATTTTGACCAATTTCAGGCACAGAAATGACTTTAAACACACTTATTTTAGTTGAAAAAGTAATAATTCACATCCAACCGTCATTTAAAGTCAAAAGATTAAATGTAAAAATTTCATCAATATTGACCATTTTTTCAACGTTCGACTGGTCCGGGGTCATCGTTTTTCATCAGAAAATTGATTTTTTGGACTCTACCAAAAATGATTCAAAATGTCATTTGGATCGGGCCTCATGTTGAATAACCACTTTTTAAACCCTCACAGTGACCAAAATTGCCATTTTTACAGAGTTTTGCTTACTCAAAATCTTCAATTTTGACAAATTTCAGGCACAGAAATGACTTTAAACACACTTATTTTAGTTGAAAAAGTAAGAATTCACATCCAAACGTCATTTAAAGTCAAAAGATTAAATGTTAAAATTTCATCAATATTGACCATTTTTTCAACGTTCGACTGGTCCGGGGTCATCGTTTTTCATCAGAAAATTGATTTTTTGGACTCTACCAAAAAAGATTCAAAATGTTTTTTGGATCGGGTCTCATGTTGAATAACCACTTTTTAAACCCTCACAGTGACCAAAATTGCCATTTTTACAGAGTTTTGCTTACTCAAAATCTTCAATTTTGACCAATTTCAGGCACAGAAATGACTTTAAACACACTTATTTTAGTTGAAAAAGTAAGAATTCACATCCAACCGTTATTTAAAGTCAAAAGATTAAATGTTAAAATTTCATCAATATTGACCATTTTTTCAACGTTCGACTGGTCCGGGGTCATCGTTTTTCATCAGAAAATTGATTTTTTGGACTCTACCAAAAATGATTCAAAATGTCATTTGGATCGGGCCTCATGTTGAATAACCACTTTTTAAACCCTCACAGTGACCAAAATTGCCATTTTTACAGAGTTTTGCTTACTCAAAATCTTCAATTTTGACCAATTTCAGGCACAGAAATGACTTTAAACACACTTATTTTAGTTGAAAAACTAATAATTCACATCCAACCGTCATTTAAAGTCAAAAGATTAAATGTTAAAATTTCATCAATATTGACCATTTTTTCAACGTTCGACTGGTCCGGGGTCATCGTTTTTCATCAGAAAATTGATTTTTTGGACTCTACCAAAAATGATTCAAAATGTCATTTGGATCGGGCCTCATGTTGAATAACCACTTTTTAAACCCTCACAGTGACCAAAATTGCCATTTTTACAGAGTTTTGCTTACTCAAAATCTTCAATTTTGATCAATTTCAGGCACAGAAATGACTTTAAACACACTTATTTTAGTTGAAAAAGTAATAATTCACATCCAACCGTCATTTAAAGTCAAAAGATTAAATGTAAAAATTTCATCAATATTGACCATTTTTTCAACGTTCGACTGGTCCGGGGTCATCGTTTTTCATCAGAAAATTGATTTTTTGAACTCTACCAAAAATGATTCAAAATGTCATTTGGATCGGGCCTCATGTTGAATAACCACTTTTTAAACCCTCACAGTGACCAAAATTGCCATTTTTACAGAGTTTTGCTTACTCAAAATCTTCAATTTTGACAAATTTCAGGCACAGAAATGACTTTAAACACACTTATTTCAGTTGAAAAAGTAAGAATTCACATCCAAACGTCATTTAAAGTCAAAAGATTAAATGTTAAAATTTCATCAATATTGACCATTTTTTCAACGTTCGACTGGTCCGGGGTCATCGTTTTTCATCAGAAAATTGATTTTTTGGACTCTACCAAAAAAGATTCAAAATGTTTTTTGGATCGGGTCTCATGTTGAATAACCACTTTTTAAACCCTCACAGTGACCAAAATTGCCATTTTTACAGAGTTTTGCTTACTCAAAATCTTCAATTTTGACCAATTTCAGGCACAGAAATGACTTTAAACACACTTATTTTAGTTGAAAAAGTAAGAATTCACATCCAACCGTTATTTAAAGTCAAAAGATTAAATGTTAAAATTTCATCAATATTGACCATTTTTTCAACGTTCGACTGGTCCGGGGTCATCGTTTTTCATCAGAAAATTGATTTTTTGGACTCTACCAAAAATGATTCAAAATGTCATTTGGATCGGGCCTCATGTTGAATAACCACTTTTTAAACCCTCACAGTGACCAAAATTGCCATTTTTACAGAGTTTTGCTTACTCAAAATCTTCAATTTTGACCAATTTCAGGGACAGAAATGACTTTAAACACACTTATTTTAGTTGAAAAAGTAATAATTCACATCCAACCGTCATTTAAAGTCAAAAGATTAAATGTTAAAATTTCATCAATATTGACCATTTTTTCAACGTTCGACTGGTCCGGGGTCATCGTTTTTCATCAGAAAATTGATTTTTTGGACTCTACCAAAAATGATTCAAAATGTCATTTGGATCGGGCCTCATGTTGAATAACCACTTTTTAAACCCTCACAGTGACCAAAATTGCCATTTTTACAGAGTTTTGCTTACTCAAAATCTTCAATTTTGACCAATTTCAGGCACAGAAATGACTTTAAACACACTTATTTTAGTTGAAAAAGTAATAATTCAAATCCAACGTCATTTAAAGTCAAAAGATTAAATGTTAAAATTTCATCAATATTGACCATTTTTTCAACGTTCGACTGGTCCGGGGTCATCGTTTTTCATCAGAAAATGGATTTTTTGGACTCTACCAAAAATGATTCAAAATGTCATTTGGATCGGGCCTCATGTTGAATAACCACTTTTTAAACCCTCACAGTGACCAAAATTGCCATTTTTACAGAGTTTTGCTTACTCAAAATCTTCAATTTTGACCAATTTCAGGCACAGAAATGACTTTAAACACACTTATTTTAGTTGAAAAAGTAATAATTCACATCCAACCGTTATTTAAAGTCAAAAGATTAAATGTTAAAATTTCATCAATATTGACCATTTTTTCAACGTTCGACTGGTCCGGGGTCATCGTTTTTCATCAGAAAATTGATTTTTTGGACTCTACCAAAAATGATTCAAAATGTCATTTGGATCGGGCCTCATGTTGAATAACCACTTTTTAAACTCTCACAGTGACCAAAATTGCCATTTTTACAGAGTTTTGCTTACTCAAAATCTTAAATTTTGACCAATTTCAGGCACAGAAATGACTTTAAACACACTTATTTTAGTTGAAAAAGTAATAATTCACATCCAACCGTCATTTAAAGTCAAAAGATTAAATGTTAAAATTTCATCAATATTGACCATTTTTTCAACGTTCGACTGGTCCGGGGTCATCGTTTTTCATCAGAAAATTGATTTTTTTGGACTCTACCAAAAATGATTCAAAATGTCATTTGGATCGGGCCTCATGTTGAATAACCACTTTTTAAACCCTCACAGTGACCAAAATTGCCATTTTTACAGAGATTTGCTTACTCAAAATCTTCAATTTTGACAAATTTCAGGCACAGAAATGACTTTAAACACACTTATTTTAGTTGAAAAAGTAAGAATTCACATCCAACCGTCATTTAAAGTCAAAAGATTAAATGTTAAAATTTCATCAATATTGACCATTTTTTCAACGTTCGACTGGTCCGGGGTCATCGTTTTTCATCAGAAAATGGATTTTTTGGACTCTACCAAAAATGATTCAAAATGTCATTTGGATTGGGCCTCATGTTGAATAACCACTTTTTAAACCCTCACAGTGACCAAAATTGCCATTTTTACAGAGTTTTGCTTACTCAAAATCTTAAATTTTGACCAATTTCAGGCACAGAAATGACTTTAAACACACTTATTTTAGTTGAAAAAGTAATAATTCACATCCAACCGTCATTTAAAGTCAAAAGATTAAATGTAAAAATTTCATCAATATTGACCATTTTTTCAACGTTCGACTGGTCCGGGGTCATCGTTTTTCATCAGAAAATTGATTTTTTGGACTCTACCAAAAATGATTCAAAATGTCATTTGGATCGGGCCTCATGTTGAATAACCACTTTTTAAACCCTCACAGTGACCAAAATTGCCATTTTTACAGAGTTTTGCTTACTCAAAATCTTCAATTTTGACAAATTTCAGGCACAGAAATGACTTTAAACACACTTATTTTAGTTGAAAAAGTAAGAATTCACATCCAAACGTCATTTAAAGTCAAAAGATTAAATGTTAAAATTTCATCAATATTGACCATTTTTTCAACGTTCGACTGGTCCGGGGTCATCGTTTTTCATCAGAAAATGGATTTTTTGGACTCTACCAAAAAAGATTCAAAATGTTTTTTGGATCGGGTCTCATGTTGAATAACCACTTTTTAAACCCTCACAGTGACCAAAATTGCCATTTTTACAGAGTTTTGCTTACTCAAAATCTTCAATTTTGACCAATTTCAGGCACAGAAATGACTTTAAACACACTTATTTTAGTTGAAAAAGTAAGAATTCACATCCAACCGTTATTTAAAGTCAAAAGATTAAATGTTAAAATTTCATCAATATTGACCATTTTTTCAACGTTCGACTGGTCCGGGGTCATCGTTTTTCATCAGAAAATTGATTTTTTGGACTCTACCAAAAATGATTCAAAATGTCATTTGGATCGGGCCTCATGTTGAATAACCACTTTTTAAACCCTCACAGTGACCAAAATTGCCATTTTTACAGAGTTTTGCTTACTCAAAATCTTCAATTTTGACCAATTTCAGGCACAGAAATGACTTTAAACACACTTATTTTAGTTGAAAAACTGATAATTCACATCCAACCGTCATTTAAAGTCAAAAGATTAAATGTTAAAATTTCATCAATATTGACCATTTTTTCAACGTTCGACTGGTCCGGGGTCATCGTTTTTCATCAGAAAATTGATTTTTTGGACTCTACCAAAAATGATTCAAAATGTCATTTGGATCGGGCCTCATGTTGAATAACCACTTTTTAAACCCTCACAGTGACCAAAATTGCCATTTTTACAGAGTTTTGCTTACTCAAAATCTTCAATTTTGATCAATTTCAGGCACAGAAATGACTTTAAACACACTTATTTTAGTTGAAAAAGTAATAATTCACATCCAACCGTCATTTAAAGTCAAAAGATTAAATGTAAAAATTTCATCAATATTGACCATTTTTTCAACGTTCGACTGGTCCGGGGTCATCGTTTTTCATCAGAAAATTGATTTTTTGGACTCTACCAAAAATGATTCAAAATGTCATTTGGATCGGGCCTCATGTTGAATAACCACTTTTTAAACCCTCACAGTGACCAAAATTGCCATTTTTACAGAGTTTTGCTTACTCAAAATCTTCAATTTTGACAAATTTCAGGCACAGAAATGACTTTAAACACACTTATTTTAGTTGAAAAAGTAAGAATTCACATCCAAACGTCATTTAAAGTCAAAAGATTAAATGTTAAAATTTCATCAATATTGACCATTTTTTCAACGTTCGACTGGTCCGGGGTCATCGTTTTTCATCAGAAAATTGATTTTTTGGACTCTACCAAAAAAGATTCAAAATGTTTTTTGGATCGGGTCTCATGTTGAATAACCACTTTTTAAACCCTCACAGTGACCAAAATTGCCATTTTTACAGAGTTTTGCTTACTCAAAATCTTCAATTTTGACCAATTTCAGGCACAGAAATGACTTTAAACACACTTATTTTAGTTGAAAAAGTAAGAATTCACATCCAACCGTTATTTAAAGTCAAAAGATTAAATGTTAAAATTTCATCAATATTGACCATTTTTTCAACGTTCGACTGGTCCGGGGTCATCGTTTTTCATCAGAAAATTGATTTTTTGGACTCTACCAAAAATGATTCAAAATGTCATTTGGATCGGGCCTCATGTTGAATAACCACTTTTTAAACCCTCACAGTGACCAAAATTGCCATTTTTACAGAGTTTTGCTTACTCAAAATCTTCAATTTTGACCAATTTCAGGGACAGAAATGACTTTAAACACACTTATTTTAGTTGAAAAAGTAATAATTCACATCCAACCGTCATTTAAAGTCAAAAGATTAAATGTTAAAATTTCATCAATATTGACCATTTTTTCAACGTTCGACTGGTCCGGGGTCATCGTTTTTCATCAGAAAATTGATTTTTTGGACTCTACCAAAAATGATTCAAAATGTCATTTGGATCGGGCCTCATGTTGAATAACCACTTTTTAAACCCTCACAGTGACCAAAATTGCCATTTTTACAGAGTTTTGCTTACTCAAAATCTTCAATTTTGACCAATTTCAGGCACAGAAATGACTTTAAACACACTTATTTTAGTTGAAAAAGTAATAATTCAAATCCAACGTCATTTAAAGTCAAAAGATTAAATGTTAAAATTTCATCAATATTGACCATTTTTTCAACGTTCGACTGGTCCGGGGTCATCGTTTTTCATCAGAAAATGGATTTTTTGGACTCTACCAAAAATGATTCAAAATGTCATTTGGATCGGGCCTCATGTTGAATAACCACTTTTTAAACCCTCACAGTGACCAAAATTGCCATTTTTACAGAGTTTTGCTTACTCAAAATCTTCAATTTTGACCAATTTCAGGCACAGAAATGACTTTAAACACACTTATTTTAGTTGAAAAAGTAATAATTCACATCCAACCGTTATTTAAAGTCAAAAGATTAAATGTTAAAATTTCATCAATATTGACCATTTTTTCAACGTTCGACTGGTCCGGGGTCATCGTTTTTCATCAGAAAATTGATTTTTTGGACTCTACCAAAAATGATTCAAAATGTCATTTGGATCGGGCCTCATGTTGAATAACCACTTTTTAAACCCTCACAGTGACCAAAATTGCCATTTTTACAGAGTTTTGCTTACTCAAAATCTTAAATTTTGACCAATTTCAGGCACAGAAATGACTTTAAACACACTTATTTTAGTTGAAAAAGTAATAATTCACATCCAACCGTCATTTAAAGTCAAAAGATTAAATGTAAAAATTTCATCAATATTGACCATTTTTTCAACGTTCGACTGGTCCGGGGTCATCGTTTTTCATCAGAAAATTGATTTTTTGGACTCTACCAAAAATGATTCAAAATGTCATTTGGATCGGGCCTCATGTTGAATAACCACTTTTTAAACCCTCACAGTGACCAAAATTGCCATTTTTACAGAGTTTTGCTTACTCAAAATCTTCAATTTTGACAAATTTCAGGCACAGAAATGACTTTAAACACACTTATTTTAGTTGAAAAAGTAAGAATTCACATCCAACCGTCATTTAAAGTCAAAAGATTAAATGTTAAAATTTCATCAATATTGACCATTTTTTCAACGTTCGACTGGTCCGGGGTCATCGTTTTTCATCAGAAAATGGATTTTTTGGACTCTACCAAAAAAGATTCAAAATGTTTTTTGGATCGGGTCTCATGTTGAATAACCACTTTTTAAACCCTCACAGTGACCAAAATTGCCATTTTTACAGAGTTTTGCTTACTCAAAATCTTCAATTTTGACCAATTTCAGGCACAGAAATGACTTTAAACACACTTATTTTAGTTGAAAAAGTAATAATTCACATCCAACCGTCATTTAAAGTCAAAAGATTAAATGTTAAAATTTCATCAATATTGACCATTTTTACAACGTTCGACTGGTCCGGGGTCATCGTTTTTCATCAGAAAATTGATTTTTTGGACTCTACCAAAAATGATTCAAAATGTCATTTGGATCGGGCCTCATGTTGAATAACCACTTTTTAAACCCTCACAGTGACCAAAATTGCCATTTTTACAGAGTTTTGCTTACTCAAAATCTTCAATTTTGACCAATTTCAGGCACAGAAATGACTTTAAACACACTTATTTTAGTTGAAAAAGTAATAATTCACATCCAACCGTCATTTAAAGTCAAAAGATGAAATGTTAAAATTTCATCAATATTGACCATTTTTTCAACGTTCGACTGGTCCGGGGTCATCGTTTTTCATCAGAAAATTGATTTTTTGGACTCTACCAAAAATGATTCAAAATGTCATTTGGATCGGGCCTCATGTTGAATAACCACTTTTTAAACTCTCACAGTGACCAAAATTGCCATTTTTACAGAGTTTTGCTTACTCAAAATCTTAAATTTTGACCAATTTCAGGCACAGAAATGACTTTAAACACACTTATTTTAGTTGAAAAAGTAATAATTCACATCCAACCGTCATTTAAAGTCAAAAGATTAAATGTTAAAATTTCATCAATATTGACCATTTTTTCAACGTTCGACTGGTCCGGGGTCATCGTTTTTCATCAGAAAATTGATTTTTTTGGACTCTACCAAAAATGATTCAAAATGTCATTTGGATCGGGCCTCATGTTGAATAACCACTTTTTAAACCCTCACAGTGACCAAAATTGCCATTTTTACAGAGATTTGCTTACTCAAAATCTTCAATTTTGACAAATTTCAGGCACAGAAATGACTTTAAACACACTTATTTTAGTTGAAAAAGTAAGAATTCACATCCAACCGTCATTTAAAGTCAAAAGATTAAATGTTAAAATTTCATCAATATTGACCATTTTTTCAACGTTCGACTGGTCCGGGGTCATCGTTTTTCATCAGAAAATGGATTTTTTGGACTCTACCAAAAAAGATTCAAAATGTTTTTTGGATCGGGTCTCATGTTGAATAACCACTTTTTAAACCCTCACAGTGACCAAAATTGCCATTTTTACAGAGTTTTGCTTACTCAAAATCTTCAATTTTGACCAATTTCAGGCACAGAAATGACTTTAAACACACTTATTTTAGTTGAAAAAGTAATAATTCACATCCAACCGTTATTTAAAGTCAAAAGATTAAATGTTAAAATTTCATCAATATTGACCATTTTTTCAACGTTCGACTGGTCCGGGGTCATCGTTTTTCATCAGAAAATTGATTTTTTGGACTCTACCAAAAATGATTCAAAATGTCATTTGGATTGGGCCTCATGTTGAATAACCACTTTTTAAACCCTCACAGTGACCAAAATTGCCATTTTTACAGAGTTTTGCTTACTCAAAATCTTAAATTTTGACCAATTTCAGGCACAGAAATGACTTTAAACACACTTATTTTAGTTGAAAAAGTAATAATTCACATCCAACCGTCATTTAAAGTCAAAAGATTAAATGTAAAAATTTCATCAATATTGACCATTTTTTCAACGTTCGACTGGTCCGGGGTCATCGTTTTTCATCAGAAAATTGATTTTTTGGACTCTACCAAAAATGATTCAAAATGTCATTTGGATCGGGCCTCATGTTGAATAACCACTTTTTAAACCCTCACAGTGACCAAAATTGCCATTTTTACAGAGTTTTGCTTACTCAAAATCTTCAATTTTGACAAATTTCAGGCACAGAAATGACTTTAAACACACTTATTTTAGTTGAAAAAGTACGAATTCACATCCAAACGTCATTTAAAGTCAAAAGATTAAATGTTAAAATTTCATCAATATTGACCATTTTTTCAACGTTCGACTGGTCCGGGGTCATCGTTTTTCATCAGAAAATGGATTTTTTGGACTCTACCAAAAAAGATTCAAAATGTTTTTTGGATCGGGTCTCATGTTGAATAACCACTTTTTAAACCCTCACAGTGACCAAAATTGCCATTTTTACAGAGTTTTGCTTACTCAAAATCTTCAATTTTGACCAATTTCAGGCACAGAAATGACTTTAAACACACTTATTTTAGTTGAAAAAGTAAGAATTCACATCCAACCGTTATTTAAAGTCAAAAGATTAAATGTTAAAATTTCATCAATATTGACCATTTTTTCAACGTTCGACTGGTCCGGGGTCATCGTTTTTCATCAGAAAATTGATTTTTTGGACTCTACCAAAAATGATTCAAAATGTCATTTGGATCGGGCCTCATGTTGAATAACCACTTTTTAAACCCTCACAGTGACCAAAATTGCCATTTTTACAGAGTTTTGCTTACTCAAAATCTTCAATTTTGACCAATTTCAGGCACAGAAATGACTTTAAACACACTTATTTTAGTTGAAAAACTAATAATTCACATCCAACCGTCATTTAAAGTCAAAAGATTAAATGTTAAAATTTCATCAATATTGACCATTTTTTCAACGTTCGACTGGTCCGGGGTCATCGTTTTTCATCAGAAAATTGATTTTTTGGACTCTACCAAAAATGATTCAAAATGTCATTTGGATCGGGCCTCATGTTGAATAACCACTTTTTCAACCCTCACAGTGACCAAAATTGCCATTTTTACAGAGTTTTGCTTACTCAAAATCTTCAATTTTGATCAATTTCAGGCACAGAAATGACTTTAAACACACTTATTTTAGTTGAAAAAGTAATAATTCAAATCCAACGTCATTTAAAGTCAAAAGATTAAATGTTAAAATTTCATCAATATTGACCATTTTTTCAACGTTCGACTGGTCCGGGGTCATCGTTTTTCATCAGAAAATGGATTTTTTGGACTCTACCAAAAATGATTCAAAATGTCATTTGGATCGGGCCTCATGTTGAATAACCACTTTTTAAACCCTCACAGTGACCAAAATTGCCATTTTTACAGAGTTTTGCTTACTCAAAATCTTCAATTTTGACCAATTTCAGGCACAGAAATGACTTTAAACACACTTATTTTAGTTGAAAAAGTAATAATTCACATCCAACCGTTATTTAAAGTCAAAAGATTAAATGTTAAAATTTCATCAATATTGACCATTTTTTCAACGTTCGACTGGTCCGGGGTCATCGTTTTTCATCAGAAAATTGATTTTTTGGACTCTACCAAAAATGATTCAAAATGTCATTTGGATCGGGCCTCATGTTGAATAACCACTTTTTAAACCCTCACAGTGACCAAAATTGCCATTTTTACAGAGTTTTGCTTACTCAAAATCTTAAATTTTGACCAATTTCAGGCACAGGAATGACTTTAAACACACTTATTTTAGTTGAAAAAGTAATAATTCACATCCAACCGTCATTTAAAGTCAAAAGATTAAATGTAAAAATTTCATCAATATTGACCATTTTTTCAACGTTCGACTGGTCCGGGGTCATCGTTTTTCATCAGAAAATTGATTTTTTGGACTCTACCAAAAATGATTCAAAATGTCATTTGGATCGGGCCTCATGTTGAATAACCACTTTTTAAACCCTCACAGTGACCAAAATTGCCATTTTTACAGAGTTTTGCTTACTCAAAATCTTCAATTTTGACAAATTTCAGGCACAGAAATGACTTTAAACACACTTATTTTAGTTGAAAAAGTAAGAATTCACATCCAACCGTCATTTAAAGTCAAAAGATTAAATGTTAAAATTTCATCAATATTGACCATTTTTTCAACGTTCGACTGGTCCGGGGTCATCGTTTTTCATCAGAAAATGGATTTTTTGGACTCTACCAAAAAAGATTCAAAATGTTTTTTGGATCGGGTCTCATGTTGAATAACCACTTTTTAAACCCTCACAGTGACCAAAATTGCCATTTTTACAGAGTTTTGCTTACTCAAAATCTTCAATTTTGACCAATTTCAGGCACAGAAATGACTTTAAACACACTTATTTTAGTTGAAAAAGTAATAATTCACATCCAACCGTCATTTAAAGTCAAAAGATTAAATGTTAAAATTTCATCAATATTGACCATTTTTACAACGTTCGACTGGTCCGGGGTCATCGTTTTTCATCAGAAAATTGATTTTTTGGACTCTACCAAAAATGATTCAAAATGTCATTTGGATCGGGCCTCATGTTGAATAACCACTTTTTAAACCCTCACAGTGACCAAAATTGCCATTTTTACAGAGTTTTGCTTACTCAAAATCTTCAATTTTGACCAATTTCAGGCACAGAAATGACTTTAAACACACTTATTTTAGTTGAAAAAGTAATAATTCACATCCAACCGTCATTTAAAGTCAAAAGATTAAATGTTAAAATTTCATCAATATTGACCATTTTTTCAACGTTCGACTGGTCCGGGGTCATCGTTTTTCATCAGAAAATTGATTTTTTGGACTCTACCAAAAATGATTCAAAATGTCATTTGGTTTGGGCCTCATGTTGAATAACCACTTTTTAAACCCTCACAGTGACCAAAATTGCTATTTTTACAGAGTTTTGCTTACTCAAAATCTTAAATTTTGACCAATTTCAGGCACAGAAATGACTTTAAACACACTTATTTTAGTTGAAAAAGTAATAATTCACATCCAACCGTCATTTAAAGTCAAAAGATTAAATGTAAAAATTTCATCAATATTGACCATTTTTTCAACGTTCGACTGGTCCGGGGTCATCGTTTTTCATCAGAAAATTGATTTTTTGGACTCTACCAAAAATGATTCAAAATGTCATTTGGATCGGGCCTCATGTTGAATAACCACTTTTTAAACCCTCACAGTGACCAAAATTGCCATTTTTACAGAGTTTTGCTTACTCAAAATCTTCAATTTTGACAAATTTCAGGCACAGAAATGACTTTAAACACACTTATTTTAGTTGAAAAAGTAAGAATTCACATCCAAACATCATTTAAAGTCAAAAGATTAAATGTTAAAATTTCATCAATATTGACCATTTTTTCAACGTTCGACTGGTCTGGGGTCATCGTTTTTCATCAGAAAATGGATTTTTTGGACTCTACCAAAAAAGATTCAAAATGTTTTTGGGATCGGGCCTCATGTTGAATAACCACTTTTTAAACCCTCACAGTGACCAAAATTGCCATTTTTACAGAGTTTTGCTTACTCAAAATCTTCAATTTTGACCAATTTCAGGCACAGAAATGACTTTAAACACACTTATTTTAGTTGAAAAAGTAATAATTAACATCCAACCGTTATTTAAAGTCAAAAGATTAAATGTTAAAATTTCATCAATATTGACCATTTTTTTCAACGTTCGACTGGTCCGGGGTCATCGTTTTTCATCAGAAAATTGATTTTTTGGACTCTACCAAAAATGATTCAAAATGTCATTTGGATCGGGCCTCATGTTGAATAACCACTTTTTAAACCCTCACAGTGACCAAAATTGCCATTTTTACAGAGTTTTGCTTACTCAAAATCTTCAATTTTGACCAATTTCAGGCACAGAAATGACTTTAAACACACTTATTTTAGTTGAAAAAGTAATAATTCACATCCAACCGTCATTTAAAGTCAAAAGATTAAATGTTAAAATTTCATCAATATTGACCATTTTTTCAACGTTCGACTGGTCCGGGGTCATCATTTTTCATCAGAAAATAGATTTTTTGGACTCTACCAAAAATGATTCAAAATGTCATTTGGATCGGGCCTCATGTTGAATAACCACTTTTTAAACCCTCACAGTGACCAAAATTGCCATTTTTACAGAGTTTATCTTACTCAGAATCTTCAATTTTGACCAATTTCAGGCACAGAAATGACTTTAAACACACTTATTTTATTTGAAAAAGTAATAATTCACATCCAACCGTCATTTAAAGTCAAAAGATGAAATGTTAAAATTTCATCAATATTGACCATTTTTTCAACGTTCGACTGGTCCGGGGTCATCGTTTTTCATCAGAAAATTGATTTTTTGGACTCTACCAAAAATGATTCAAAATGTCATTTGGATCGGGCCTCATGTTGAATAACCACTTTTTAAACTCTCACAGTGACCAAAATTGCCATTTTTACAGAGTTTTGCTTACTCAAAATCTTAAATTTTGACCAATTTCAGGCACAGAAATGACTTTAAACACACTTATTTTAGTTGAAAAAGTAATAATTCACATCCAACCGTCATTTAAAGTCAAAAGATTAAATGTTAAAATTTCATCAATATTGACCATTTTTTCAACGTTCGACTGGTCCGGGGTCATCGTTTTTCATCAGAAAATTGATTTTTTGGACTCTACCAAAAATGATTCAAAATGTCATTTGGATCGGGCCTCATGTTGAATAACCACTTTTTAAACCCTCACAGTGACCAAAATTGCCATTTTTACAGAGATTTGCTTACTCAAAATCTTCAATTTTGACAAATTTCAGGCACAGAAATGACTTTAAACACACTTATTTTAGTTGAAAAAGTAAGAATTCACATCCAACCGTCATTTAAAGTCAAAAGATTAAATGTTAAAATTTCATCAATATTGACCATTTTTACAACGTTCGACTGGTCCGGGGTCATCGTTTTTCATCAGAAAATTGATTTTTTGGACTCTACCAAAAATGATTCAAAATGTCATTTGGATCGGGCCTCATGTTGAATAACCACTTTTTAAACCCTCACAGTGACCAAAATTGCCATTTTTACAGAGTTTTGCTTACTCAAAATCTTCAATTTTGACCAATTTCAGGCACAGAAATGACTTTAAACACACTTATTTTAGTTGAAAAAGTAATAATTCACATCCAACCGTCATTTAAAGTCAAAAGATTAAATGTTAAAATTTCATCAATATTGACCATTTTTTCAACGTTCGACTGGTCCGGGGTCATCGTTTTTCATCAGAAAATTGATTTTTTGGACTCTACCAAAAATGATTCAAAATGTCATTTGGATCGGGCCTCATGTTGAATAACCACTTTTTAAACCCTCACAGTGACCAAAATTGCCATTTTTACAGAGTTTTGCTTACTCAAAATCTTAAATTTTGACCAATTTCAGGCACAGAAATGACTTTAAACACACTTATTTTAGTTGAAAAAGTAATAATTCACATCCAACCGTCATTTGAAGTCAAAAGATTAAATGTAAAAATTTCATCAATATTGACCATTTTTTCAACGTTCGACTGGTCCGGGGTCATCGTTTTTCATCAGAAAATTGATTTTTTGGACTCTACCAAAAATGATTCAAAATGTCATTTGGATCGGGCCTCATGTTGAATAACCACTTTTTAAACTCTCACAGTGACCAAAATTGCCATTTTTACAGAGTTTTGCTTACTCAAAATCTTAAATTTTGACCAATTTCAGGCACAGAAATGACTTTAAACACACTTATTTTAGTTGAAAAAGTAATAATTCACATCCAACCGTCATTTAAAGTCAAAAGATTAAATGTTAAAATTTCATCAATATTGACCATTTTTTCAACGTTCGACTGGTCCGGGGTCATCGTTTTTCATCAGAAAATTGATTTTTTGGACTCTACCAAAAATGATTCAAAATGTCATTTGGATCGGGCCTCATGTTGAATAACCACTTTTTAAACCCTCACAGTGACCAAAATTGCCATTTTTACAGAGATTTGCTTACTCAAAATCTTCAATTTTGACAAATTTCAGGCACAGAAATGACTTTAAACACACTTATTTTAGTTGAAAAAGTAAGAATTCACATCCAACCGTCATTTAAAGTCAAAAGATTAAATGTTAAAATTTCATCAATATTGACCATTTTTACAACGTTCGACTGGTCCGGGGTCATCGTTTTTCATCAGAAAATTGATTTTTTGGACTCTACCAAAAATGATTCAAAATGTCATTTGGATCGGGCCTCATGTTGAATAACCACTTTTTAAACCCTCACAGTGACCAAAATTGCCATTTTTACAGAGTTTTGCTTACTCAAAATCTTCAATTTTGACCAATTTCAGGCACAGAAATGACTTTAAACACACTTATTTTAGTTGAAAAAGTAATAATTCACATCCAACCGTCATTTAAAGTCAAAAGATTAAATGTTAAAATTTCATCAATATTGACCATTTTTTCAACGTTCGACTGGTCCGGGGTCATCGTTTTTCATCAGAAAATTGATTTTTTGGACTCTACCAAAAATGATTCAAAATGTCATTTGGATCGGGCCTCATGTTGAATAACCACTTTTTAAACCCTCACAGTGACCAAAATTGCCATTTTTACAGAGTTTTGCTTACTCAAAATCTTAAATTTTGACCAATTTCAGGCACAGAAATGACTTTAAACACACTTATTTTAGTTGAAAAAGTAATAATTCACATCCAACCGTCATTTGAAGTCAAAAGATTAAATGTAAAAATTTCATCAATATTGACCATTTTTTCAACGTTCGACTGGTCCGGGGTCATCATTTTTCATCAGAAAATTGATTTTTTGGACTCTACCAAAAATGATTCAAAATGTCATTTGGATCGGGCCTCATGTTGAATAACCACTTTTTAAACCCTCACAGTGACCAAAATTGCCATTTTTACAGAGTTTTGCTTACTCAAAATCTTCAATTTTGACAAATTTCAGGCACAGAAATGACTTTAAACACACTTATTTTAGTTGAAAAAGTAAGAATTCACATCCAAACGTCATTTAAAGTCAAAAGATTAAATGTTAAAATTTCATCAATATTGACCATTTTTTCAACGTTCGACTGGTCCGGGGTCATCGTTTTTCATCAGAAAATGGATTTTTTGGACTCTACCAAAAAAGATTCAAAATGTTTTTTGGATCGGGTCTCATGTTGAATAACCACTTTTTAAACCCTCACAGTGACCAAAATTGCCATTTTTACAGAGTTTTGCTTACTCAAAATCTTCAATTTTGACCAATTTCAGGCACAGAAATGACTTTAAACACACTTATTTTAGTTGAAAAAGTAATAATTCACATCCAACCGTTATTTAAAGTCAAAAGATTAAATGTTAAAATTTCATCAATATTGACCATTTTTTCAACGTTCGACTGGTCCGGGGTCATCGTTTTTCATCAGAAAATTGATTTTTTTGGACTCTACCAAAAATGATTCAAAATGTCATTTGGATTGGGCCTCATGTTGAATAACCACTTTTTAAACCCTCACAGTGACCAAAATTGCCATTTTTACAGAGTTTTGCTTACTCAAAATCTTAAATTTTGACCAATTTCAGGCACAGAAATGACTTTAAACACACTTATTTTCGTTGAAAAAGTAATAATTCACATCCAACCGTCATTTAAAGTCAAAAGATTAAATGTTAAAATTTCATCAATATTGACCATTTTTACAACGTTCGACTGGTCCGGGGTCATCGTTTTTCATCAGAAAATTGATTTTTTGGACTCTACCAAAAATGATTCAAAATGTCATTTGGATCGGGCCTCATGTTGAATAACCACTTTTTAAACCCTCACAGTGACCAAAATTGCCATTTTTACAGAGTTTTGCTTACTCAAAATCTTCAATTTTGACCAATTTCAGGCACAGAAATGACTTTAAACACACTTATTTTAGTTGAAAAAGTAATAATTCACATCCAACCGTCATTTAAAGTCAAAAGATTAAATGTTAAAATTTCATCAATATTGACCATTTTTTCAACGTTCGACTGGTCCGGGGTCATCGTTTTTCATCAGAAAATTGATTTTTTGGACTCTACCAAAAATGATTCAAAATGTCATTTGGATCGGGCCTCATGTTGAATAACCACTTTTTAAACCCTCACAGTGACCAAAATTGCCATTTTTACAGAGTTTTGCTTACTCAAAATCTTAAATTTTGACCAATTTCAGGCACAGAAATGACTTTAAACACACTTATTTTAGTTGAAAAAGTAATAATTCACATCCAACCGTCATTTGAAGTCAAAAGATTAAATGTAAAAATTTCATCAATATTGACCATTTTTTCAACGTTCGACTGGTCCGGGGTCATCGTTTTTCATCAGAAAATTGATTTTTTGGACTCTACCAAAAATGATTCAAAATGTCATTTGGATCGGGCCTCATGTTGAATAACCACTTTTTAAACCCTCACAGTGACCAAAATTGCCATTTTTACAGAGTTTTGCTTACTCAAAATCTTCAATTTTGACAAATTTCAGGCACAGAAATGACTTTAAACACACTTATTTTAGTTGAAAAAGTAAGAATTCACATCCAAACGTCATTTAAAGTCAAAAGATTAAATGTTAAAATTTCATCAATATTGACCATTTTTTCAACGTTCGACTGGTCCGGGGTCATCGTTTTTCATCAGAAAATGGATTTTTTGGACTCTACCAAAAAAGATTCAAAATGTTTTTTGGATCGGGTCTCATGTTGAATAACCACTTTTTAAACCCTCACAGTGACCAAAATTGCCATTTTTACAGAGTTTTGCTTACTCAAAATCTTCAATTTTGACCAATTTCAGGCACAGAAATGACTTTAAACACACTTATTTTAGTTGAAAAAGTAATAATTCACATCCAACCGTTATTTAAAGTCAAAAGATTAAATGTTAAAATTTCATCAATATTGACCATTTTTTCAACGTTCGACTGGTCCGGGGTCATCGTTTTTCATCAGAAAATTGATTTTTTGGACTCTACCAAAAATGATTCAAAATGTCATTTGGATCGGGCCTCATGTTGAATAACCACTTTTTAAACCCTCACAGTGACCAAAATTGCCATTTTTACAGAGATTTGCTTACTCAAAATCTTCAATTTTGACAAATTTCAGGCACAGAAATGACTTTAAACACACTTATTTTAGTTGAAAAAGTAAGAATTCACATCCAACCGTCATTTAAAGTCAAAAGATTAAATGTTAAAATTTCATCAATATTGACCATTTTTTCAACGTTCGACTGGTCCGGGGTCATCGTTTTTCATCAGAAAATGGATTTTTTGGACTCTACCAAAAAAGATTCAAAATGTTTTTTGGATCGGGTCTCATGTTGAATAACCACTTTTTAAACCCTCACAGTGACCAAAATTGCCATTTTTACAGAGTTTTGCTTACTCAAAATCTTCAATTTTGACCAATTTCAGGCACAGAAATGACTTTAAACACACTTATTTTAGTTGAAAAAGTAATAATTCACATCCAACCGTTATTTAAAGTCAAAAGATTAAATGTTAAAATTTCATCAATATTGACCATTTTTTCAACGTTCGACTGGTCCGGGGTCATCGTTTTTCATCAGAAAATTGATTTTTTGGACTCTACCAAAAATGATTCAAAATGTCATTTGGATTGGGCCTCATGTTGAATAACCACTTTTTAAACCCTCACAGTGACCAAAATTGCCATTTTTACAGAGTTTTGCTTACTCAAAATCTTAAATTTTGACCAATTTCAGGCACAGAAATGACTTTAAACACACTTATTTTAGTTGAAAAAGTAATAATTCACATCCAACCGTCATTTAAAGTCAAAAGATTAAATGTTAAAATTTCATCAATATTGACCATTTTTACAACGTTCGACTGGTCCGGGGTCATCGTTTTTCATCAGAAAATTGATTTTTTGGACTCTACCAAAAATGATTCAAAATGTCATTTGGATCGGGCCTCATGTTGAATAACCACTTTTTAAACCCTCACAGTGACCAAAATTGCCATTTTTACAGAGTTTTGCTTACTCAAAATCTTCAATTTTGACCAATTTCAGGCACAGAAATGACTTTAAACACACTTATTTTAGTTGAAAAAGTAATAATTCACATCCAACCGTCATTTAAAGTCAAAAGATTAAATGTTAAAATTTCATCAATATTGACCATTTTTTCAACGTTCGACTGGTCCGGGGTCATCGTTTTTCATCAGAAAATTGATTTTTTGGACTCTACCAAAAATGATTCAAAATGTCATTTGGATCGGGCCTCATGTTGAATAACCACTTTTTAAACCCTCACAGTGACCAAAATTGCCATTTTTACAGAGTTTTGCTTACTCAAAATCTTCAATTTTGACCAATTTCAGGCACAGAAATGACTTTAAACACACTTATTTTAGTTGAAAAAGTAATAATTCACATCCAACCGTCATTTGAAGTCAAAAGATTAAATGTAAAAATTTCATCAATATTGACCATTTTTTCAACGTTCGACTGGTCCGGGGTCATCGTTTTTCATCAGAAAATTGATTTTTTGGACTCTACCAAAAATGATTCAAAATGTCATTTGGATCGGGCCTCATGTTGAATAACCACTTTTTAAACCCTCACAGTGACCAAAATTGCCATTTTTACAGAGTTTTGCTTACTCAAAATCTTCAATTTTGACAAATTTCAGGCACAGAAATGACTTTAAACACACTTATTTTAGTTGAAAAAGTAAGAATTCACATCCAAACGTCATTTAAAGTCAAAAGATTAAATGTTAAAATTTCATCAATATTGACCATTTTTTCAACGTTCGACTGGTCCGGGGTCATCGTTTTTCATCAGAAAATGGATTTTTTGGACTCTACCAAAAAAGATTCAAAATGTTTTTTGGATCGGGTCTCATGTTGAATAACCACTTTTTAAACCCTCACAGTGACCAAAATTGCCATTTTTACAGAGTTTTGCTTACTCAAAATCTTCAATTTTGACCAATTTCAGGCACAGAAATGACTTTAAACACACTTATTTTAGTTGAAAAAGTAAGAATTCACATCCAACCGTTATTTAAAGTCAAAAGATTAAATGTTAAAATTTCATCAATATTGACCATTTTTTCAACGTTCGACTGGTCCGGGGTCATCGTTTTTCATCAGAAAATTGATTTTTTGGACTCTACCAAAAATGATTCAAAATGTCATTTGGATCGGGCCTCATGTTGAATAACCACTTTTTAAACCCTCACAGTGACCAAAATTGCTATTTTTACAGAGTTTTGCTTACTCAAAATCTTCAATTTTGACCAATTTCAGGCACAGAAATGACTTTAAACACACTTATTTTAGTTGAAAAAGTAATAATTCAAATCCAACGTCATTTAAAGTCAAAAGATTAAATGTTAAAATTTCATCAATATTGACCATTTTTTCAACGTTCGACTGGTCCGGGGTCATCATTTTTCATCAGAAAATTGATTTTTTGGACTCTACCAAAAATGATTCAAAATGTCATTTGGATCGGGCCTCATGTTGAATAACCACTTTTTAAACCCTCACAGTGACCAAAATTGCCATTTTTACAGAGTTTATCTTACTCAGAATCTTCAATTTTGACCAATTTCAGGCACAGAAATGACTTTAAACACACTTATTTTATTTGAAAAAGTAATAATTCACATCCAACCGTCATTTAAAGTCAAAAGATTAAATGTTAAAATTTCATCAATATTGACCATTTTTTCAACGTTCGACTGGTCCGGGGTCATCGTTTTTCATCAGAAAATTGATTTTTTGGACTCTACCAAAAATGATTCAAAATGTCATTTGGATCGGGCCTCATGTTGAATAACCACTTTTTAAACTCTCACAGTGACCAAAATTGCCATTTTTACAGAGTTTTGCTTACTCAAAATCTTAAATTTTGACCAATTTCAGGCACAGAAATGACTTTAAACACACTTATTTTAGTTGAAAAAGTAAGAATTCACATCCAACCGTCATTTAAAGTCAAAAGATTAAATGTTAAAATTTCATCAATATTGACCATTTTTTCAACGTTCGACTGGTCCGGGGTCATCGTTTTTCATCAGAAAATGGATTTTTTGGACTCTACCAAAAAAGATTCAAAATGTTTTTTGGATCGGGTCTCATGTTGAATAACCACTTTTTAAACCCTCACAGTGACCAAAATTGCCATTTTTACAGAGTTTTGCTTACTCAAAATCTTCAATTTTGACCAATTTCAGGCACAGAAATGACTTTAAACACACTTATTTTAGTTGAAAAAGTAATAATTCACATCCAACCGTTATTTAAAGTCAAAAGATTAAATGTTAAAATTTCATCAATATTGACCATTTTTTCAACGTTCGACTGGTCCGGGGTCATCGTTTTTCATCAGAAAATTGATTTTTTGGACTCTACCAAAAATGATTCAAAATGTCATTTGGATTGGGCCTCATGTTGAATAACCACTTTTTAAACCCTCACAGTGACCAAAATTGCCATTTTTACAGAGTTTTGCTTACTCAAAATCTTAAATTTTGACCAATTTCAGGCACAGAAATGACTTTAAACACACTTATTTTAGTTGAAAAAGTAATAATTCACATCCAACCGTCATTTAAAGTCAAAAGATTAAATGTTAAAATTTCATCAATATTGACCATTTTTACAACGTTCGACTGGTCCGGGGTCATCGTTTTTCATCAGAAAATTGATTTTTTGGACTCTACCAAAAATGATTCAAAATGTCATTTGGATCGGGCCTCATGTTGAATAACCACTTTTTAAACCCTCACAGTGACCAAAATTGCCATTTTTACAGAGTTTTGCTTACTCAAAATCTTCAATTTTGACCAATTTCAGGCACAGAAATGACTTTAAACACACTTATTTTAGTTGAAAAAGTAATAATTCACATCCAACCGTCATTTAAAGTCAAAAGATTAAATGTTAAAATTTCATCAATATTGACCATTTTTTCAACGTTCGACTGGTCCGGGGTCATCGTTTTTCATCAGAAAATTGATTTTTTGGACTCTACCAAAAATGATTCAAAATGTCATTTGGATCGGGCCTCATGTTGAATAACCACTTTTTAAACCCTCACAGTGACCAAAATTGCCATTTTTACAGAGTTTTGCTTACTTAAAATCTTAAATTTTGACCAATTTCAGGCACAGAAATGACTTTAAACACACTTATTTTAGTTGAAAAAGTAATAATTCACATCCAACCGTCATTTGAAGTCAAAAGATTAAATGTAAAAATTTCATCAATATTGACCATTTTTTCAACGTTCGACTGGTCCGGGGTCATCGTTTTTCATCAGAAAATTGATTTTTTGGACTCTACCAAAAATGATTCAAAATGTCATTTGGATCGGGCCTCATGTTGAATAACCACTTTTTAAACCCTCACAGTGACCAAAATTGCCATTTTTACAGAGTTTTGCTTACTCAAAATCTTCAATTTTGACAAATTTCAGGCACAGAAATGACTTTAAACACACTTATTTTAGTTGAAAAAGTAATAATTCACATCCAACCGTCATTTAAAGTCAAAAGATTAAATGTTAAAATTTCATCAATATTGACCATTTTTTCAACGTTCGACTGGTCCGGGGTCATCGTTTTTCATCAGAAAATTGATTTTTTGGACTCTACCAAAAATGATTCAAAATGTCATTTGGATCGGGCCTCATGTTGAATAACCACTTTTTAAACCCTCACAGTGACCAAAATTGCCATTTTTACAGAGTTTTGCTTACTCAAAATCTTCAATTTTGACAAATTTCAGGCACAGAAATGACTTTAAACACACTTATTTTAGTTGAAAAAGTAAGAATTCACATCCAAACGTCATTTAAAGTCAAAAGATTAAATGTTAAAATTTCATCAATATTGACCATTTTTTCAACGTTCGACTGGTCCGGGGTCATCGTTTTTCATCAGAAAATGGATTTTTTGGACTCTACCAAAAAAGATTCAAAATGTTTTTTGGATCGGGTCTCATGTTGAATAACCACTTTTTAAACCCTCACAGTGACCAAAATTGCCATTTTTACAGAGTTTTGCTTACTCAAAATCTTCAATTTTGACCAATTTCAGGCACAGAAATGACTTTAAACACACTTATTTTAGTTGAAAAAGTAAGAATTCACATCCAACCGTTATTTAAAGTCAAAAGATTAAATGTTAAAATTTCATCAATATTGACCATTTTTTCAACGTTCGACTGGTCCGGGGTCATCGTTTTTCATCAGAAAATTGATTTTTTGGACTCTACCAAAAATGATTCAAAATGTCATTTGGATCGGGCCTCATGTTGAATAACCACTTTTTAAACCCTCACAGTGACCAAAATTGCCATTTTTACAGAGTTTTGCTTACTCAAAATCTTCAATTTTGACCAATTTCAGGGACAGAAATGACTTTAAACACACTTATTTTAGTTGAAAAAGTAATAATTCACATCCAACCGTCATTTAAAGTCAAAAGATTAAATGTTAAAATTTCATCAATATTGACCATTTTTTCAACGTTCGACTGGTCCGGGGTCATCGTTTTTCATCAGAAAATTGATTTTTTGGACTCTACCAAAAATGATTCAAAATGTCATTTGGATCGGGCCTCATGTTGAATAACCACTTTTTAAACCCTCACAGTGACCAAAATTGCCATTTTTACAGAGTTTTGCTTACTCAAAATCTTCAATTTTGACCAATTTCAGGCACAGAAATGACTTTAAACACACTTATTTTAGTTGAAAAAGTAATAATTCAAATCCAACGTCATTTAAAGTCAAAAGATTAAATGTTAAAATTTCATCAATATTGACCATTTTTTCAACGTTCGACTGGTCTGGGGTCATCGTTTTTCATCAGAAAATTGATTTTTTGGACTCTACCAAAAATGATTCAAAATGTCATTTGGATCGGGCCTCATGTTGAATAACCACTTTTTAAACCCTCACAGTGACCAAAATTGCCATTTTTACAGAGTTTTGCTTACTCAAAATCTTCAATTTTGACCAATTTCAGGCACAGAAATGACTTTAAACACACTTATTTTAGTTGAAAAAGTAATAATTCACATCCAACCGTTATTTAAAGTCAAAAGATTAAATGTTAAAATTTCATCAATATTGACCATTTTTTCAACGTTCGACTGGTCCGGGGTCATCGTTTTTCATCAGAAAATTGATTTTTTGGACTCTACCAAAAATGATTCAAAATGTCATTTGGATCGGGCCTCATGTTGAATAACCACTTTTTAAACCCTCACAGTGACCAAAATTGCCATTTTTACAGAGTTTTGCTTACTCAAAATCTTAAATTTTGACCAATTTCAGGCACAGAAATGACTTTAAACACACTTATTTTAGTTGAAAAAGTAATAATTCACATCCAACCGTCATTTAAAGTCAAAAGATTAAATGTAAAAATTTCATCAATATTGACCATTTTTTCAACGTTCGACTGGTCCGGGGTCATCGTTTTTCATCAGAAAATTGATTTTTTGGACTCTACCAAAAATGATTCAAAATGTCATTTGGATCGGGCCTCATGTTGAATAACCACTTTTTAAACCCTCACAGTGACCAAAATTGCCATTTTTACAGAGTTTTGCTTACTCAAAATCTTAAATTTTGACCAATTTCAGGCACAGAAATGACTTTAAACACACTTATTTTAGTTGAAAAAGTAATAATTCACATCCAACCGTCATTTAAAGTCAAAAGATTAAATGTAAAAATTTCATCAATATTGACCATTTTTTCAACGTTCGACTGGTCCGGGGTCATCGTTTTTCATCAGAAAATTGATTTTTTGGACTCTACCAAAAATGATTCAAAATGTCATTTGGATCGGGCCTCATGTTGAATAACCACTTTTTAAACCCTCACAGTGACCAAAATTGCCATTTTTACAGAGTTTTGCTTACTCAAAATCTTCAATTTTGACAAATTTCAGGCACAGAAATGACTTTAAACACACTTATTTTAGTTGAAAAAGTAAGAATTCACATCCAACCGTCATTTAAAGTCAAAAGATTAAATGTTAAAATTTCATCAATATTGACCATTTTTTCAACGTTCGACTGGTCCGGGGTCATCGTTTTTCATCAGAAAATGGATTTTTTGGACTCTACCAAAAAAGATTCAAAATGTTTTTTGGATCGGGTCTCATGTTGAATAACCACTTTTTAAACCCTCACAGTGACCAAAATTGCCATTTTTACAGAGTTTTGCTTACTCAAAATCTTCAATTTTGACCAATTTCAGGCACAGAAATGACTTTAAACACACTTATTTTAGTTGAAAAAGTAATAATTCACATCCAACCGTCATTTAAAGTCAAAAGATTAAATGTTAAAATTTCATCAATATTGACCATTTTTACAACGTTCGACTGGTCCGGGGTCATCGTTTTTCATCAGAAAATTGATTTTTTGGACTCTACCAAAAATGATTCAAAATGTCATTTGGATCGGGCCTCATGTTGAATAACCACTTTTTAAACCCTCACAGTGACCAAAATTGCCATTTTTACAGAGTTTTGCTTACTCAAAATCTTCAATTTTGACCAATTTCAGGCACAGAAATGACTTTAAACACACTTATTTTAGTTGAAAAAGTAATAATTCACATCCAACCGTCATTTAAAGTCAAAAGATTAAATGTTAAAATTTCATCAATATTGACCATTTTTTCAACGTTCGACTGGTCCGGGGTCATCGTTTTTCATCAGAAAATTGATTTTTTGGACTCTACCAAAAATGATTCAAAATGTCATTTGGTTTGGGCCTCATGTTGAATAACCACTTTTTAAACCCTCACAGTGACCAAAATTGCTATTTTTACAGAGTTTTGCTTACTCAAAATCTTAAATTTTGACCAATTTCAGGCACAGAAATGACTTTAAACACACTTATTTTAGTTGAAAAAGTAATAATTCACATCCAACCGTCATTTAAAGTCAAAAGATTAAATGTAAAAATTTCATCAATATTGACCATTTTTTCAACGTTCGACTGGTCCGGGGTCATCGTTTTTCATCAGAAAATTGATTTTTTGGACTCTACCAAAAATGATTCAAAATGTCATTTGGATCGGGCCTCATGTTGAATAACCACTTTTTAAACCCTCACAGTGACCAAAATTGCCATTTTTACAGAGTTTTGCTTACTCAAAATCTTCAATTTTGACAAATTTCAGGCACAGAAATGACTTTAAACACACTTATTTTAGTTGAAAAAGTAAGAATTCACATCCAAACATCATTTAAAGTCAAAAGATTAAATGTTAAAATTTCATCAATATTGACCATTTTTTCAACGTTCGACTGGTCCGGGGTCATCGTTTTTCATCAGAAAATGGATTTTTTGGACTCTACCAAAAAAGATTCAAAATGTTTTTGGGATCGGGCCTCATGTTGAATAACCACTTTTTAAACCCTCACAGTGACCAAAATTGCCATTTTTACAGAGTTTTGCTTACTCAAAATCTTCAATTTTGACCAATTTCAGGAACAGAAATGACTTTAAACACACTTATTTTAGTTGAAAAAGTAATAATTAACATCCAACCGTTATTTAAAGTCAAAAGATTAAATGTTAAAATTTCATCAATATTGACCATTTTTTTCAACGTTCGACTGGTCCGGGGTCATCGTTTTTCATCAGAAAATTGATTTTTTGGACTCTACCAAAAATGATTCAAAATGTCATTTGGATCGGGCCTCATGTTGAATAACCACTTTTTAAACCCTCACAGTGACCAAAATTGCCATTTTTACAGAGTTTTGCTTACTCAAAATCTTAAATTTTGACCAATTTCAGGCACAGAAATGACTTTAAACACACTTATTTTAGTTGAAAAAGTAATAATTCACATCCAACCGTCATTTAAAGTCAAAAGATTAAATGTTAAAATTTCATCAATATTGACCATTTTTACAACGTTCGACTGGTCCGGGGTCATCGTTTTTCATCAGAAAATTGATTTTTTGGACTCTACCAAAAATGATTCAAAATGTCATTTGGATCGGGCCTCATGTTGAATAACCACTTTTTAAACCCTCACAGTGACCAAAATTGCTATTTTTACAGAGTTTTGCTTACTCAAAATCTTAAATTTTGACCAATTTCAGGCACAGAAATGACTTTAAACACACTTATTTTAGTTGAAAAAGTAATAATTCACATCCAACCGTCATTTAAAGTCAAAAGATTAAATGTTAAAATTTCATCAATATTGACCATTTTTACAACGTTCGACTGGTCCGGGGTCATCGTTTTTCATCAGAAAATTGATTTTTTGGACTCTACCAAAAATGATTCAAAATGTCATTTGGATCGGGCCTCATGTTGAATAACCACTTTTTAAACCCTCACAGTGACCAAAATTGCCATTTTTACAGAGTTTTGCTTACTCAAAATCTTCAATTTTGACCAATTTCAGGCACAGAAATGACTTTAAACACACTTATTTTAGTTGAAAAAGTAATAATTCAAATCCAACGTCATTTAAAGTCAAAAGATTAAATGTTAAAATTTCATCAATATTGACCATTTTTTCAACGTTCGACTGGTCCGGGGTCATCATTTTTCATCAGAAAATTGATTTTTTGGACTCTACCAAAAATGATTCAAAATGTCATTTGGATCGGGCCTCATGTTGAATAACCACTTTTTAAACCCTCACAGTGACCAAAATTGCCATTTTTACAGAGTTTATCTTACTCAGAATCTTCAATTTTGACCAATTTCAGGCACAGAAATGACTTTAAACACACTTATTTTATTTGAAAAAGTAATAATTCACATCCAACCGTCATTTAAAGTCAAAAGATTAAATGTTAAAATTTCATCAATATTGACCATTTTTTCAACGTTCGACTGGTCCGGGGTCATCGTTTTTCATCAGAAAATTGATTTTTTGGACTCTACCAAAAATGATTCAAAATGTCATTTGGATCGGGCCTCATGTTGAATAACCACTTTTTAAACCCTCACAGTGACCAAAATTGCCATTTTTACAGAGTTTTGCTTACTCAAAATCTTCAATTTTGACCAATTTCAGGCACAGAAATGACTTTAAACACACTTATTTTAGTTGAAAAAGTAATAATTCAAATCCAACGTCATTTAAAGTCAAAAGATTAAATGTTAAAATTTCATCAATATTGACCATTTTTTCAACGTTCGACTGGTCTGGGGTCATCGTTTTTCATCAGAAAATTGATTTTTTGGACTCTACCAAAAATGATTCAAAATGTCATTTGGATCGGGCCTCATGTTGAATAACCACTTTTTAAACCCTCACAGTGACCAAAATTGCCATTTTTACAGAGTTTTGCTTACTCAAAATCTTCAATTTTGACCAATTTCAGGCACAGAAATGACTTTAAACACACTTATTTTAGTTGAAAAAGTAATAATTCACATCCAACCGTTATTTAAAGTCAAAAGATTAAATGTTAAAATTTCATCAATATTGACCATTTTTTCAACGTTCGACTGGTCCGGGGTCATCGTTTTTCATCAGAAAATTGATTTTTTGGACTCTACCAAAAATGATTCAAAATGTCATTTGGATCGGGCCTCATGTTGAATAACCACTTTTTAAACCCTCACAGTGACCAAAATTGCCATTTTTACAGAGTTTTGCTTACTCAAAATCTTAAATTTTGACCAATTTCAGGCACAGAAATGACTTTAAACACACTTATTTTAGTTGAAAAAGTAATAATTCACATCCAACCGTCATTTAAAGTCAAAAGATTAAATGTAAAAATTTCATCAATATTGACCATTTTTTCAACGTTCGACTGGTCCGGGGTCATCGTTTTTCATCAGAAAATTGATTTTTTGGACTCTACCAAAAATGATTCAAAATGTCATTTGGATCGGGCCTCATGTTGAATAACCACTTTTTAAACCCTCACAGTGACCAAAATTGCCATTTTTACAGAGTTTTGCTTACTCAAAATCTTAAATTTTGACCAATTTCAGGCACAGAAATGACTTTAAACACACTTATTTTAGTTGAAAAAGTAATAATTCACATCCAACCGTCATTTAAAGTCAAAAGATTAAATGTAAAAATTTCATCAATATTGACCATTTTTTCAACGTTCGACTGGTCCGGGGTCATCGTTTTTCATCAGAAAATTGATTTTTTGGACTCTACCAAAAATGATTCAAAATGTCATTTGGATCGGGCCTCATGTTGAATAACCACTTTTTAAACCCTCACAGTGACCAAAATTGCCATTTTTACAGAGTTTTGCTTACTCAAAATCTTCAATTTTGACAAATTTCAGGCACAGAAATGACTTTAAACACACTTATTTTAGTTGAAAAAGTAAGAATTCACATCCAACCGTCATTTAAAGTCAAAAGATTAAATGTTAAAATTTCATCAATATTGACCATTTTTTCAACGTTCGACTGGTCCGGGGTCATCGTTTTTCATCAGAAAATGGATTTTTTGGACTCTACCAAAAAAGATTCAAAATGTTTTTTGGATCGGGTCTCATGTTGAATAACCACTTTTTAAACCCTCACAGTGACCAAAATTGCCATTTTTACAGAGTTTTGCTTACTCAAAATCTTCAATTTTGACCAATTTCAGGCACAGAAATGACTTTAAACACACTTATTTTAGTTGAAAAAGTAATAATTCACATCCAACCGTCATTTAAAGTCAAAAGATTAAATGTTAAAATTTCATCAATATTGACCATTTTTACAACGTTCGACTGGTCCGGGGTCATCGTTTTTCATCAGAAAATTGATTTTTTGGACTCTACCAAAAATGATTCAAAATGTCATTTGGATCGGGCCTCATGTTGAATAACCACTTTTTAAACCCTCACAGTGACCAAAATTGCCATTTTTACAGAGTTTTGCTTACTCAAAATCTTCAATTTTGACCAATTTCAGGCACAGAAATGACTTTAAACACACTTATTTTAGTTGAAAAAGTAATAATTCACATCCAACCGTCATTTAAAGTCAAAAGATTAAATGTTAAAATTTCATCAATATTGACCATTTTTTCAACGTTCGACTGGTCCGGGGTCATCGTTTTTCATCAGAAAATTGATTTTTTGGACTCTACCAAAAATGATTCAAAATGTCATTTGGTTTGGGCCTCATGTTGAATAACCACTTTTTAAACCCTCACAGTGACCAAAATTGCTATTTTTACAGAGTTTTGCTTACTCAAAATCTTAAATTTTGACCAATTTCAGGCACAGAAATGACTTTAAACACACTTATTTTAGTTGAAAAAGTAATAATTCACATCCAACCGTCATTTAAAGTCAAAAGATTAAATGTAAAAATTTCATCAATATTGACCATTTTTTCAACGTTCGACTGGTCCGGGGTCATCGTTTTTCATCAGAAAATTGATTTTTTGGACTCTACCAAAAATGATTCAAAATGTCATTTGGATCGGGCCTCATGTTGAATAACCACTTTTTAAACCCTCACAGTGACCAAAATTGCCATTTTTACAGAGTTTTGCTTACTCAAAATCTTCAATTTTGACAAATTTCAGGCACAGAAATGACTTTAAACACACTTATTTTAGTTGAAAAAGTAAGAATTCACATCCAAACATCATTTAAAGTCAAAAGATTAAATGTTAAAATTTCATCAATATTGACCATTTTTTCAACGTTCGACTGGTCCGGGGTCATCGTTTTTCATCAGAAAATGGATTTTTTGGACTCTACCAAAAAAGATTCAAAATGTTTTTGGGATCGGGCCTCATGTTGAATAACCACTTTTTAAACCCTCACAGTGACCAAAATTGCCATTTTTACAGAGTTTTGCTTACTCAAAATCTTCAATTTTGACCAATTTCAGGCACAGAAATGACTTTAAACACACTTATTTTAGTTGAAAAAGTAATAATTAACATCCAACCGTTATTTAAAGTCAAAAGATTAAATGTTAAAATTTCATCAATATTGACCATTTTTTTCAACGTTCGACTGGTCCGGGGTCATCGTTTTTCATCAGAAAATTGATTTTTTGGACTCTACCAAAAATGATTCAAAATGTCATTTGGATCGGGCCTCATGTTGAATAACCACTTTTTAAACCCTCACAGTGACCAAAATTGCCATTTTTACAGAGTTTTGCTTACTCAAAATCTTAAATTTTGACCAATTTCAGGCACAGAAATGACTTTAAACACACTTATTTTAGTTGAAAAAGTAATAATTCACATCCAACCGTCATTTAAAGTCAAAAGATTAAATGTTAAAATTTCATCAATATTGACCATTTTTACAACGTTCGACTGGTCCGGGGTCATCGTTTTTCATCAGAAAATTGATTTTTTGGACTCTACCAAAAATGATTCAAAATGTCATTTGGATCGGGCCTCATGTTGAATAACCACTTTTTAAACCCTCACAGTGACCAAAATTGCTATTTTTACAGAGTTTTGCTTACTCAAAATCTTAAATTTTGACCAATTTCAGGCACAGAAATGACTTTAAACACACTTATTTTAGTTGAAAAAGTAATAATTCACATCCAACCGTCATTTAAAGTCAAAAGATTAAATGTTAAAATTTCATCAATATTGACCATTTTTACAACGTTCGACTGGTCCGGGGTCATCGTTTTTCATCAGAAAATTGATTTTTTGGACTCTACCAAAAATGATTCAAAATGTCATTTGGATCGGGCCTCATGTTGAATAACCACTTTTTAAACCCTCACAGTGACCAAAATTGCCATTTTTACAGAGTTTTGCTTACTCAAAATCTTCAATTTTGACCAATTTCAGGCACAGAAATGACTTTAAACACACTTATTTTAGTTGAAAAAGTAATAATTCAAATCCAACGTCATTTAAAGTCAAAAGATTAAATGTTAAAATTTCATCAATATTGACCATTTTTTCAACGTTCGACTGGTCCGGGGTCATCATTTTTCATCAGAAAATTGATTTTTTGGACTCTACCAAAAATGATTCAAAATGTCATTTGGATCGGGCCTCATGTTGAATAACCACTTTTTAAACCCTCACAGTGACCAAAATTGCCATTTTTACAGAGTTTATCTTACTCAGAATCTTCAATTTTGACCAATTTCAGGCACAGAAATGACTTTAAACACACTTATTTTATTTGAAAAAGTAATAATTCACATCCAACCGTCATTTAAAGTCAAAAGATTAAATGTTAAAATTTCATCAATATTGACCATTTTTTCAACGTTCGACTGGTCCGGGGTCATCGTTTTTCATCAGAAAATTGATTTTTTGGACTCTACCAAAAATGATTCAAAATGTCATTTGGATCGGGCCTCATGTTGAATAACCACTTTTTAAACTCTCACAGTGACCAAAATTGCCATTTTTACAGAGTTTTGCTTACTCAAAATCTTAAATTTTGACCAATTTCAGGCACAGAAATGACTTTAAACACACTTATTTTAGTTGAAAAAGTAATAATTCACATCCAACCGTCATTTAAAGTCAAAAGATTAAATGTTAAAATTTCATCAATATTGACCATTTTTTCAACGTTCGACTGGTCCGGGGTCATCGTTTTTCATCAGAAAATTGATTTTTTGGACTCTACCAAAAATGATTCAAAATGTCATTTGGATCGGGCCTCATGTTGAATAACCACTTTTTAAACCCTCACAGTGACCAAAATTGCCATTTTTACAGAGATTTGCTTACTCAAAATCTTCAATTTTGACAAATTTCAGGCACAGAAATGACTTTAAACACACTTATTTTAGTTGAAAAAGTAAGAATTCACATCCAACCGTCATTTAAAGTCAAAAGATTAAATGTTAAAATTTCATCAATATTGACCATTTTTTCAACGTTCGACTGGTCCGGGGTCATCGTTTTTCATCAGAAAATGGATTTTTTGGACTCTACCAAAAAAGATTCAAAATGTTTTTTGGATCGGGTCTCATGTTGAATAACCACTTTTTAAACCCTCA
Organism: Lissotriton vulgaris; assembly: GCF_964263255.1. NCBI lineage: Eukaryota > Metazoa > Chordata > Amphibia > Caudata > Salamandridae > Lissotriton > Lissotriton vulgaris. The sequence continues at coordinate 197,386 of NW_028247452.1, read as the reverse complement.
CAGTGACCAAAATTGCCATTTTTACAGAGTTTTGCTTACTCAAAATCTTCAATTTTGACCAATTTCAGGCACAGAAATGACTTTAAACACACTTATTTTAGTTGAAAAAGTAATAATTCACATCCAACCGTTATTTAAAGTCAAAAGATTAAATGTTAAAATTTCATCAATATTGACCATTTTTTCAACGTTCGACTGGTCCGGGGTCATCGTTTTTCATCAGAAAATTGATTTTTTGGACTCTACCAAAAATGATTCAAAATGTCATTTGGATTGGGCCTCATGTTGAATAACCACTTTTTAAACCCTCACAGTGACCAAAATTGCCATTTTTACAGAGTTTTGCTTACTCAAAATCTTAAATTTTGACCAATTTCAGGCACAGAAATGACTTTAAACACACTTATTTTAGTTGAAAAAGTAATAATTCACATCCAACCGTCATTTAAAGTCAAAAGATTAAATGTTAAAATTTCATCAATATTGACCATTTTTACAACGTTCGACTGGTCCGGGGTCATCGTTTTTCATCAGAAAATTGATTTTTTGGACTCTACCAAAAATGATTCAAAATGTCATTTGGATCGGGCCTCATGTTGAATAACCACTTTTTAAACCCTCACAGTGACCAAAATTGCCATTTTTACAGAGTTTTGCTTACTCAAAATCTTCAATTTTGACCAATTTCAGGCACAGAAATGACTTTAAACACACTTATTTTAGTTGAAAAAGTAATAATTCACATCCAACCGTCATTTAAAGTCAAAAGATTAAATGTTAAAATTTCATCAATATTGACCATTTTTTCAACGTTCGACTGGTCCGGGGTCATCGTTTTTCATCAGAAAATTGATTTTTTGGACTCTACCAAAAATGATTCAAAATGTCATTTGGATCGGGCCTCATGTTGAATAACCACTTTTTAAACCCTCACAGTGACCAAAATTGCCATTTTTACAGAGTTTTGCTTACTCAAAATCTTAAATTTTGACCAATTTCAGGCACAGAAATGACTTTAAACACACTTATTTTAGTTGAAAAAGTAATAATTCACATCCAACCGTCATTTGAAGTCAAAAGATTAAATGTAAAAATTTCATCAATATTGACCATTTTTTCAACGTTCGACTGGTCCGGGGTCATCGTTTTTCATCAGAAAATTGATTTTTTGGACTCTACCAAAAATGATTCAAAATGTCATTTGGATCGGGCCTCATGTTGAATAACCACTTTTTAAACCCTCACAGTGACCAAAATTGCCATTTTTACAGAGTTTTGCTTACTCAAAATCTTCAATTTTGACAAATTTCAGGCACAGAAATGACTTTAAACACACTTATTTTAGTTGAAAAAGTAATAATTCACATCCAACCGTCATTTAAAGTCAAAAGATTAAATGTTAAAATTTCATCAATATTGACCATTTTTTCAACGTTCGACTGGTCCGGGGTCATCGTTTTTCATCAGAAAATTGATTTTTTGGACTCTACCAAAAATGATTCAAAATGTCATTTGGATCGGGCCTCATGTTGAATAACCACTTTTTAAACCCTCACAGTGACCAAAATTGCCATTTTTACAGAGTTTTGCTTACTCAAAATCTTCAATTTTGACAAATTTCAGGCACAGAAATGACTTTAAACACACTTATTTTAGTTGAAAAAGTAAGAATTCACATCCAAACGTCATTTAAAGTCAAAAGATTAAATGTTAAAATTTCATCAATATTGACCATTTTTTCAACGTTCGACTGGTCCGGGGTCATCGTTTTTCATCAGAAAATGGATTTTTTGGACTCTACCAAAAAAGATTCAAAATGTTTTTTGGATCGGGTCTCATGTTGAATAACCACTTTTTAAACCCTCACAGTGACCAAAATTGCCATTTTTACAGAGTTTTGCTTACTCAAAATCTTCAATTTTGACCAATTTCAGGCACAGAAATGACTTTAAACACACTTATTTTAGTTGAAAAAGTAAGAATTCACATCCAACCGTTATTTAAAGTCAAAAGATTAAATGTTAAAATTTCATCAATATTGACCATTTTTTCAACGTTCGACTGGTCCGGGGTCATCGTTTTTCATCAGAAAATTGATTTTTTGGACTCTACCAAAAATGATTCAAAATGTCATTTGGATCGGGCCTCATGTTGAATAACCACTTTTTAAACCCTCACAGTGACCAAAATTGCCATTTTTACAGAGTTTTGCTTACTCAAAATCTTCAATTTTGACCAATTTCAGGGACAGAAATGACTTTAAACACACTTATTTTAGTTGAAAAAGTAATAATTCACATCCAACCGTCATTTAAAGTCAAAAGATTAAATGTTAAAATTTCATCAATATTGACCATTTTTTCAACGTTCGACTGGTCCGGGGTCATCGTTTTTCATCAGAAAATTGATTTTTTGGACTCTACCAAAAATGATTCAAAATGTCATTTGGATCGGGCCTCATGTTGAATAACCACTTTTTAAACCCTCACAGTGACCAAAATTGCCATTTTTACAGAGTTTTGCTTACTCAAAATCTTCAATTTTGACCAATTTCAGGCACAGAAATGACTTTAAACACACTTATTTTAGTTGAAAAAGTAATAATTCAAATCCAACGTCATTTAAAGTCAAAAGATTAAATGTTAAAATTTCATCAATATTGACCATTTTTTCAACGTTCGACTGGTCTGGGGTCATCGTTTTTCATCAGAAAATTGATTTTTTGGACTCTACCAAAAATGATTCAAAATGTCATTTGGATCGGGCCTCATGTTGAATAACCACTTTTTAAACCCTCACAGTGACCAAAATTGCCATTTTTACAGAGTTTTGCTTACTCAAAATCTTCAATTTTGACCAATTTCAGGCACAGAAATGACTTTAAACACACTTATTTTAGTTGAAAAAGTAATAATTCACATCCAACCGTTATTTAAAGTCAAAAGATTAAATGTTAAAATTTCATCAATATTGACCATTTTTTCAACGTTCGACTGGTCCGGGGTCATCGTTTTTCATCAGAAAATTGATTTTTTGGACTCTACCAAAAATGATTCAAAATGTCATTTGGATCGGGCCTCATGTTGAATAACCACTTTTTAAACCCTCACAGTGACCAAAATTGCCATTTTTACAGAGTTTTGCTTACTCAAAATCTTAAATTTTGACCAATTTCAGGCACAGAAATGACTTTAAACACACTTATTTTAGTTGAAAAAGTAATAATTCACATCCAACCGTCATTTAAAGTCAAAAGATTAAATGTAAAAATTTCATCAATATTGACCATTTTTTCAACGTTCGACTGGTCCGGGGTCATCGTTTTTCATCAGAAAATTGATTTTTTGGACTCTACCAAAAATGATTCAAAATGTCATTTGGATCGGGCCTCATGTTGAATAACCACTTTTTAAACCCTCACAGTGACCAAAATTGCCATTTTTACAGAGTTTTGCTTACTCAAAATCTTAAATTTTGACCAATTTCAGGCACAGAAATGACTTTAAACACACTTATTTTAGTTGAAAAAGTAATAATTCACATCCAACCGTCATTTAAAGTCAAAAGATTAAATGTAAAAATTTCATCAATATTGACCATTTTTTCAACGTTCGACTGGTCCGGGGTCATCGTTTTTCATCAGAAAATTGATTTTTTGGACTCTACCAAAAATGATTCAAAATGTCATTTGGATCGGGCCTCATGTTGAATAACCACTTTTTAAACCCTCACAGTGACCAAAATTGCCATTTTTACAGAGTTTTGCTTACTCAAAATCTTCAATTTTGACAAATTTCAGGCACAGAAATGACTTTAAACACACTTATTTTAGTTGAAAAAGTAAGAATTCACATCCAACCGTCATTTAAAGTCAAAAGATTAAATGTTAAAATTTCATCAATATTGACCATTTTTTCAACGTTCGACTGGTCCGGGGTCATCGTTTTTCATCAGAAAATGGATTTTTTGGACTCTACCAAAAAAGATTCAAAATGTTTTTTGGATCGGGTCTCATGTTGAATAACCACTTTTTAAACCCTCACAGTGACCAAAATTGCCATTTTTACAGAGTTTTGCTTACTCAAAATCTTCAATTTTGACCAATTTCAGGCACAGAAATGACTTTAAACACACTTATTTTAGTTGAAAAAGTAATAATTCACATCCAACCGTCATTTAAAGTCAAAAGATTAAATGTTAAAATTTCATCAATATTGACCATTTTTACAACGTTCGACTGGTCCGGGGTCATCGTTTTTCATCAGAAAATTGATTTTTTGGACTCTACCAAAAATGATTCAAAATGTCATTTGGATCGGGCCTCATGTTGAATAACCACTTTTTAAACCCTCACAGTGACCAAAATTGCCATTTTTACAGAGTTTTGCTTACTCAAAATCTTCAATTTTGACCAATTTCAGGCACAGAAATGACTTTAAACACACTTATTTTAGTTGAAAAAGTAATAATTCACATCCAACCGTCATTTAAAGTCAAAAGATTAAATGTTAAAATTTCATCAATATTGACCATTTTTTCAACGTTCGACTGGTCCGGGGTCATCGTTTTTCATCAGAAAATTGATTTTTTGGACTCTACCAAAAATGATTCAAAATGTCATTTGGTTTGGGCCTCATGTTGAATAACCACTTTTTAAACCCTCACAGTGACCAAAATTGCTATTTTTACAGAGTTTTGCTTACTCAAAATCTTAAATTTTGACCAATTTCAGGCACAGAAATGACTTTAAACACACTTATTTTAGTTGAAAAAGTAATAATTCACATCCAACCGTCATTTAAAGTCAAAAGATTAAATGTAAAAATTTCATCAATATTGACCATTTTTTCAACGTTCGACTGGTCCGGGGTCATCGTTTTTCATCAGAAAATTGATTTTTTGGACTCTACCAAAAATGATTCAAAATGTCATTTGGATCGGGCCTCATGTTGAATAACCACTTTTTAAACCCTCACAGTGACCAAAATTGCCATTTTTACAGAGTTTTGCTTACTCAAAATCTTCAATTTTGACAAATTTCAGGCACAGAAATGACTTTAAACACACTTATTTTAGTTGAAAAAGTAAGAATTCACATCCAAACATCATTTAAAGTCAAAAGATTAAATGTTAAAATTTCATCAATATTGACCATTTTTTCAACGTTCGACTGGTCCGGGGTCATCGTTTTTCATCAGAAAATGGATTTTTTGGACTCTACCAAAAAAGATTCAAAATGTTTTTGGGATCGGGCCTCATGTTGAATAACCACTTTTTAAACCCTCACAGTGACCAAAATTGCCATTTTTACAGAGTTTTGCTTACTCAAAATCTTCAATTTTGACCAATTTCAGGCACAGAAATGACTTTAAACACACTTATTTTAGTTGAAAAAGTAATAATTAACATCCAACCGTTATTTAAAGTCAAAAGATTAAATGTTAAAATTTCATCAATATTGACCATTTTTTTCAACGTTCGACTGGTCCGGGGTCATCGTTTTTCATCAGAAAATTGATTTTTTGGACTCTACCAAAAATGATTCAAAATGTCATTTGGATCGGGCCTCATGTTGAATAACCACTTTTTAAACCCTCACAGTGACCAAAATTGCCATTTTTACAGAGTTTTGCTTACTCAAAATCTTAAATTTTGACCAATTTCAGGCACAGAAATGACTTTAAACACACTTATTTTAGTTGAAAAAGTAATAATTCACATCCAACCGTCATTTAAAGTCAAAAGATTAAATGTTAAAATTTCATCAATATTGACCATTTTTACAACGTTCGACTGGTCCGGGGTCATCGTTTTTCATCAGAAAATTGATTTTTTGGACTCTACCAAAAATGATTCAAAATGTCATTTGGATCGGGCCTCATGTTGAATAACCACTTTTTAAACCCTCACAGTGACCAAAATTGCCATTTTTACAGAGTTTTGCTTACTCAAAATCTTCAATTTTGACCAATTTCAGGCACAGAAATGACTTTAAACACACTTATTTTAGTTGAAAAAGTAATAATTCACATCCAACCGTCATTTAAAGTCAAAAGATTAAATGTTAAAATTTCATCAATATTGACCATTTTTTCAACGTTCGACTGGTCCGGGGTCATCATTTTTCATCAGAAAATAGATTTTTTGGACTCTACCAAAAATGATTCAAAATGTCATTTGGATCGGGCCTCATGTTGAATAACCACTTTTTAAACCCTCACAGTGACCAAAATTGCCATTTTTACAGAGTTTATCTTACTCAGAATCTTCAATTTTGACCAATTTCAGGCACAGAAATGACTTTAAACACACTTATTTTATTTGAAAAAGTAATAATTCACATCCAACCGTCATTTAAAGTCAAAAGATGAAATGTTAAAATTTCATCAATATTGACCATTTTTTCAACGTTCGACTGGTCCGGGGTCATCGTTTTTCATCAGAAAATTGATTTTTTGGACTCTACCAAAAATGATTCAAAATGTCATTTGGATCGGGCCTCATGTTGAATAACCACTTTTTAAACTCTCACAGTGACCAAAATTGCCATTTTTACAGAGTTTTGCTTACTCAAAATCTTAAATTTTGACCAATTTCAGGCACAGAAATGACTTTAAACACACTTATTTTAGTTGAAAAAGTAATAATTCACATCCAACCGTCATTTAAAGTCAAAAGATTAAATGTTAAAATTTCATCAATATTGACCATTTTTTCAACGTTCGACTGGTCCGGGGTCATCGTTTTTCATCAGAAAATTGATTTTTTGGACTCTACCAAAAATGATTCAAAATGTCATTTGGATCGGGCCTCATGTTGAATAACCACTTTTTAAACCCTCACAGTGACCAAAATTGCCATTTTTACAGAGATTTGCTTACTCAAAATCTTCAATTTTGACAAATTTCAGGCACAGAAATGACTTTAAACACACTTATTTTAGTTGAAAAAGTAAGAATTCACATCCAACCGTCATTTAAAGTCAAAAGATTAAATGTTAAAATTTCATCAATATTGACCATTTTTACAACGTTCGACTGGTCCGGGGTCATCGTTTTTCATCAGAAAATTGATTTTTTGGACTCTACCAAAAATGATTCAAAATGTCATTTGGATCGGGCCTCATGTTGAATAACCACTTTTTAAACCCTCACAGTGACCAAAATTGCCATTTTTACAGAGTTTTGCTTACTCAAAATCTTCAATTTTGACCAATTTCAGGCACAGAAATGACTTTAAACACACTTATTTTAGTTGAAAAAGTAATAATTCACATCCAACCGTCATTTAAAGTCAAAAGATTAAATGTTAAAATTTCATCAATATTGACCATTTTTTCAACGTTCGACTGGTCCGGGGTCATCAATTTTCATCAGAAAATTGATTTTTTGGACTCTACCAAAAATGATTCAAAATGTCATTTGGATCGGGCCTCATGTTGAATAACCACTTTTTAAACCCTCACAGTGACCAAAATTGCCATTTTTACAGAGTTTTGCTTACTCAAAATCTTAAATTTTGACCAATTTCAGGCACAGAAATGACTTTAAACACACTTATTTTAGTTGAAAAAGTAATAATTCACATCCAACCGTCATTTGAAGTCAAAAGATTAAATGTAAAAATTTCATCAATATTGACCATTTTTTCAACGTTCGACTGGTCCGGGGTCATCGTTTTTCATCAGAAAATTGATTTTTTGGACTCTACCAAAAATGATTCAAAATGTCATTTGGATCGGGCCTCATGTTGAATAACCACTTTTTAAACCCTCACAGTGACCAAAATTGCCATTTTTACAGAGTTTTGCTTACTCAAAATCTTCAATTTTGACAAATTTCAGGCACAGAAATGACTTTAAACACACTTATTTTAGTTGAAAAAGTAAGAATTCACATCCAAACGTCATTTAAAGTCAAAAGATTAAATGTTAAAATTTCATCAATATTGACCATTTTTTCAACGTTCGACTGGTCCGGGGTCATCGTTTTTCATCAGAAAATGGATTTTTTGGACTCTACCAAAAAAGATTCAAAATGTTTTTTGGATCGGGTCTCATGTTGAATAACCACTTTTTAAACCCTCACAGTGACCAAAATTGCCATTTTTACAGAGTTTTGCTTACTCAAAATCTTCAATTTTGACCAATTTCAGGCACAGAAATGACTTTAAACACACTTATTTTAGTTGAAAAAGTAATAATTCACATCCAACCGTTATTTAAAGTCAAAAGATTAAATGTTAAAATTTCATCAATATTGACTATTTTTTCAACGTTCGACTGGTCCGGGGTCATCGTTTTTCATCAGAAAATTGATTTTTTGGACTCTACCAAAAATGATTCAAAATGTCATTTGGATTGGGCCTCATGTTGAATAACCACTTTTTAAACCCTCACAGTGACCAAAATTGCCATTTTTACAGAGTTTTGCTTACTCAAAATCTTAAATTTTGACCAATTTCAGGCACAGAAATGACTTTAAACACACTTATTTTCGTTGAAAAAGTAATAATTCACATCCAACCGTCATTTAAAGTCAAAAGATTAAATGTTAAAATTTCATCAATATTGACCATTTTTACAACGTTCGACTGGTCCGGGGTCATCGTTTTTCATCAGAAAATTGATTTTTTGGACTCTACCAAAAATGATTCAAAATGTCATTTGGATCGGGCCTCATGTTGAATAACCACTTTTTAAACCCTCACAGTGACCAAAATTGCCATTTTTACAGAGTTTTGCTTACTCAAAATCTTCAATTTTGACCAATTTCAGGCACAGAAATGACTTTAAACACACTTATTTTAGTTGAAAAAGTAATAATTCACATCCAACCGTCATTTAAAGTCAAAAGATTAAATGTTAAAATTTCATCAATATTGACCATTTTTTCAACGTTCGACTGGTCCGGGGTCATCGTTTTTCATCAGAAAATTGATTTTTTGGACTCTACCAAAAATGATTCAAAATGTCATTTGGATCGGGCCTCATGTTGAATAACCACTTTTTAAACCCTCACAGTGACCAAAATTGCCATTTTTACAGAGTTTTGCTTACTCAAAATCTTCAATTTTGACCAATTTCAGGCACAGAAATGACTTTAAACACACTTATTTTAGTTGAAAAAGTAATAATTCACATCCAACCGTCATTTGAAGTCAAAAGATTAAATGTAAAAATTTCATCAATATTGACCATTTTTTCAACGTTCGACTGGTCCGGGGTCATCGTTTTTCATCAGAAAATTGATTTTTTGGACTCTACCAAAAATGATTCAAAATGTCATTTGGATCGGGCCTCATGTTGAATAACCACTTTTTAAACCCTCACAGTGACCAAAATTGCCATTTTTACAGAGTTTTGCTTACTCAAAATCTTCAATTTTGACAAATTTCAGGCACAGAAATGACTTTAAACACACTTATTTTAGTTGAAAAAGTAAGAATTCACATCCAAACGTCATTTAAAGTCAAAAGATTAAATGTTAAAATTTCATCAATATTGACCATTTTTTCAACGTTCGACTGGTCCGGGGTCATCGTTTTTCATCAGAAAATGGATTTTTTGGACTCTACCAAAAAAGATTCAAAATGTTTTTTGGATCGGGTCTCATGTTGAATAACCACTTTTTAAACCCTCACAGTGACCAAAATTGCCATTTTTACAGAGTTTTGCTTACTCAAAATCTTCAATTTTGACCAATTTCAGGCACAGAAATGACTTTAAACACACTTATTTTAGTTGAAAAAGTAAGAATTCACATCCAACCGTTATTTAAAGTCAAAAGATTAAATGTTAAAATTTCATCAATATTGACCATTTTTTCAACGTTCGACTGGTCCGGGGTCATCGTTTTTCATCAGAAAATTGATTTTTTGGACTCTACCAAAAATGATTCAAAATGTCATTTGGATCGGGCCTCATGTTGAATAACCACTTTTTAAACCCTCACAGTGACCAAAATTGCCATTTTTACAGAGTTTTGCTTACTCAAAATCTTAAATTTTGACCAATTTCAGGCACAGAAATGACTTTAAACACACTTATTTTAGTTGAAAAAGTAATAATTCACATCCAACCGTCATTTAAAGTCAAAAGATTAAATGTTAAAATTTCATCAATATTGACCATTTTTACAACGTTCGACTGGTCCGGGGTCATCGTTTTTCATCAGAAAATAGATTTTTTGGACTCTACCAAAAATGATTCAAAATGTCATTTGGATCGGGCCTCATGTTGAATAACCACTTTTTAAACCCTCACAGTGACCAAAATTGCCATTTTTACAGAGATTTGCTTACTCAAAATCTTCAATTTTGACAAATTTCAGGCACAGAAATGACTTTAAACACACTTATTTTAGTTGAAAAAGTAAGAATTCACATCCAACTTTCATTTAAAGTCAAAAGATTAAATGTTAAAATTTCATCAATATTGACCATTTTTTCAACGTTCGACTGGTCCGGGGTCATCGTTTTTCATCAGAAAATGGATTTTTTGGACTCTACCAAAAAAGATTCAAAATGTTTTTTGGATCGGGTCTCATGTTGAATAACCACTTTTTAAACCCTCACAGTGACCAAAATTGCCATTTTTACAGAGTTTTGCTTACTCAAAATCTTCAATTTTGACCAATTTCAGGCACAGAAATGACTTTAAACACACTTATTTTAGTTGAAAAAGTAATAATTCACATCCAACCGTTATTTAAAGTCAAAAGATTAAATGTTAAAATTTCATCAATATTGACCATTTTTTCAACGTTCGACTGGTCCGGGGTCATCGTTTTTCATCAGAAAATTGATTTTTTGGACTCTACCAAAAATGATTCAAAATGTCATTTGGATTGGGCCTCATGTTGAATAACCACTTTTTAAACCCTCACAGTGACCAAAATTGCCATTTTTACAGAGTTTTGCTTACTCAAAATCTTAAATTTTGACCAATTTCAGGCACAGAAATGACTTTAAACACACTTATTTTAGTTGAAAAAGTAATAATTCACATCCAACCGTCATTTAAAGTCAAAAGATTAAATGTTAAAATTTCATCAATATTGACCATTTTTACAACGTTCGACTGGTCCGGGGTCATCGTTTTTCATCAGAAAATTGATTTTTTGGACTCTACCAAAAATGATTCAAAATGTCATTTGGATCGGGCCTCATGTTGAATAACCACTTTTTAAACCCTCACAGTGACCAAAATTGCCATTTTTACAGAGTTTTGCTTACTCAAAATCTTCAATTTTGACCAATTTCAGGCACAGAAATGACTTTAAACACACTTATTTTAGTTGAAAAAGTAATAATTCACATCCAACCGTCATTTAAAGTCAAAAGATTAAATGTTAAAATTTCATCAATATTGACCATTTTTTCAACGTTCGACTGGTCCGGGGTCATCGTTTTTCATCAGAAAATTGATTTTTTGGACTCTACCAAAAATGATTCAAAATGTCATTTGGATCGGGCCTCATGTTGAATAACCACTTTTTAAACCCTCACAGTGACCAAAATTGCCATTTTTACAGAGTTTTGCTTACTCAAAATCTTAAATTTTGACCAATTTCAGGCACAGAAATGACTTTAAACACACTTATTTTAGTTGAAAAAGTAATAATTCACATCCAACCGTCATTTGAAGTCAAAAGATTAAATGTAAAAATTTCATCAATATTGACCATTTTTTCAACGTTCGACTGGTCCGGGGTCATCGTTTTTCATCAGAAAATTGATTTTTTGGACTCTACCAAAAATGATTCAAAATGTCATTTGGATCGGGCCTCGTGTTGAATAACCACTTTTTAAACCCTCACAGTGACCAAAATTGCCATTTTTACAGAGTTTTGCTTACTCAAAATCTTCAATTTTGACAAATTTCAGGCACAGAAATGACTTTAAACACACTTATTTTAGTTGAAAAAGTAAGAATTCACATCCAAACGTCATTTAAAGTCAAAAGATTAAATGTTAAAATTTCATCAATATTGACCATTTTTTCAACGTTCGACTGGTCCGGGGTCATCGTTTTTCATCAGAAAATGGATTTTTTGGACTCTACCAAAAAAGATTCAAAATGTTTTTTGGATCGGGTCTCATGTTGAATAACCACTTTTTAAACCCTCACAGTGACCAAAATTGCCATTTTTACAGAGTTTTGCTTACTCAAAATCTTCAATTTTGACCAATTTCAGGCACAGAAATGACTTTAAACACACTTATTTTAGTTGAAAAAGTAAGAATTCACATCCAACCGTTATTTAAAGTCAAAAGATTAAATGTTAAAATTTCATCAATATTGACCATTTTTTCAACGTTCGACTGGTCCGGGGTCATCGTTTTTCATCAGAAAATTGATTTTTTGGACTCTACCAAAAATGATTCAAAATGTCATTTGGATCGGGCCTCATGTTGAATAACCACTTTTTAAACCCTCACAGTGACCAAAATTGCCATTTTTACAGAGTTTTGCTTACTCAAAATCTTAAATTTTGACCAATTTCAGGCACAGAAATGACTTTAAACACACTTATTTTAGTTGAAAAAGTAATAATTCACATCCAACCGTCATTTAAAGTCAAAAGATTAAATGTTAAAATTTCATCAATATTGACCATTTTTACAACGTTCGACTGGTCCGGGGTCATCGTTTTTCATCAGAAAATTGATTTTTTGGACTCTACCAAAAATGATTCAAAATGTCATTTGGATCGGGCCTCATGTTGAATAACCACTTTTTAAACCCTCACAGTGACCAAAATTGCCATTTTTACAGAGTTTATCTTACTCAGAATCTTCAATTTTGACCAATTTCAGGCACAGAAATGACTTTAAACACACTTATTTTATTTGAAAAAGTAATAATTCACATCCAACCGTCATTTAAAGTCAAAAGATTAAATGTTAAAATTTCATCAATATTGACCATTTTTTCAACGTTCGACTGGTCCGGGGTCATCGTTTTTCATCAGAAAATTGATTTTTTGGACTCTACCAAAAATGATTCAAAATGTCATTTGGATCGGGCCTCATGTTGAATAACCACTTTTTAAACTCTCACAGTGACCAAAATTGCCATTTTTACAGAGTTTTGCTTACTCAAAATCTTAAATTTTGACCAATTTCAGGCACAGAAATGACTTTAAACACACTTATTTTAGTTGAAAAAGTAATAATTCACATCCAACCGTCATTTAAAGTCAAAAGATTAAATGTTAAAATTTCATCAATATTGACCATTTTTTCAACGTTCGACTGGTCCGGGGTCATCGTTTTTCATCAGAAAATTGATTTTTTGGACTCTACCAAAAATGATTCAAAATGTCATTTGGATCGGGCCTCATGTTGAATAACCACTTTTTAAACCCTCACAGTGACCAAAATTGCCATTTTTACAGAGATTTGCTTACTCAAAATCTTCAATTTTGACAAATTTCAGGCACAGAAATGACTTTAAACACACTTATTTTAGTTGAAAAAGTAAGAATTCACATCCAACCGTCATTTAAAGTCAAAAGATTAAATGTTAAAATTTCATCAATATTGACCATTTTTTCAACGTTCGACTGGTCCGGGGTCATTGTTTTTCATCAGAAAATGGATTTTTTGGACTCTACCAAAAAAGATTCAAAATGTTTTTTGGATCGGGTCTCATGTTGAATAACCACTTTTTAAACCCTCACAGTGACCAAAATTGCCATTTTTACAGAGTTTTGCTTACTCAAAATCTTCAATTTTGACCAATTTCAGGCACAGAAATGACTTTAAACACACTTATTTTAGTTGAAAAAGTAATAATTCACATCCAACCGTTATTTAAAGTCAAAAGATTAAATGTTAAAATTTCATCAATATTGACCATTTTTTCAACGTTCGACTGGTCCGGGGTCATCGTTTTTCATCAGAAAATTGATTTTTTGGACTCTACCAAAAATGATTCAAAATGTCATTTGGATTGGGCCTCATGTTGAATAACCACTTTTTAAACCCTCACAGTGACCAAAATTGCCATTTTTACAGAGTTTTGCTTACTCAAAATCTTAAATTTTGACCAATTTCAGGCACAGAAATGACTTTAAACACACTTATTTTAGTTGAAAAAGTAATAATTCACATCCAACCGTCATTTAAAGTCAAAAGATTAAATGTTAAAATTTCATCAATATTGACCATTTTTACAACGTTCGACTGGTCCGGGGTCATCGTTTTTCATCAGAAAATTGATTTTTTGGACTCTACCAAAAATGATTCAAAATGTCATTTGGATCGGGCCTCATGTTGAATAACCACTTTTTAAACCCTCACAGTGACCAAAATTGCCATTTTTACAGAGTTTTGCTTACTCAAAATCTTCAATTTTGACCAATTTCAGGCACAGAAATGACTTTAAACACACTTATTTTAGTTGAAAAAGTAATAATTCACATCCAACCGTCATTTAAAGTCAAAAGATTAAATGTTAAAATTTCATCAATATTGACCATTTTTTCAACGTTCGACTGGTCCGGGGTCATCGTTTTTCATCAGAAAATTGATTTTTTGGACTCTACCAAAAATGATTCAAAATGTCATTTGGATCGGGCCTCATGTTGAATAACCACTTTTTAAACCCTCACAGTGACCAAAATTGCCATTTTTACAGAGTTTTGCTTACTCAAAATCTTAAATTTTGACCAATTTCAGGCACAGAAATGACTTTAAACACACTTATTTTAGTTGAAAAAGTAATAATTCACATCCAACCGTCATTTGAAGTCAAAAGATTAAATGTAAAAATTTCATCAATATTGACCATTTTTTCAACGTTCGACTGGTCCGGGGTCATCGTTTTTCATCAGAAAATTGATTTTTTGGACTCTACCAAAAATGATTCAAAATGTCATTTGGATCGGGCCTCATGTTGAATAACCACTTTTTAAACCCTCACAGTGACCAAAATTGCCATTTTTACAGAGTTTTGCTTACTCAAAATCTTCAATTTTGACAAATTTCAGGCACAGAAATGACTTTAAACACACTTATTTTAGTTGAAAAAGTAATAATTCACATCCAACCGTCATTTAAAGTCAAAAGATTAAATGTTAGAATTTCATCAATATTGACCATTTTTTCAACGTTCGACTGGTCCGGGGTCATCGTTTTTCATCAGAAAATTGATTTTTTGGACTCTACCAAAAATGATTCAAAATGTCATTTGGATCGGGCCTCATGTTGAATAACCACTTTTTAAACCCTCACAGTGACCAAAATTGCCATTTTTACAGAGTTTTGCTTACTCAAAATCTTCAATTTTGACACATTTCAGGCACAGAAATGACTTTAAACACACTTATTTTAGTTGAAAAAGTAAGAATTCACATCCAAACGTCATTTAAAGTCAAAAGATTAAATGTTAAAATTTCATCAATATTGACCATTTTTTCAACGTTCGACTGGTCCGGGGTCATCGTTTTTCATCAGAAAATGGATTTTTGGGACTCTACCAAAAAAGATTCAAAATGTTTTTTGGATCGGGTCTCATGTTGAATAACCACTTTTTAAACCCTCACAGTGACCAAAATTGCCATTTTTACAGAGTTTTGCTTACTCAAAATCTTCAATTTTGACCAATTTCAGGCACAGAAATGACTTTAAACACACTTATTTTAGTTGAAAAAGTAAGAATTCACATCCAACCGTTATTTAAAGTCAAAAGATTAAATGTTAAAATTTCATCAATATTGACCATTTTTTCAACGTTCGACTGGTCCGGGGTCATCGTTTTTCATCAGAAAATTGATTTTTTGGACTCTACCAAAAATGATTCAAAATGTCATTTGGATCGGGCCTCATGTTGAATAACCACTTTTTAAACCCTCACAGTGACCAAAATTGCCATTTTTACAGAGTTTTGCTTACTCAAAATCTTCAATTTTGACCAATTTCAGGGACAGAAATGACTTTAAACACACTTATTTTAGTTGAAAAAGTAATAATTCACATCCAACCGTCATTTAAAGTCAAAAGATTAAATGTTAAAATTTCATCAATATTGACCATTTTTTCAACGTTCGACTGGTCCGGGGTCATCGTTTTTCATCAGAAAATTGATTTTTTGGACTCTACCAAAAATGATTCAAAATGTCATTTGGATCGGGCCTCATGTTGAATAACCACTTTTTAAACCCTCACAGTGACCAAAATTGCCATTTTTACAGAGTTTTGCTTACTCAAAATCTTTAATTTTGACCAATTTCAGGCACAGAAATGACTTTAAACACACTTATTTTAGTTGAAAAAGTAATAATTCAAATCCAACGTCATTTAAAGTCAAAAGATTAAATGTTAAAATTTCATCAATATTGACCATTTTTTCAACGTTCGACTGGTCTGGGGTCATCGTTTTTCATCAGAAAATGGATTTTTTGGACTCTACCAAAAATGATTCAAAATGTCATTTGGATCGGGCCTCATGTTGAATAACCACTTTTTAAACCCTCACAGTGACCAAAATTGCCATTTTTACAGAGTTTTGCTTACTCAAAATCTTCAATTTTGACCAATTTCAGGCACAGAAATGACTTTAAACACACTTATTTTAGTTGAAAAAGTAATAATTCACATCCAACCGTTATTTAAAGTCAAAAGATTAAATGTTAAAATTTCATCAATATTGACCATTTTTTCAACGTTCGACTGGTCCGGGGTCATCGTTTTTCATCAGAAAATTGATTTTTTGGACTCTACCAAAAATGATTCAAAATGTCATTTGGATCGGGCCTCATGTTGAATAACCACTTTTTAAACCCTCACAGTGACCAAAATTGCCATTTTTACAGAGTTTTGCTTACTCAAAATCTTAAATTTTGACCAATTTCAGGCACAGAAATGACTTTAAACACACTTATTTTAGTTGAAAAAGTAATAATTCACATCCAACCGTCATTTAAAGTCAAAAGATTAAATGTAAAAATTTCATCAATATTGACCATTTTTTCAACGTTCGACTGGTCCGGGGTCATCGTTTTTCATCAGAAAATTGATTTTTTGGACTCTACCAAAAATGATTCAAAATGTCATTTGGATCGGGCCTCATGTTGAATAACCACTTTTTAAACCCTCACAGTGACCAAAATTGCCATTTTTACAGAGTTTTGCTTACTCAAAATCTTCAATTTTGACAAATTTCAGGCACAGAAATGACTTTAAACACACTTATTTTAGTTGAAAAAGTAAGAATTCACATCCAACCGTCATTTAAAGTCAAAAGATTAAATGTTAAAATTTCATCAATATTGACCATTTTTTCAACGTTCGACTGGTCCGGGGTCATCGTTTTTCATCAGAAAATGGATTTTTTGGACTCTACCAAAAAAGATTCAAAATGTTTTTTGGATCGGGTCTCATGTTGAATAACCACTTTTTAAACCCTCACAGTGACCAAAATTGCCATTTTTACAGAGTTTTGCTTACTCAAAATCTTCAATTTTGACCAATTTCAGGCACAGAAATGACTTTAAACACACTTATTTTAGTTGAAAAAGTAATAATTCACATCCAACCGTTATTTAAAGTCAAAAGATTAAATGTTAAAATGTCATCAATATTGACCATTTTTTCAACGTTCGACTGGTCCGGGGTCATCGTTTTTCATCAGAAAATTGATTTTTTGGACTCTACCAAAAATGATTCAAAATGTCATTTGGATCGGGCCTCATGTTGAATAACCACTTTTTAAACCCTCACAGTGACCAAAATTGCCATTTTTACAGAGTTTTGCTTACTCAAAATCTTAAATTTTGACCAATTTCAGGCACAGAAATGACTTTAAACACACTTATTTTAGTTGAAAAAGTAATAATTCACATCCAACCGTCATTTAAAGTCAAAAGATTAAATGTTAAAATTTCATCAATATTGACCATTTTTTCAACGTTCGACTGGTCCGGGGTCATCGTTTTTCATCAGAAAATTGATTTTTTGGACTCTACCAAAAATGATTCAAAATGTCATTTGGATCGGGCCTCATGTTGAATAACCACTTTTTAAACCCTCACAGTGACCAAAATTGCCATTTTTACAGAGTTTTGCTTACTCAAAATCTTCAATTTTGACCAATTTCAGGCACAGAAATGACTTTAAACACACTTATTTTAGTTGAAAAAGTAATAATTCACATCCAACCGTCATTTAAAGTCAAAAGATTAAATGTTAAAATTTCATCAATATTGACCATTTTTTCAACGTTCGACTGGTCCGGGGTCATCATTTTTCATCAGAAAATAGATTTTTTGGACTCTACCAAAAATGATTCAAAATGTCATTTGGATCGGGCCTCATGTTGAATAACCACTTTTTAAACCCTCACAGTGACCAAAATTGCCATTTTTACAGAGTTTATCTTACTCAGAATCTTCAATTTTGACCAATTTCAGGCACAGAAATGACTTTAAACACACTTATTTTATTTGAAAAAGTAATAATTCACATCCAACCGTCATTTAAAGTCAAAAGATGAAATGTTAAAATTTCATCAATATTGACCATTTTTTCAACGTTCGACTGGTCCGGGGTCATCGTTTTTCATCAGAAAATTGATTTTTTGGACTCTACCAAAAATGATTCAAAATGTCATTTGGATCGGGCCTCATGTTGAATAACCACTTTTTAAACTCTCACAGTGACCAAAATTGCCATTTTTACAGAGTTTTGCTTACTCAAAATCTTAAATTTTGACCAATTTCAGGCACAGAAATGACTTTAAACACACTTATTTTAGTTGAAAAAGTAATAATTCACATCCAACCGTCATTTAAAGTCAAAAGATTAAATGTTAAAATTTCATCAATATTGACCATTTTTTCAACGTTCGACTGGTCCGGGGTCATCGTTTTTCATCAGAAAATTGATTTTTTGGACTCTACCAAAAATGATTCAAAATGTCATTTGGATCGGGCCTCATGTTGAATAACCACTTTTTAAACCCTCACAGTGACCAAAATTGCCATTTTTACAGAGATTTGCTTACTCAAAATCTTCAATTTTGACAAATTTCAGGCACAGAAATGACTTTAAACACACTTATTTTAGTTGAAAAAGTAAGAATTCACATCCAACCGTCATTTAAAGTCAAAAGATTAAATGTTAAAATTTCATCAATATTGACCATTTTTTCAACGTTCGACTGGTCCGGGGTCATCGTTTTTCATCAGAAAATGGATTTTTTGGACTCTACCAAAAAAGATTCAAAATGTTTTTTGGATCGGGTCTCATGTTGAATAACCACTTTTTAAACCCTCACAGTGACCAAAATTGCCATTTTTACAGAGTTTTGCTTACTCAAAATCTTCAATTTTGACCAATTTCAGGCACAGAAATGACTTTAAACACACTTATTTTAGTTGAAAAAGTAATAATTCACATCCAACCGTTATTTAAAGTCAAAAGATTAAATGTTAAAATTTCATCAATATTGACCATTTTTTCAACGTTCGACTGGTCCGGGGTCATCGTTTTTCATCAGAAAATTGATTTTTTGGACTCTACCAAAAATGATTCAAAATGTCATTTGGATTGGGCCTCATGTTGAATAACCACTTTTTAAACCCTCACAGTGACCAAAATTGCCATTTTTACAGAGTTTTGCTTACTCAAAATCTTAAATTTTGACCAATTTCAGGCACAGAAATGACTTTAAACACACTTATTTTAGTTGAAAAAGTAATAATTCACATCCAACCGTCATTTAAAGTCAAAAGATTAAATGTTAAAATTTCATCAATATTGACCATTTTTACAACGTTCGACTGGTCCGGGGTCATCGTTTTTCATCAGAAAATTGATTTTTTGGACTCTACCAAAAATGATTCAAAATGTCATTTGGATCGGGCCTCATGTTGAATAACCACTTTTTAAACCCTCACAGTGACCAAAATTGCCATTTTTACAGAGTTTTGCTTACTCAAAATCTTCAATTTTGACCAATTTCAGGCACAGAAATGACTTTAAACACACTTATTTTAGTTGAAAAAGTAATAATTCACATCCAACCGTCATTTAAAGTCAAAAGATTAAATGTTAAAATTTCATCAATATTGACCATTTTTTCAACGTTCGACTGGTCCGGGGTCATCGTTTTTCATCAGAAAATTGATTTTTTGGACTCTACCAAAAATGATTCAAAATGTCATTTGGATCGGGCCTCATGTTGAATAACCACTTTTTAAACCCTCACAGTGACCAAAATTGCCATTTTTACAGAGTTTTGCTTACTCAAAATCTTAAATTTTGACCAATTTCAGGCACAGAAATGACTTTAAACACACTTATTTTAGTTGAAAAAGTAATAATTCACATCCAACCGTCATTTGAAGTCAAAAGATTAAATGTAAAAATTTCATCAATATTGACCATTTTTTCAACGTTCGACTGGTCCGGGGTCATCGTTTTTCATCAGAAAATTGATTTTTTGGACTCTACCAAAAATGATTCAAAATGTCATTTGGATCGGGCCTCATGTTGAATAACCACTTTTTAAACCCTCACAGTGACCAAAATTGCCATTTTTACAGAGTTTTGCTTACTCAAAATCTTCAATTTTGACCAATTTCAGGCACAGAAATGACTTTAAACACACTTATTTTAGTTGAAAAAGTAATAATTCACATCCAACCGTTATTTAAAGTCAAAAGATTAAATGTTAAAATTTCATCAATATTGACCATTTTTTCAACGTTCGACTGGTCCGGGGTCATCGTTTTTCATCAGAAAATTGATTTTTTGGACTCTACCAAAAATGATTCAAAATGTCATTTGGATTGGGCCTCATGTTGAATAACCACTTTTTAAACCCTCACAGTGACCAAAATTGCCATTTTTACAGAGTTTTGCTTACTCAAAATCTTAAATTTTGACCAATTTCAGGCACAGAAATGACTTTAAACACACTTATTTTAGTTGAAAAAGTAATAATTCACATCCAACCGTCATTTAAAGTCAAAAGATTAAATGTTAAAATTTCATCAATATTGACCATTTTTACAACGTTCGACTGGTCCGGGGTCATCGTTTTTCATCAGAAAATTGATTTTTTGGACTCTACCAAAAATGATTCAAAATGTCATTTGGATCGGGCCTTATGTTGAATAACCACTTTTTAAATCCTCACAGTGACCAAAATTGCCATTTTTACAGAGTTTTGCTTACTCAAAATCTTCAATTTTGACCAATTTCAGGCACAGAAATGACTTTAAACACACTTATTTTAGTTGAAAAAGTAATAATTCACATCCAACCGTCATTTAAAGTCAAAAGATTAAATGTTAAAATTTCATCAATATTGACCATTTTTTCAACGTTCGACTGGTCCGGGGTCATCGTTTTTCATCAGAAAATTGATTTTTTGGACTCTACCAAAAATGATTCAAAATGTCATTTGGATCGGGCCTTATGTTGAATAACCACTTTTTAAACCCTCACAGTGACCAAAATTGCCATTTTTACAGAGTTTTGCTTACTCAAAATCTTAAATTTTGACCAATTTCAGGCACAGAAATGACTTTAAACACACTTATTTTAGTTGAAAAAGTAATAATTCACATCCAACCGTCATTTGAAGTCAAAAGATTAAATGTAAAAATTTCATCAATATTGACCATTTTTTCAACGTTCGACTGGTCCGGGGTCATCGTTTTTCATCAGAAAATTGATTTTTTGGACTCTACCAAAAATGATTCAAAATGTCATTTGGATCGGGCCTCATGTTGAATAACCACTTTTTAAACCCTCACAGTGACCAAAATTGCCATTTTTACAGAGTTTTGCTTACTCAAAATCTTCAATTTTGACAAATTTCAGGCACAGAAATGACTTTAAACACACTTATTTTAGTTGAAAAAGTAAGAATTCACATCCAAACGTCATTTAAAGTCAAAAGATTAAATGTTAAAATTTCATCAATATTGACCATTTTTTCAACGTTCGACTGGTCCGGGGTCATCGTTTTTCATCAGAAAATGGATTTTTTGGACTCTACCAAAAAAGATTCAAAATGTTTTTTGGATCGGGTCTCATGTTGAATAACCCCTTTTTAACCTCTTCGCCGCTAATGACAAGGGTAACTCGTCATGGAGTTTCCATTGATTTCAATGGAAATTACATGGAAGATCCAGAGGAGCCTTAGCATCCAAGTGGTTAAACCCTCACAGTGACCAAAATTGCCATTTTTACAGAGTTTTGCTTACTCAAAATCTTAAATTTTGACCAATTTCAGGCACAGAAATGACTTTAAACACACTTATTTTAGTTGAAAAAGTAAGAATTCACATCCAACCGTTATTTAAAGTCAAAAGATTAAATGTTAAAATTTCATCAATATTGACCATTTTTTCAACGTTCGACTGGTCCGGGGTCATCGTTTTTCATCAGAAAATTGATTTTTTGGACTCTACCAAAAATGATTCAAAATGTCATTTGGATCGGGCCTCATGTTGAATAACCACTTTTTAAACCCTCACAGTGACCAAAATTGCCATTTTTACAGAGTTTTGCTTACTCAAAATCTTAAATTTTGACCAATTTCAGGCACAGAAATGACTTTAAACACACTTATTTTAGTTGAAAAAGTAATAATTCACATCCAACCGTCATTTAAAGTCAAAAGATTAAATGTTAAAATTTCATCAATATTGACCATTTTTACAACGTTCGACTGGTCCGGGGTCATCGTTTTTCATCAGAAAATTGATTTTTTGGACTCTACCAAAAATGATTCAAAATGTCATTTGGATCGGGCCTCATGTTGAATAACCACTTTTTAAACCCTCACAGTGACCAAAATTGCCATTTTTACAGAGTTTTGCTTACTCAAAATCTTCAATTTTGACCAATTTCAGGCACAGAAATGACTTTAAACACACTTATTTTAGTTGAAAAAGTAATAATTCAAATCCAACGTCATTTAAAGTCAAAAGATTAAATGTTAAAATTTCATCAATATTGACCATTTTTTCAACGTTCGACTGGTCCGGGGTCATCATTTTTCATCAGAAAATTGATTTTTTGGACTCTACCAAAAATGATTCAAAATGTCATTTGGATCGGGCCTCATGTTGAATAACCACTTTTTAAACCCTCACAGTGACCAAAATTGCCATTTTTACAGAGTTTATCTTACTCAGAATCTTCAATTTTGACCAATTTCAGGCACAGAAATGACTTTAAACACACTTATTTTATTTGAAAAAGTAATAATTCACATCCAACCGTCATTTAAAGTCAAAAGATGAAATGTTAAAATTTCATCAATATTGACCATTTTTTCAACGTTCGACTGGTCCGGGGTCATCGTTTTTCATCAGAAAATTGATTTTTTGGACTCTACCAAAAATGATTCAAAATGTCATTTGGATCGGGCCTCATGTTGAATAACCACTTTTTAAACTCTCACAGTGACCAAAATTGCCATTTTTACAGAGTTTTGCTTACTCAAAATCTTAAATTTTGACCAATTTCAGGCACAGAAATGACTTTAAACACACTTATTTTAGTTGAAAAAGTAATAATTCACATCCAACCGTCATTTAAAGTCAAAAGATTAAATGTTAAAATTTCATCAATATTGACCATTTTTTCAACGTTCGACT
Organism: Lissotriton vulgaris; assembly: GCF_964263255.1. Taxonomy (NCBI): domain Eukaryota; kingdom Metazoa; phylum Chordata; class Amphibia; order Caudata; family Salamandridae; genus Lissotriton; species Lissotriton vulgaris. The sequence continues at coordinate 173,762 of NW_028247452.1, read as the reverse complement.
GGTCCGGGGTCATCGTTTTTCATCAGAAAATTGATTTTTTGGACTCTACCAAAAATGATTCAAAATGTCATTTGGATCGGGCCTCATGTTGAATAACCACTTTTTAAACCCTCACAGTGACCAAAATTGCCATTTTTACAGAGATTTGCTTACTCAAAATCTTCAATTTTGACAAATTTCAGGCACAGAAATGACTTTAAACACACTTATTTTAGTTGAAAAAGTAAGAATTCACATCCAACCGTCATTTAAAGTCAAAAGATTAAATGTTAAAATTTCATCAATATTGACCATTTTTTCAACGTTCGACTGGTCCGGGGTCATCGTTTTTCATCAGAAAATGGATTTTTTGGACTCTACCAAAAAAGATTCAAAATGTTTTTTGGATCGGGTCTCATGTTGAATAACCACTTTTTAAACCCTCACAGTGACCAAAATTGCCATTTTTACAGAGTTTTGCTTACTCAAAATCTTCAATTTTGACCAATTTCAGGCACAGAAATGACTTTAAACACACTTATTTTAGTTGAAAAAGTAATAATTCACATCCAACCGTTATTTAAAGTCAAAAGATTAAATGTTAAAATTTCATCAATATTGACCATTTTTTCAACGTTCGACTGGTCCGGGGTCATCGTTTTTCATCAGAAAATTGATTTTTTGGACTCTACCAAAAATGATTCAAAATGTCATTTGGATTGGGCCTCATGTTGAATAACCACTTTTTAAACCCTCACAGTGACCAAAATTGCCATTTTTACAGAGTTTTGCTTACTCAAAATCTTAAATTTTGACCAATTTCAGGCACAGAAATGACTTTAAACACACTTATTTTAGTTGAAAAAGTAATAATTCACATCCAACCGTCATTTAAAGTCAAAAGATTAAATGTTAAAATTTCATCAATATTGACCATTTTTACAACGTTCGACTGGTCCGGGGTCATCGTTTTTCATCAGAAAATTGATTTTTTGGACTCTACCAAAAATGATTCAAAATGTCATTTGGATCGGGCCTCATGTTGAATAACCACTTTTTAAACCCTCACAGTGACCAAAATTGCCATTTTTACAGAGTTGTGCTTACTCAAAATCTTCAATTTTGACCAATTTCAGGCACAGAAATGACTTTAAACACACTTATTTTAGTTGAAAAAGTAATAATTCACATCCAACCGTCATTTAAAGTCAAAAGATTAAATGTTAAAATTTCATCAATATTGACCATTTTTTCAACGTTCGACTGGTCCGGGGTCATCGTTTTTCATCAGAAAATTGATTTTTTGGACTCTACCAAAAATGATTCAAAATGTCATTTGGATCGGGCCTCATGTTGAATAACCACTTTTTAAACCCTCACAGTGACCAAAATTGCCATTTTTACAGAGTTTTGCTTACTCAAAATCTTCAATTTTGACCAATTTCAGGCACAGAAATGACTTTAAACACACTTATTTTAGTTGAAAAAGTAATAATTCACATCCAACCGTCATTTGAAGTCAAAAGATTAAATGTAAAAATTTCATCAATATTGACCATTTTTTCAACGTTCGACTGGTCCGGGGTCATCGTTTTTCATCAGAAAATTGATTTTTTGGACTCTACCAAAAATGATTCAAAATGTCATTTGGATCGGGCCTCATGTTGAATAACCACTTTTTAAACCCTCACAGTGACCAAAATTGCCATTTTTACAGAGTTTTGCTTACTCAAAATCTTCAATTTTGACAAATTTCAGGCACAGAAATGACTTTAAACACACTTATTTTAGTTGAAAAAGTAAGAATTCACATCCAAACGTCATTTAAAGTCAAAAGATTAAATGTTAAAATTTCATCAATATTGACCATTTTTTCAACGTTCGACTGGTCCGGGGTCATCGTTTTTCATCAGAAAATGGATTTTTTGGACTCTACCAAAAAAGATTCAAAATGTTTTTTGGATCGGGTCTCATGTTGAATAACCACTTTTTAAACCCTCACAGTGACCAAAATTGCCATTTTTACAGAGTTTTGCTTACTCAAAATCTTCAATTTTGACCAATTTCAGGCACAGAAATGACTTTAAACACACTTATTTTAGTTGAAAAAGTAATAATTCAAATCCAACGTCATTTAAAGTCAAAAGATTAAATGTTAAAATTTCATCAATATTGACCATTTTTTCAACGTTCGACTGGTCCGGGGTCATCATTTTTCATCAGAAAATTGATTTTTTGGACTCTACCAAAAATGATTCAAAATGTCATTTGGATCGGGCCTCATGTTGAATAACCACTTTTTAAACCCTCACAGTGACCAAAATTGCCATTTTTACAGAGTTTATCTTACTCAGAATCTTCAATTTTGACCAATTTCAGGCACAGAAATGACTTTAAACACACTTATTTTATTTGAAAAAGTAATAATTCACATCCAACCGTCATTTAAAGTCAAAAGATGAAATGTTAAAATTTCATCAATATTGACCATTTTTTCAACGTTCGACTGGTCCGGGGTCATCGTTTTTCATCAGAAAATTGATTTTTTGGACTCTACCAAAAATGATTCAAAATGTCATTTGGATCGGGCCTCATGTTGAATAACCACTTTTTAAACTCTCACAGTGACCAAAATTGCCATTTTTACAGAGTTTTGCTTACTCAAAATCTTAAATTTTGACCAATTTCAGGCACAGAAATGACTTTAAACACACTTATTTTAGTTGAAAAAGTAATAATTCACATCCAACCGTCATTTAAAGTCAAAAGATTAAATGTTAAAATTTCATCAATATTGACCATTTTTTCAACGTTCGACTGGTCCGGGGTCATCGTTTTTCATCAGAAAATTGATTTTTTGAACTCTACCAAAAATGATTCAAAATGTCATTTGGATCGGGCCTCATGTTGAATAACCACTTTTTAAACCCTCACAGTGACCAAAATTGCCATTTTTACAGAGATTTGCTTACTCAAAATCTTCAATTTTGACAAATTTCAGGCACAGAAATGACTTTAAACACACTTATTTTAGTTGAAAAAGTAAGAATTCACATCCAACCGTCATTTAAAGTCAAAAGATTAAATGTTAAAATTTCATCAATATTGACCATTTTTTCAACGTTCGACTGGTCCGGGGTCATCGTTTTTCATCAGAAAATGGATTTTTTGGACTCTACCAAAAAAGATTCAAAATGTTTTTTGGATCGGGTCTCATGTTGAATAACCACTTTTTAAACCCTCACAGTGACCAAAATTGCCATTTTTACAGAGTTTTGCTTACTCAAAATCTTCAATTTTGACCAATTTCAGGCACAGAAATGACTTTAAACACACTTATTTTAGTTGAAAAAGTAATAATTCACATCCAACCGTCATTTGAAGTCAAAAGATTAAATGTAAAAATTTCATCAATATTGACCATTTTTTCAACGTTCGACTGGTCCGGGGTCATCGTTTTTCATCAGAAAATTGATTTTTTGGACTCTACCAAAAATGATTCAAAATGTCATTTGGATCGGGCCTCATGTTGAATAACCACTTTTTAAACCCTCACAGTGACCAAAATTGCCATTTTTACAGAGTTTTGCTTACTCAAAATCTTCAATTTTGACCAATTTCAGGCACAGAAATGACTTTAAACACACTTATTTTAGTTGAAAAAGTAATAATTCACATCCAACCGTTATTTAAAGTCAAAAGATTAAATGTTAAAATTTCATCAATATTGACCATTTTTTCAACGTTCGACTGGTCCGGGGTCATCGTTTTTCATCAGAAAATTGATTTTTTGGACTCTACCAAAAATGATTCAAAATGTCATTTGGATTGGGCCTCATGTTGAATAACCACTTTTTAAACCCTCACAGTGACCAAAATTGCCATTTTTACAGAGTTTTGCTTACTCAAAATCTTAAATTTTGACCAATTTCAGGCTCAGAAATGACTTTAAACACACTTATTTTAGTTGAAAAAGTAATAATTCACATCCAACCGTCATTTAAAGTCAAAAGATTAAATGTTAAAATTTCATCAATATTGACCATTTTTACAACGTTCGACTGGTCCGGGGTCATCGTTTTTCATCAGAAAATTGATTTTTTGGACTCTACCAAAAATGATTCAAAATGTCATTTGGATCGGGCCTTATGTTGAATAACCACTTTTTAAATCCTCACAGTGACCAAAATTGCCATTTTTACAGAGTTTTGCTTACTCAAAATCTTCAATTTTGACCAATTTCAGGCACAGAAATGACTTTAAACACACTTATTTTAGTTGAAAAAGTAATAATTCACATCCAACCGTCATTTAAAGTCAAAAGATTAAATGTTAAAATTTCATCAATATTGACCATTTTTTCAACGTTCGACTGGTCCGGGGTCATCGTTTTTCATCAGAAAATTGATTTTTTGGACTCTACCAAAAATGATTCAAAATGTCATTTGGATCGGGCCTTATGTTGAATAACCACTTTTTAAACCCTCACAGTGACCAAAATTGCCATTTTTACAGAGTTTTGCTTACTCAAAATCTTAAATTTTGACCAATTTCAGGCACAGAAATGACTTTAAACACACTTATTTTAGTTGAAAAAGTAATAATTCACATCCAACCGTCATTTGAAGTCAAAAGATTAAATGTAAAAATTTCATCAATATTGACCATTTTTTCAACGTTCGACTGGTCCGGGGTCATCGTTTTTCATCAGAAAATTGATTTTTTGGACTCTACCAAAAATGATTCAAAATGTCATTTGGATCGGGCCTCATGTTGAATAACCACTTTTTAAACCCTCACAGTGACCAAAATTGCCATTTTTACAGAGTTTTGCTTACTCAAAATCTTCAATTTTGACAAATTTCAGGCACAGAAATGACTTTAAACACACTTATTTTAGTTGAAAAAGTAAGAATTCACATCCAAACGTCATTTAAAGTCAAAAGATTAAATGTTAAAATTTCATCAATATTGACCATTTTTTCAACGTTCGACTGGTCCGGGGTCATCGTTTTTCATCAGAAAATGGATTTTTTGGACTCTACCAAAAAAGATTCAAAATGTTTTTTGGATCGGGTCTCATGTTGAATAACCCCTTTTTAACCTCTTCGCCGCTAATGACAAGGGTAACTCGTCATGGAGTTTCCATTGATTTCAATGGAAATTACATGGAAGATCCAGAGGAGCCTTAGCATCCAAGTGGTTAAACCCTCACAGTGACCAAAATTGCCATTTTTACAGAGTTTTGCTTACTCAAAATCTTAAATTTTGACCAATTTCAGGCACAGAAATGACTTTAAACACACTTATTTTAGTTGAAAAAGTAAGAATTCACATCCAACCGTTATTTAAAGTCAAAAGATTAAATGTTAAAATTTCATCAATATTGACCATTTTTTCAACGTTCGACTGGTCCGGGGTCATCGTTTTTCATCAGAAAATTGATTTTTTGGACTCTACCAAAAATGATTCAAAATGTCATTTGGATCGGGCCTCATGTTGAATAACCACTTTTTAAACCCTCACAGTGACCAAAATTGCCATTTTTACAGAGTTTTGCTTACTCAAAATCTTAAATTTTGACCAATTTCAGGCACAGAAATGACTTTAAACACACTTATTTTAGTTGAAAAAGTAATAATTCACATCCAACCGTCATTTAAAGTCAAAAGATTAAATGTTAAAATTTCATCAATATTGACCATTTTTACAACGTTCGACTGGTCCGGGGTCATCGTTTTTCATCAGAAAATTGATTTTTTGGACTCTACCAAAAATGATTCAAAATGTCATTTGGATCGGGCCTCATGTTGAATAACCACTTTTTAAACCCTCACAGTGACCAAAATTGCCATTTTTACAGAGTTTTGCTTACTCAAAATCTTCAATTTTGACCAATTTCAGGCACAGAAATGACTTTAAACACACTTATTTTAGTTGAAAAAGTAATAATTCAAATCCAACGTCATTTAAAGTCAAAAGATTAAATGTTAAAATTTCATCAATATTGACCATTTTTTCAACGTTCGACTGGTCCGGGTCATCATTTTTCATCAGAAAATTGATTTTTTGGACTCTACCAAAAATGATTCAAAATGTCATTTGGATCGGGCCTCATGTTGAATAACCACTTTTTAAACCCTCACAGTGACCAAAATTGCCATTTTTACAGAGTTTATCTTACTCAGAATCTTCAATTTTGACCAATTTCAGGCACAGAAATGACTTTAAACACACTTATTTTATTTGAAAAAGTAATAATTCACATCCAACCGTCATTTAAAGTCAAAAGATGAAATGTTAAAATTTCATCAATATTGACCATTTTTTCAACGTTCGACTGGTCCGGGGTCATCGTTTTTCATCAGAAAATTGATTTTTTGGACTCTACCAAAAATGATTCAAAATGTCATTTGGATCGGGCCTCATGTTGAATAACCACTTTTTAAACTCTCACAGTGACCAAAATTGCCATTTTTACAGAGTTTTGCTTACTCAAAATCTTAGATTTTGACCAATTTCAGGCACAGAAATGACTTTAAACACACTTATTTTAGTTGAAAAAGTAATAATTCACATCCAACCGTCATTTAAAGTCAAAAGATTAAATGTTAAAATTTCATCAATATTGACCATTTTTTCAACGTTCGACTGGTCCGGGGTCATCGTTTTTCATCAGAAAATTGATTTTTTGGACTCTACCAAAAATGATTCAAAATGTCATTTGGATCGGGCCTCATGTTGAATAACCACTTTTTAAACCCTCACAGTGACCAAAATTGCCATTTTTACAGAGATTTGCTTACTCAAAATCTTCAATTTTGACAAATTTCAGGCACAGAAATGACTTTAAACACACTTATTTTAGTTGAAAAAGTAAGAATTCACATCCAACCGTCATTTAAAGTCAAAAGATTAAATGTTAAAATTTCATCAATATTGACCATTTTTTCAACGTTCGACTGGTCCGGGGTCATCGTTTTTCATCAGAAAATGGATTTTTTGGACTCTACCAAAAAAGATTCAAAATGTTTTTTGGATCGGGTCTCATGTTGAATAACCACTTTTTAAACCCTCACAGTGACCAAAATTGCCATTTTTACAGAGTTTTGCTTACTCAAAATCTTCAATTTTGACCAATTTCAGGCACAGAAATGACTTTAAACACACTTATTTTAGTTGAAAAAGTAATAATTCACATCCAACCGTTATTTAAAGTCAAAAGATTAAATGTTAAAATTTCATCAATATTGACCATTTTTTCAACGTTCGACTGGTCCGGGGTCATCGTTTTTCATCAGAAAATTGATTTTTTGGACTCTACCAAAAATGATTCAAAATGTCATTTGGATTGGGCCTCATGTTGAATAACCACTTTTTAAACCCTCACAGTGACCAAAATTGCCATTTTTACAGAGTTTTGCTTACTCAAAATCTTAAATTTTGACCAATTTCAGGCACAGAAATGACTTTAAACACACTTATTTTAGTTGAAAAAGTAATAATTCACATCCAACCGTCATTTAAAGTCAAAAGATTAAATGTTAAAATTTCATCAATATTGACCATTTTTACAACGTTCGACTGGTCCGGGGTCATCGTTTTTCATCAGAAAATTGATTTTTTGGACTCTACCAAAAATGATTCAAAATGTCATTTGGATCGGGCCTCATGTTGAATAACCACTTTTTAAACCCTCACAGTGACCAAAATTGCCATTTTTACAGAGTTGTGCTTACTCAAAATCTTCAATTTTGACCAATTTCAGGCACAGAAATGACTTTAAACACACTTATTTTAGTTGAAAAAGTAATAATTCACATCCAACCGTCATTTAAAGTCAAAAGATTAAATGTTAAAATTTCATCAATATTGACCATTTTTTCAACGTTCGACTGGTCCGGGGTCATCGTTTTTCATCAGAAAATTGATTTTTTGGACTCTACCAAAAATGATTCAAAATGTCATTTGGATCGGGCCTCATGTTGAATAACCACTTTTTAAACCCTCACAGTGACCAAAATTGCCATTTTTACAGAGTTTTGCTTACTCAAAATCTTCAATTTTGACCAATTTCAGGCACAGAAATGACTTTAAACACACTTATTTTAGTTGAAAAAGTAATAATTCACATCCAACCGTCATTTGAAGTCAAAAGATTAAATGTAAAAATTTCATCAATATTGACCATTTTTTCAACGTTCGACTGGTCCGGGGTCATCGTTTTTCATCAGAAAATTGATTTTTTGGACTCTACCAAAAATGATTCAAAATGTCATTTGGATCGGGCCTCATGTTGAATAACCACTTTTTAAACCCTCACAGTGACCAAAATTGCCATTTTTACAGAGTTTTGCTTACTCAAAATCTTCAATTTTGACAAATTTCAGGCACAGAAATGACTTTAAACACACTTATTTTAGTTGAAAAAGTAAGAATTCACATCCAAACGTCATTTAAAGTCAAAAGATTAAATGTTAAAATTTCATCAATATTGACCATTTTTTCAACGTTCGACTGGTCCGGGGTCATCGTTTTTCATCAGAAAATGGATTTTTTGGACTCTACCAAAAAAGATTCAAAATGTTTTTTGGATCGGGTCTCATGTTGAATAACCACTTTTTAAACCCTCACAGTGACCAAAATTGCCATTTTTACAGAGTTTTGCTTACTCAAAATCTTCAATTTTGACCAATTTCAGGCACAGAAATGACTTTAAACACACTTATTTTAGTTGAAAAAGTAATAATTCAAATCCAACGTCATTTAAAGTCAAAAGATTAAATGTTAAAATTTCATCAATATTGACCATTTTTTCAACGTTCGACTGGTCCGGGGTCATCATTTTTCATCAGAAAATTGATTTTTTGGACTCTACCAAAAATGATTCAAAATGTCATTTGGATCGGGCCTCATGTTGAATAACCACTTTTTAAACCCTCACAGTGACCAAAATTGCCATTTTTACAGAGTTTATCTTACTCAGAATCTTCAATTTTGACCAATTTCAGGCACAGAAATGACTTTAAACACACTTATTTTATTTGAAAAAGTAATAATTCACATCCAACCGTCATTTAAAGTCAAAAGATGAAATGTTAAAATTTCATCAATATTGACCATTTTTTCAACGTTCGACTGGTCCGGGGTCATCGTTTTTCATCAGAAAATTGATTTTTTGGACTCTACCAAAAATGATTCAAAATGTCATTTGGATCGGGCCTCATGTTGAATAACCACTTTTTAAACTCTCACAGTGACCAAAATTGCCATTTTTACAGAGTTTTGCTTACTCAAAATCTTAAATTTTGACCAATTTCAGGCACAGAAATGACTTTAAACACACTTATTTTAGTTGAAAAAGTAATAATTCACATCCAACCGTCATTTAAAGTCAAAAGATTAAATGTTAAAATTTCATCAATATTGACCATTTTTTCAACGTTCGACTGGTCCGGGGTCATCGTTTTTCATCAGAAAATTGATTTTTTGGACTCTACCAAAAATGATTCAAAATGTCATTTGGATCGGGCCTCATGTTGAATAACCACTTTTTAAACCCTCACAGTGACCAAAATTGCCATTTTTACAGAGATTTGCTTACTCAAAATCTTCAATTTTGACAAATTTCAGGCACAGAAATGACTTTAAACACACTTATTTTAGTTGAAAAAGTAAGAATTCACATCCAACCGTCATTTAAAGTCAAAAGATTAAATGTTAAAATTTCATCAATATTGACCATTTTTTCAACGTTCGACTGGTCCGGGGTCATCGTTTTTCATCAGAAAATGGATTTTTTGGACTCTACCAAAAAAGATTCAAAATGTTTTTTGGATCGGGTCTCATGTTGAATAACCACTTTTTAAACCCTCACAGTGACCAAAATTGCCATTTTTACAGAGTTTTGCTTACTCAAAATCTTCAATTTTGACCAATTTCAGGCACAGAAATGACTTTAAACACACTTATTTTAGTTGAAAAAGTAATAATTCACATCCAACCGTTATTTAAAGTCAAAAGATTAAATGTTAAAATTTCATCAATATTGACCATTTTTTCAACGTTCGACTGGTCCGGGGTCATCGTTTTTCATCAGAAAATTGATTTTTTGGACTCTACCAAAAATGATTCAAAATGTCATTTGGATTGGGCCTCATGTTGAATAACCACTTTTTAAACCCTCACAGTGACCAAAATTGCCATTTTTACAGAGTTTTGCTTACTCAAAATCTTAAATTTTGACCAATTTCAGGCACAGAAATGACTTTAAACACACTTATTTTAGTTGAAAAAGTAATAATTCACATCCAACCGTCATTTAAAGTCAAAAGATTAAATGTTAAAATTTCATCAATATTGACCATTTTTACAACGTTCGACTGGTCCGGGGTCATCGTTTTTCATCAGAAAATTGATTTTTTGGACTCTACCAAAAATGATTCAAAATGTCATTTGGATCGGGCCTCATGTTGAATAACCACTTTTTAAACCCTCACAGTGACCAAAATTGCCATTTTTACAGAGTTGTGCTTACTCAAAATCTTCAATTTTGACCAATTTCAGGCACAGAAATGACTTTAAACACACTTATTTTAGTTGAAAAAGTAATAATTCACATCCAACCGTCATTTAAAGTCAAAAGATTAAATGTTAAAATTTCATCAATATTGACCATTTTTTCAACGTTCGACTGGTCCGGGGTCATCGTTTTTCATCAGAAAATTGATTTTTTGGACTCTACCAAAAATGATTCAAAATGTCATTTGGATCGGGCCTCATGTTGAATAACCACTTTTTAAACCCTCACAGTGACCAAAATTGCCATTTTTACAGAGTTTTGCTTACTCAAAATCTTAAATTTTGACCAATTTCAGGCACAGAAATGACTTTAAACACTTATTTTAGTTGAAAAAGTAATAATTCACATCCAACCGTCATTTGAAGTCAAAAGATTAAATGTAAAAATTTCATCAATATTGACCATTTTTTCAACGTTCGACTGGTCCGGGGTCATCGTTTTTCATCAGAAAATTGATTTTTTGGACTCTACCAAAAATGATTCAAAATGTCATTTGGATCGGGCCTCATGTTGAATAACCACTTTTTAAACCCTCACAGTGACCAAAATTGCCATTTTTACAGAGTTTTGCTTACTCAAAATCTTCAATTTTGACAAATTTCAGGCACAGAAATGACTTTAAACACACTTATTTTAGTTGAAAAAGTAAGAATTCACATCCAAACGTCATTTAAAGTCAAAAGATTAAATGTTAAAATTTCATCAATATTGACCATTTTTTCAACGTTCGACTGGTCCGGGGTCATCGTTTTTCATCAGAAAATGGATTTTTTGGACTCTACCAAAAATGATTCAAAATGTCATTTGGATCGGGCCTCATGTTGAATAACCACTTTTTAAACCCTCACAGTGACCAAAATTGCCATTTTTACAGAGTTTTGCTTACTCAAAATCTTCAATTTTGACCAATTTCAGGCACAGAAATGACTTTAAACACACTTATTTTAGTTGAAAAAGTAATAATTCAAATCCAACGTCATTTAAAGTCAAAAGATTAAATGTTAAAATTTCATCAATATTGACCATTTTTTCAACGTTCGACTGGTCCGGGGTCATCATTTTTCATCAGAAAATTGATTTTTTGGACTCTACCAAAAATGATTCAAAATGTCATTTGGATCGGGCCTCATGTTGAATAACCACTTTTTAAACCCTCACAGTGACCAAAATTGCCATTTTTACAGAGTTTATCTTACTCAGAATCTTCAATTTTGACCAATTTCAGGCACAGAAATGACTTTAAACACACTTATTTTATTTGAAAAAGTAATAATTCACATCCAACCGTCATTTAAAGTCAAAAGATGAAATGTTAAAATTTCATCAATATTGACCATTTTTTCAACGTTCGACTGGTCCGGGGTCATCGTTTTTCATCAGAAAATTGATTTTTTGGACTCTACCAAAAATGATTCAAAATGTCATTTGGATCGGGCCTCATGTTGAATAACCACTTTTTAAACTCTCACAGTGACCAAAATTGCCATTTTTACAGAGTTTTGCTTACTCAAAATCTTAAATTTTGACCAATTTCAGGCACAGAAATGACTTTAAACACACTTATTTTAGTTGAAAAAGTAATAATTCACATCCAACCGTCATTTAAAGTCAAAAGATTAAATGTTAAAATTTCATCAATATTGACCATTTTTTCAACGTTCGACTGGTCCGGGGTCATCGTTTTTCATCAGAAAATTGATTTTTTGGACTCTACCAAAAATGATTCAAAATGTCATTTGGATCGGGCCTCATGTTGAATAACCACTTTTTAAACCCTCACAGTGACCAAAATTGCCATTTTTACAGAGATTTGCTTACTCAAAATCTTCAATTTTGACAAATTTCAGGCACAGAAATGACTTTAAACACACTTATTTTAGTTGAAAAAGTAAGAATTCACATCCAACCGTCATTTAAAGTCAAAAGATTAAATGTTAAAATTTCATCAATATTGACCATTTTTTCAACGTTCGACTGGTCCGGGGTCATCGTTTTTCATCAGAAAATGGATTTTTTGGACTCTACCAAAAAAGATTCAAAATGTTTTTTGGATCGGGTCTCATGTTGAATAACCACTTTTTAAACCCTCACAGTGACCAAAATTGCCATTTTTACAGAGTTTTGCTTACTCAAAATCTTCAATTTTGACCAATTTCAGGCACAGAAATGACTTTAAACACACTTATTTTAGTTGAAAAAGTAATAATTCACATCCAACCGTTATTTAAAGTCAAAAGATTAAATGTTAAAATTTCATCAATATTGACCATTTTTTCAACGTTCGACTGGTCCGGGGTCATCGTTTTTCATCAGAAAATTGATTTTTTGGACTCTACCAAAAATGATTCAAAATGTCATTTGGATTGGGCCTCATGTTGAATAACCACTTTTTAAACCCTCACAGTGACCAAAATTGCCATTTTTACAGAGTTTTGCTTACTCAAAATCTTAAATTTTGACCAATTTCAGGCACAGAAATGACTTTAAACACACTTATTTTAGTTGAAAAAGTAATAATTCACATCCAACCGTCATTTAAAGTCAAAAGATTAAATGTTAAAATTTCATCAATATTGACCATTTTTACAACGTTCGACTGGTCCGGGGTCATCGTTTTTCATCAGAAAATTGATTTTTTGGACTCTACCAAAAATGATTCAAAATGTCATTTGGATCGGGCCTCATGTTGAATAACCACTTTTTAAACCCTCACAGTGACCAAAATTGCCATTTTTACAGAGTTTTGCTTACTCAAAATCTTCAATTTTGACCAATTTCAGGCACAGAAATGACTTTAAACACACTTATTTTAGTTGAAAAAGTAATAATTCACATCCAACCGTCATTTAAAGTCAAAAGATTAAATGTTAAAATTTCATCAATATTGACCATTTTTTCAACGTTCGACTGGTCCGGGGTCATCGTTTTTCATCAGAAAATTGATTTTTTGGACTCTACCAAAAATGATTCAAAATGTCATTTGGATCGGGCCTCATGTTGAATAACCACTTTTTAAACCCTCACAGTGACCAAAATTGCCATTTTTACAGAGTTTTGCTTACTCAAAATCTTAAATTTTGACCAATTTCAGGCACAGAAATGACTTTAAACACACTTATTTTAGTTGAAAAAGTAATAATTCACATCCAACCGTCATTTGAAGTCAAAAGATTAAATGTAAAAATTTCATCAATATTGACCATTTTTTCAACGTTCGACTGGTCCGGGGTCATCGTTTTTCATCAGAAAATTGATTTTTTGGACTCTACCAAAAATGATTCAAAATGTCATTTGGATCGGGCCTCATGTTGAATAACCACTTTTTAAACTCTCACAGTGACCAAAATTGCCATTTTTACAGAGTTTTGCTTACTCAAAATCTTAAATTTTGACCAATTTCAGGCACAGAAATGACTTTAAACACACTTATTTTAGTTGAAAAAGTAATAATTCACATCCAACCGTCATTTAAAGTCAAAAGATTAAATGTTAAAATTTCATCAATATTGACCATTTTTTCAACGTTCGACTGGTCCGGGGTCATCGTTTTTCATCAGAAAATTGATTTTTTGGACTCTACCAAAAATTATTCAAAATGTCATTTGGATCGGGCCTCATGTTGAATAACCACTTTTTAAACCCTCACAGTGACCAAAATTGCCATTTTTACAGAGATTTGCTTACTCAAAATCTTCAATTTTGACAAATTTCAGGCACAGAAATGACTTTAAACACACTTATTTTAGTTGAAAAAGTAAGAATTCACATCCAACCGTCATTTAAAGTCAAAAGATTAAATGTTAAAATTTCATCAATATTGACCATTTTTTCAACGTTCGACTGGTCCGGGGTCATCGTTTTTCATCAGAAAATGGATTTTTTGGACTCTACCAAAAAAGATTCAAAATGTTTTTTGGATCGGGTCTCATGTTGAATAACCACTTTTTAAACCCTCACAGTGACCAAAATTGCCATTTTTACAGAGTTTTGCTTACTCAAAATCTTCAATTTTGACCAATTTCAGGCACAGAAATGACTTTAAACACACTTATTTTAGTTGAAAAAGTAATAATTCACATCCAACCGTTATTTAAAGTCAAAAGATTAAATGTTAAAATTTCATCAATATTGACCATTTTTTCAACGTTCGACTGGTCCGGGGTCATCGTTTTTCATCAGAAAATTGATTTTTTTGGACTCTACCAAAAATGATTCAAAATGTCATTTGGATTGGGCCTCATGTTGAATAACCACTTTTTAAACCCTCACAGTGACCAAAATTGCCATTTTTACAGAGTTTTGCTTACTCAAAATCTTAAATTTTGACCAATTTCAGGCACAGAAATGACTTTAAACACACTTATTTTAGTTGAAAAAGTAATAATTCACATCCAACCGTCATTTAAAGTCAAAAGATTAAATGTTAAAATTTCATCAATATTGACCATTTTTACAACGTTCGACTGGTCCGGGGTCATCGTTTTTCATCAGAAAATTGATTTTTTGGACTCTACCAAAAATGATTCAAAATGTCATTTGGATCGGGCCTCATGTTGAATAACCACTTTTTAAACCCTCACAGTGACCAAAATTGCCATTTTTACAGAGTTTTGCTTACTCAAAATCTTCAATTTTGACCAATTTCAGGCACAGAAATGACTTTAAACACACTTATTTTAGTTGAAAAAGTAATAATTCACATCCAACCGTCATTTAAAGTCAAAAGATTAAATGTTAAAATTTCATCAATATTGACCATTTTTTCAACGTTCGACTGGTCCGGGGTCATCGTTTTTCATCAGAAAATTGATTTTTTGGACTCTACCAAAAATGATTCAAAATGTCATTTGGATCGGGCCTCGTGTTGAATAACCACTTTTTAAACCCTCACAGTGACCAAAATTGCCATTTTTACAGAGTTTTGCTTACTCAAAATCTTAAATTTTGACCAATTTCAGGCACAGAAATGACTTTAAACACACTTATTTTAGTTGAAAAAGTAATAATTCACATCCAACCGTCATTTGAAGTCAAAAGATTAAATGTAAAAATTTCATCAATATTGACCATTTTTTCAACGTTCGACTGGTCCGGGGTCATCGTTTTTCATCAGAAAATTGATTTTTTGGACTCTACCAAAAATGATTCAAAATGTCATTTGGATCGGGCCTCATGTTGAATAACCACTTTTTAAACCCTCACAGTGACCAAAATTGCCATTTTTACAGAGTTTTGCTTACTCAAAATCTTCAATTTTGACAAATTTCAGGCACAGAAATGACTTTAAACACACTTATTTTAGTTGAAAAAGTAAGAATTCACATCCAAACGTCATTTAAAGTCAAAAGATTAAATGTTAAAATTTCATCAATATTGACCATTTTTTCAACGTTCGACTGGTCCGGGGTCATCGTTTTTCATCAGAAAATGGATTTTTTGGACTCTACCAAAAAAGATTCAAAATGTTTTTTGGATCGGGTCTCATGTTGAATAACCACTTTTTAAACCCTCACAGTGACCAAAATTGCCATTTTTACAGAGTTTTGCTTACTCAAAATCTTCAATTTTGACCAATTTCAGGCACAGAAATGACTTTAAACACACTTATTTTAGTTGAAAAAGTAAGAATTCACATCCAACCGTTATTTAAAGTCAAAAGATTAAATGTTAAAATTTCATCAATATTGACCATTTTTTCAACGTTCGACTGGTCCGGGGTCATCGTTTTTCATCAGAAAATTGATTTTTTGGACTCTACCAAAAATGATTCAAAATGTCATTTGGATCGGGCCTCATGTTGAATAACCACTTTTTAAACCCTCACAGTGACCAAAATTGCCATTTTTACAGAGTTTTGCTTACTCAAAATCTTAAATTTTGACCAATTTCAGGCACAGAAATGACTTTAAACACACTTATTTTAGTTGAAAAAGTAATAATTCACATCCAACCGTCATTTAAAGTCAAAAGATTAAATGTTAAAATTTCATCAATATTGACCATTTTTACAACGTTCGACTGGTCCGGGGTCATCGTTTTTCATCAGAAAATTGATTTTTTGGACTCTACCAAAAATGATTCAAAATGTCATTTGGATCGGGCCTCATGTTGAATAACCACTTTTTAAACCCTCACAGTGACCAAAATTGCCATTTTTACAGAGTTTTGCTTACTCAAAATCTTCAATTTTGACCAATTTCAGGCACAGAAATGACTTTAAACACACTTATTTTAGTTGAAAAAGTAATAATTCAAATCCAACGTCATTTAAAGTCAAAAGATTAAATGTTAAAATTTCATCAATATTGACCATTTTTTCAACGTTCGACTGGTCCGGGGTCATCATTTTTCATCAGAAAATAGATTTTTTGGACTCTACCAAAAATGATTCAAAATGTCATTTGGATCGGGCCTCATGTTGAATAACCACTTTTTAAACCCTCACAGTGACCAAAATTGCCATTTTTACAGAGTTTATCTTACTCAGAATCTTCAATTTTGACCAATTTCAGGCACAGAAATGACTTTAAACACACTGATTTTATTTGAAAAAGTAATAATTCACATCCAACCGTCATTTAAAGTTAAAAGATGAAATGTTAAAATTTCATCAATATTGACCATTTTTTCAACGTTCGACTGGTCCGGGGTCATCGTTTTTCATCAGAAAATTGATTTTTTGGACTCTACCAAAAATGATTCAAAATGTCATTTGGATCGGGCCTCATGTTGAATAACCACTTTTTAAACTCTCACAGTGACCAAAATTGCCATTTTTACAGAGTTTTGCTTACTCAAAATCTTAAATTTTGACCAATTTCAGGCACAGAAATGACTTTAAACACACTTATTTTAGTTGAAAAAGTAATAATTCACATCCAACCGTCATTTAAAGTCAAAAGATTAAATGTTAAAATTTCATCAATATTGACCATTTTTTCAACGTTCGACTGGTCCGGGGTCATCGTTTTTCATCAGAAAATTGATTTTTTGGACTCTACCAAAAATGATTCAAAATGTCATTTGGATCGGGCCTCATGTTGAATAACCACTTTTTAAACCCTCACAGTGACCAAAATTGCCATTTTTACAGAGATTTGCTTACTCAAAATCTTCAATTTTGACAAATTTCAGGCACAGAAATGACTTTAAACACACTTATTTTAGTTGAAAAAGTAAGAATTCACATCCAACCGTCATTTAAAGTCAAAAGATTAAATGTTAAAATGTCATCAATATTGACCATTTTTTCAACGTTCGACTGGTCCGGGGTCATCGTTTTTCATCAGAAAATGGATTTTTTGGACTCTACCAAAAAAGATTCAAAATGTTTTTTGGATCGGGTCTCATGTTGAATAACCACTTTTTAAACCCTCACAGTGACCAAAATTGCCATTTTTACAGAGTTTTGCTTACTCAAAATCTTCAATTTTGACCAATTTCAGGCACAGAAATGACTTTAAACACACTTATTTTAGTTGAGAAAGTAATAATTCACATCCAACCGTTATTTAAAGTCAAAAGATTAAATGTTAAAATTTCATCAATATTGACCATTTTTTCAACGTTCGACTGGTCCGGGGTCATCGTTTTTCATCAGAAAATTGATTTTTTGGACTCTACCAAAAATGATTCAAAATGTCATTTGGATTGGGCCTCATGTTGAATAACCACTTTTTAAACCCTCACAGTGACCAAAATTGCCATTTTTACAGAGTTTTGCTTACTCAAAATCTTAAATTTTGACCAATTTCAGGCACAGAAATGACTTTAAACACACTTATTTTAGTTGAAAAAGTAATAATTCACATCCAACCGTCATTTAAAGTCAAAAGATTAAATGTTAAAATTTCATCAATATTGACCATTTTTACAACGTTCGACTGGTCCGGGGTCATCGTTTTTCATCAGAAAATTGATTTTTTGGACTCTACCAAAAATGATTCAAAATGTCATTTGGATCGGGCCTCATGTTGAATAACCACTTTTTAAACCCTCACAGTGACCAAAATTGCCATTTTTACAGAGTTTTGCTTACTCAAAATCTTCAATTTTGACCAATTTCAGGCACAGAAATGACTTTAAACACACTTATTTTAGTTGAAAAAGTAATAATTCACATCCAACCGTCATTTAAAGTCAAAAGATTAAATGTTAAAATTTCATCAATATTGACCATTTTTTCAACGTTCGACTGGTCCGGGGTCATCGTTTTTCATCAGAAAATTGATTTTTTGGACTCTACCAAAAATGATTCAAAATGTCATTTGGATCGGGCCTCATGTTGAATAACCACTTTTTAAACCCTCACAGTGACCAAAATTGCCATTTTTACAGAGTTTTGCTTACTCAAAATCTTAAATTTTGACCAATTTCAGGCACAGAAATGACTTTAAACACACTTATTTTAGTTGAAAAAGTAATAATTCACATCCAACCGTCATTTAAAGTCAAAAGATTAAATGTTAAAATTTCATCAATATTGACCATTTTTACAACGTTCGACTGGTCCGGGGTCATCGTTTTTCATCAGAAAATTGATTTTTTGGACTCTACCAAAAATGATTCAAAATGTCATTTGGATCGGGCCTCATGTTGAATAACCACTTTTTAAACCCTCACAGTGACCAAAATTGCCATTTTTACAGAGTTTTGCTTACTCAAAATCTTCAATTTTGACCAATTTCAGGCACAGAAATGACTTTAAACACACTTATTTTAGTTGAAAAAGTAATAATTCAAATCCAACGTCATTTAAAGTCAAAAGATTAAATGTTAAAATTTCATCAATATTGACCATTTTTTCAACGTTCGACTGGTCCGGGGTCATCGTTTTTCATCAGAAAATTGATTTTTTGGACTCTACCAAAAATGATTCAAAATGTCATTTGGATCGGGCCTCATGTTGAATAACCACTTTTTAAACCCTCACAGTGACCAAAATTGCCATTTTTACAGAGTTTTGCTTACTCAGAATCTTCAATTTTGACCAATTTCAGGCACAGAAATGACTTTAAACACACTTATTTTAGTTGAAAAAGTAATAATTCACATCCAACCGTCATTTAAAGTCAAAAGATTAAATGTTAAAATTTCATCAATATTGACCATTTTTTCAACGTTCGACTGGTCCGGGGTCATCGTTTTTCATCAGAAAATTGATTTTTTGGACTCTACCAAAAATGATTCAAAATGTCATTTGGATCGGGCCTCATGTTGAATAACCACTTTTTAAACCCTCACAGTGACCAAAATTGCCATTTTTACAGAGTTTTGCTTACTCAGAATCTTCAATTTTGACCAATTTCAGGCACAGAAATGACTTTAAACACACTTATTTTAGTTGAAAAAGTAATAATTCACATCCAACCGTCATTTAAAGTCAAAAGATTAAATGTTAAAATTTCATCAATATTGACCATTTTTACAACGTTCGACTGGTCCGGGGTCATCGTTTTTCATCAGAAAATTGATTTTTTGGACTCTACCAAAAATGATTCAAAATGTCATTTGGATCGGGCCTCATGTTGAATAACCACTTTTTAAACTCTCACAGTGACCAAAATTGCCATTTTTACAGAGTTTTGCTTACTCAAAATCTTAAATTTTGACCAATTTCAGGCACAGAAATGACTTTAAACACACTTATTTTAGTTGAAAAAGTAATAATTCACATCCAACCGTCATTTAAAGTCAAAAGATTAAATGTTAAAATTTCATCAATATTGACCATTTTTTCAACGTTCGACTGGTCCGGGGTCATCGTTTTTCATCAGAAAATGGATTTTTTGGACTCTACCAAAAATGATTCAAAATGTCATTTGGATCGGGCCTCATGTTGAATAACCACTTTTTAAACCCTCACAGTGACCAAAATTGCCATTTTTACAGAGTTTTGCTTACTCAAAATCTTCAATTTTGACCAATTTCAGGCACAGAAATGACTTTAAACACACTTATTTTAGTTGAAAAAGTAATAATTCACATCCAACCGTTATTTAAAGTCAAAAGATTAAATGTTAAAATTTCATCAATATTGACCATTTTTTCAACGTTCGACTGGTCCGGGGTCATCGTTTTTCATCAGAAAATTGATTTTTTGGACTCTACCAAAAATGATTCAAAATGTCATTTGGATCGGGCCTCATGTTGAATAACCACTTTTTAAACCCTCACAGTGACCAAAATTGCCATTTTTACAGAGTTTTGCTTACTCAAAATCTTCAATTTTGACCAATTTCAGGCACAGAAATGACTTTAAACACACTTATTTTAGTTGAAAAAGTAATAATTCACATCCAACCGTCATTTAAAGTCAAAAGATTAAATGTTAAAATTTCATCAATATTGACCATTTTTTCAACGTTCGACTGGTCCGGGGTCATCGTTTTTCATCAGAAAATTGATTTTTTGGACTCTACCAAAAATGATTCAAAATGTCATTTGGATCGGGCCTCATGTTGAATAACCACTTTTTAAACCCTCACAGTGACCAAAATTGCCATTTTTACAGAGTTTTGCTTACTCAAAATCTTAAATTTTGACCAATTTCAGGCACAGAAATGACTTTAAACACACTTATTTTAGTTGAAAAAGTAATAATTCACATCCAACCGTCATTTAAAGTCAAAAGATTAAATGTAAAAATTTCATCAATATTGACCATTTTTTCAACGTTCGACTGGTCCGGGGTCATCGTTTTTCATCAGAAAATTGATTTTTTGGACTCTACCAAAAATGATTCAAAATGTCATTTGGATCGGGCCTCATGTTGAATAACCACTTTTTAAACCCTCACAGTGACCAAAATTGCCATTTTTACAGAGTTTTGCTTACTCAAAATCTTAAATTTTGACCAATTTCAGGCACAGAAATGACTTTAAACACACTTATTTTAGTTGAAAAAGTAATAATTCACATCCAACCGTCATTTAAAGTCAAAAGATTAAATGTTAAAATTTCATCAATATTGACCATTTTTACAACGTTCGACTGGTCCGGGGTCATCGTTTTTCATCAGAAAATTGATTTTTTGGACTCTACCAAAAATGATTCAAAATGTCATTTGGATCGGGCCTCATGTTGAATAACCACTTTTTAAACCCTCACAGTGACCAAAATTGCCATTTTTACCGAGTTTTGCTTACTCAGAATCTTCAATTTTGACCAATTTCAGGCACAGAAATGACTTTAAACACACTTATTTTAGTTGAAAAAGTAATAATTCACATCCAACCGTCATTTAAAGTCAAAAGATTAAATGTTAAAATTTCATCAATATTGACCATTTTTTCAACGTTCGACTGGTCCGGGGTCATCGTTTTTCATCAGAAAATTGATTTTTTGGACTCTACCAAAAATGATTCAAAATGTCATTTGGATCGGGCCTCATGTTGAATAACCACTTTTTAAACTCACACAGTGACCAAAATTGCCATTTTTACAGAGTTTTGCTTACTCAAAATCTTAAATTTTGACCAATTTCAGGCACAGAAATGACTTTAAACACACTTATTTTAGTTGAAAAAGTAATAATTCACATCCAACCGTCATTTAAAGTCAAAAGATTAAATGTTAAAATTTCATCAATATTGACCATTTTTTCAACGTTCGACTGGTCCGGGGTCATCGTTTTTCATCAGAAAATTGATTTTTTGGACTCTACCAAAAATGATTCAAAATGTCATTTGGATCGGGCCTCATGTTGAATAACCACTTTTTAAACCCTCACAGTGACCAAAATTGCCATTTTTACAGAGTTTTGCTTACTCAAAATCTTCAATTTTGACAAATTTCAGGCACAGAAATGACTTTAAACACACTTATTTTAGTTGAAAAAGTAAGAATTCACATCCAACCGTCATTTAAAGTCAAAAGATTAAATGTTAAAATTTCATCAATATTGACCATTTTTTCAACGTTCGACTGGTCCGGGGTCATCGTTTTTCATCAGAAAATGGATTTTTTGGACTCTACCAAAAATGATTCAAAATGTCATTTGGATCGGGCCTCATGTTGAATAACCACTTTTTAAACCCTCACAGTGACCAAAATTGCCATTTTTACAGAGTTTTGCTTACTCAAAATCTTCAATTTTGACCAATTTCAGGCACAGAAATGACTTTAAACACACTTATTTTAGTTGAAAAAGTAATAATTCACATCCAACCGTTATTTAAAGTCAAAAGATTAAATGTTAAAATTTCATCAATATTGACCATTTTTTCAACGTTCGACTGGTCCGGGGTCATCGTTTTTCATCAGAAAATTGATTTTTTGGACTCTACCAAAAATGATTCAAAATGTCATTTGGATCGGGCCTCATGTTGAATAACCACTTTTTAAACCCTCACAGTGACCAAAATTGCCATTTTTACAGAGTTTTGCTTACTCAAAATCTTCAATTTTGACCAATTTCAGGCACAGAAATGACTTTAAACACACTTATTTTAGTTGAAAAAGTAATAATTCACATCCAACCGTCATTTAAAGTCAAAAGATTAAATGTTAAAATTTCATCAATATTGACCATTTTTTCAACGTTCGACTGGTCCGGGGTCATCGTTTTTCATCAGAAAATGGATTTTTTGGACTCTACCAAAAATGATTCAAAATGTCATTTGGATCGGGCCTCATGTTGAATAACCACTTTTTAAACCCTCACAGTGACCAAAATTGCCATTTTTACAGAGTTTTGCTTACTCAAAATCTTCAATTTTGACCAATTTCAGGCACAGAAATGACTTTAAACACACTTATTTTAGTTGAAAAAGTAATAATTCACATCCAACCGTTATTTAAAGTCAAAAGATTAAATGTTAAAATTTCATCAATATTGACCATTTTTTCAACGTTCGACTGGTCCGGGGTCATCGTTTTTCATCAGAAAATTGATTTTTTGGACTCTACCAAAAATGATTCAAAATGTCATTTGGATCGGGCCTCATGTTGAATAACCACTTTTTAAACCCTCACAGTGACCAAAATTGCCATTTTTACAGAGTTTTGCTTACTCAAAATCTTCAATTTTGACCAATTTCAGGCACAGAAATGACTTTAAACACACTTATTTTAGTTGAAAAAGTAATAATTCACATCCAACCGTCATTTAAAGTCAAAAGATTAAATGTTAAAATTTCATCAATATTGACCATTTTTTCAACGTTCGACTGGTCCGGGGTCATCGTTTTTCATCAGAAAATTGATTTTTTGGACTCTACCAAAAATGATTCAAAATGTCATTTGGATCGGGCCTCATGTTCAATAACCACTTTTTAAACCCTCACAGTGACCAAAATTGCAATTTTTACAGAGTTTTGCTTACTCAAAATCTTAAATTTTGACCAATTTCAGGCACAGAAATGACTTTAAACACACTTATTTTAGTTGAAAAAGTAATAATTCACATCCAACCGTCATTTAAAGTCAAAAGATTAAATGTAAAAATTTCATCAATATTGACCATTTTTTCAACGTTCGACTGGTCCGGGGTCATCGTTTTTCATCAGAAAATTGATTTTTTGGACTCTACCAAAAATGATTCAAAATGTCATTTGGATCGGGCCTCATGTTGAATAACCACTTTTTAAACCCTCACAGTGACCAAAATTGCCATTTTTACAGAGTTTTGCTTACTCAAAATCTTAAATTTTGACCAATTTCAGGCACAGAAATGACTTTAAACACACTTATTTTAGTTGAAAAAGTAATAATTCACATCCAACCGTCATTTAAAGTCAAAAGATTAAATGTTAAAATTTCATCAATATTGACCATTTTTACAACGTTCGACTGGTCCGGGGTCATCGTTTTTCATCAGAAAATTGATTTTTTGGACTCTACCAAAAATGATTCAAAATGTCATTTGGATCGGGCCTCATGTTGAATAACCACTTTTTAAACCCTCACAGTGACCAAAATTGCCATTTTTACAGAGTTTTGCTTACTCAGAATCTTCAATTTTGACCAATTTCAGGCACAGAAATGACTTTAAACACACTTATTTTAGTTGAAAAAGTAATAATTCACATCCAACCGTCATTATGGCCGAGATACCCGCCACCCCCTCTCAACACAATCCCCAAAAGGAGTGAAACCGGAAACAGTTCTTGAAGTTTTTGGAAGTGGGATGGAGTGACCATCCCGGCCGTATTTATTAAAACAAAATTAAAACATTAAACGTTTCATGTTATGTACAATTTCATTACCATATTGCGATGTTTGGCTAACCTTAACAGATTCTCTAATACAGAGGTTCTCCTAGCCGAACTAGCAACCTACAAAACATTTCTTGACATATTGAAATTGTACAACCTAACGTTTAAGGGCCAACGGCAAGGTCATAACCGGTGTCAAGATCCCTAACCAGACTTACCCCTCCCACTTGGGATGGGCGACAGCACGGAGGCGTACCTCAAGTGCAACTACTACCAATTTCCCTTGACTTGACGGGGGCACCTAAAACTCGACGCCAGTTAAAGGTCGTTCGAATACTCGTGTGAGGTATCTAGAAGGTATCGTGGCCCTTATCCCAACCCCACACAACTTACCGCATCTGCCGTCACAGATGTCACTGGCCCCGGGAAATTCCCCAGGAGGGGGCTGTAACCCCTCCTACAAAGGAAGGGGCCTTGACCGCCTTTCCTTTACTTCCGGCGACCCATCCTTAGAAGGGACCGCCTCCCCATTGAGGGGCCAATGGCCACCTCTCCCGAGCGCTCCCATCCGTGTTGGGTGACGCCCACTCATAGGGATCTACTAATTAGTGCTCACCGATCATGACCTTACCGCCTACCAAAATAAATACGACAGTGCAAATTAACCTAAGAATACCTTGGCCACTATGACCGAAAGAGCATACATCAAAATTCAACACTAAACTGAATATCTTTAATGGCAAACGTACTCAAAAACGACCATTCTTTATTAACTCAAAATCAACATGGCACTACAACCTGTAAACGCAAACAAACAAAATTAATCAACTTTATTATACACAACTGGCTGTCTTCAGGGGCTGGTGGGTGGGTCAAAATTGGCTCTTCGTTCTGTCCCGAGCTCACGTGCAGCGAGGAGGTGCAGCTTCAGAGCACAAGAACAAGAGGATGTCTTCTGGTCTTGCGTCCCTTTTTATCCGTCTTCAGGGCGGGCGTATACCCGCCCCTGCCTGCCCCTGAGGGCGTGGCTGGCTGCATCGGTGTCTAGGCCAGCCCACTCTAGGGCGGGAACGAGCGCGCCCCAGCTACGCCGCTTCGGGCATACCAGCTGAGACGCGCCTCCCGCCCAAAATGGCTTCCCGGGGGGATCGAGGCACTCGGCCATACGTTCGGGGGGACCGATTCGGTCGCCCCTTTCCATATGGCCGAGATACCCGCCACCCCCTCTCAACACAATCCCCAAAAGGAGTGAAACCGGAAACAGCTCTTGAAGTTTTTGGAAGTGGGATGGAGTGACCATCCCGGCCGTATTTATTAAAACAAAATTAAAACATTAAACGTTTCATGTTATGTACAATTTCATTACCATATTGCGATGTTTGGCTAACCTTAACAGATTCTCTAATACAGAGGTTCTCCTAGCCGAACTAGCAACCTACAAAACATTTCTTGACATATTGAAATTGTACAACCTAACGTTTAAGGGCCAACGGCAAGGTCATAACCGGTGTCAAGATCCCTAAACAGACTTACCCCTCCCACTTGGGATGGGCGACAGCACGGAGGCGTACCTCAAGTGCAACTACTACCAATTTCCCTTGACTTGACGGGGGCACCTAAAACTCGACGCCAGTTAAAGGTCGTTCGAATACTCGTGTGAGGTATCTAGAAGGTATCGTGGCCCTTATCCCAACCCCACACAACTTACCGCATCTGCCGTCGCAGATGTCACTGGCCCCGGGAAATTCCCCAGGAGGGGGCTGTAACCCCTCCTACAAAGGAAGGGGCCTTGACCGCCTTTCCTTTACTTCCGGCGACCCATCCTTAGAAGGGACCGCCTCCCCATTGAGGGGCCAATGGCCACCTCTCCCGAGCGCTCCCATCCGTGTTGGGTGACGCCCACTCATAGGGATCTACTAATTAGTGCTCACCGATCATGACCTTACCGCCACAGGCCCGGATAGTTGACCGGCTATCTGGGCCCCCCACAAAACTCCTAGCTAAAGGTCATGTTCCAACGTTTTTAACCATGCTAAGAAGTCTCCTATGAGTAACTCATTTCCCACCCGAGACAAATGCACACCATCCCCCAGATACATACTGTCATCATTAATACAACCGTGCGAGATAGAATGCAATGTCCTGGAACGGAACAACCTACCCATTTTGTTATTAAGTTTCCTAACAGAATGGTTCAAAGCAGGGATCGAAATAGCCCCCCGCCACACTTTTCGTGGGATCATATGAGACCACGCAATTATGCACCCCGGAACTTTCCTCGCCAACCAACTTACAGTGGAAAGCATTGCCTCCAGGAGAAGTCGTCTACCGGTGGTGACCAAATCATTGCCCCCTAAATGTACTATGACTATAGACGGCGGTGACCTCATCCGCCCTAACAAACCCTCAAAGTAAGCCTGAAACTGGTCAATACAGAGACCGCCCCTTCCGTAGAAGGACATCCTGTACCCGTATTCCCCAGCTACGTGAATCATGTCACCTGCTTCGAATACGTCTGCGGCACGACTCACGTATGAGTGGCCCACGACCCAC
Source organism: Lissotriton vulgaris (assembly GCF_964263255.1). Classification (NCBI taxonomy): domain Eukaryota; kingdom Metazoa; phylum Chordata; class Amphibia; order Caudata; family Salamandridae; genus Lissotriton; species Lissotriton vulgaris. Next base: position 146,492 of record NW_028247452.1, on the reverse strand, counting down.
ACCTCCTTTCTCACAGCCGGTGATGTCTGACCGCTGGCCCGGTGTTGGGTCGACTGCATAGTCCGCCCCGCCTCGAAGGCTTGCGTAACTGAAAACCAAACAAAAGACAAGAAGCGTGAGTACATTATTACAGCTTCACAACATGTGCAACCGCACATACCTCTTATAACAATTGGAGGACCAACGCCCCACTCGTTTTACTTGTTCCACATTAAGACCCCTGGCTGCAGCTTCAGTGGCAGCCCCTATCCGAAAGGAATGGGTCCCAAATTCACCCGGGTCCAAGCCCGCTGCGGTAATCGACATCGCGAGCACCCGCTGAAACTGAAACTTTGTCAGTGGGGTGGCGTCCGCGTGTCTCAACATTGTCCCCCCCCATGATGCCACCCTTCGTGCTAGGTAATCCTCTAAACACCTCACCGGACACATGGAAGACCCTGGAATCCTGCGAATGACTATGCAGTCTCCCACCCCACTTTGATCGGTTTTTGACTTGACAAAGGATACCGTCATAGTCTCACCCCTGATCTGAACGTGTTCCCGGCACAAACCCCCCGCCACATCCCGCTTGCTCCTTGCCACCAGCTCACTTATCCTCATAGCCCCGTGAAACGCAAGCGTAAAAGCGGCTCGGAACAAACAGGCCTCGAACTGAGACGAGCATATGTCGGGGAGTGTGGCCAGCAACTGGGACAACCTATCCAGACCTATCGGGCGCCTCTCATCTACTCTGCGACCCTCAAGGCGTTGCCACCCACGCAGCGCTTTCTGTACAGCAAAAGACGCTGTCGGGTCCCGGATATTATGAGCCCTGGCAACAAAGGAGATGGCAGCACGATGCCTCTGGGCTGTAGCCACCGACTTCCCAGCCTTACGCAAGGACATCAGAAAATGTACTACCCAATCCTCATGCCCCCAAAGTCCCCCTCTCTCAGTCCCCAAAAAGGCCAAATAAGCCCGAAACGCCCCTTCGTATGCCTTCCTCGTCCTTGGTGCTAGACTCTCTCCCACGAGGTAACGAAGTTCGGGGCACCGAGAGACCAGAGAGCTTCGGGAAAGGGTGCTGGCTCGGGGTCCGCTGAGGGAAGGAAACCCGAGAAAGCCTGCATTTGAAAACGAGACAGTGCATCAGCAGCCTGATTCATCACCCCCGGGACATGTTTTGCTCTGAATACCACGTTCAGTTGCATACACAGTAAGACAATTTCTTTAAGCAGCCTCAAAATCATTTTACAACGTGCTGCCTGACTATTGATGCATTCTACAACGGTCATATTGTCAGACCAAAATATGACAGAATGATTTTTGAATCCATCGGGCCAGGATCTGAGGGCCACCAAAATAGGAAACAGCTCAAGGAAAGCAATATTACTCGTCAGCCCCTCATCGTGCCACCATGTTGGCCACTTTTGTGCCGACCATTTTGTGCCGAAGATGGCGCCGAAACCCGTGCTTCCCGCTGAATCCGTCCATAGACCAAGCTCTTCAGAGGACAAGGCCGGTTTGTTCCAGACGACTCGACCATTGAAATCCGCCAAAAATGCTAACCAAATACGCATGTCTTGGCGGACCTCGGCCGATAACCTCGTGCGATGGTGACCCTCCTTTAGGCCGACCATCGCCTGTGCAATCGAACGGGAGAAGGGGCGGGCCATCGGGATCACCCTTAAGGCAAAATTCAACTTCCCCACCAATTGCTGCAATTGATGCAGCGTAACTTTAGATGCAGTGATACACATTTGCAGGGCTGTCTTGAATTTCGATACTTTGGAAGCTGGTAAACGAAAACAACCCTCACTAGAGTCCAACTCGATCCCGAGGAACTCGAGGCAAGTCGTGGGACCCACAGTTTTACCTGGTGCCAACGGCACGCCAAATTGATTCATTAAAACACAAAATTCAGTCAAGGCCCGGGCACATTCATCATCCCCAGCGGCCCCGAGGAACAGAAAGTCATCGAGGTAATGCATCACATTCCGAAAACCTGTTTTCTTCGTGTAAACCCATTGCAGAAAACTACTGAATTTCTCGAAATAAGCACAAGATATCGAGCACCCCATCGGCATACACCTGTCCATGTAATACAAACCTTGAAACATGAATCCCAACAAACGTTGGTCTTCCGGGTATACCGGGAGCAAACGGAACGCTGACTCGATATCTGATTTCGCCATCAGCGTCCCGGGCCCCAGGCGATTCAAAATGGCTACGGCCTCATCGAATGATGCGTACCGCACCGAACACATTTCTGGATTAATTGCATCGTTTACAGAAAGGCCATGAGGGGCTGATAAATTGTGAATCAATCGAAACTCACCCGGGTCCTTCTTGGGGACCACCCCTAAAGGAGAACAAACAAAGTTCGGCACCGGGGGGACAGGAAACGGGCCGGCAACCCGACCTCGGGTAACCTCTTTCCGGATCTTATCCTGTACTACAGTAGTATGCTGCAAGACGGAAAGTTGATTTTTGCACGTCCCGACACCCTGAAAGTTACCCACCGGGATGCGGAAACCATATGAAAAACCGTTTCGTAGCACCCCAGCAGAAGTACGATCTGGGTATTCGCTGAGCCAGGGAATCATCGCCAGGGTATCAATCGGGGTTGGTAAAGGCGCCCCTCGGACTATATTAGACCTGTTTAGCGCCTCCTCTACCCCCATTTTCACCCGATTTGGCTCTGCACGAGGACTCAGGATGGGGTGCCCCACAACCACTACATTCGTGTTTGAACTTACAAGATCCCGGGGGCCTAGTACATTTGCTTCTGTTGAAATTGAAACAGAACCCCCTCTTCCCTGTATTGCCGGCGGGTCTCGGGTAATCGTCTGTACCCGTACCCGACCGAAAGGGTGTCCCCCCATTTTGGCGGGAGGACTCACTAACAGCACTCCCCACCAACGGCACTTTCAACATCCCCGACTCTTTCATCTTATTCCATGTTAAAGAATCGTAACAGTCCCAGGTTAAACTTTTGTTATGCTCCATCGCTTTCCTGAAAAGGTTGTCATAACAGAACCATTGGTTACCTTGGTGTGATGTCGAGTACCCCATAATTCGTGACTGATATACTGGAAATTCAGGGAGCAAATCAGGCCTACGTTCCCCCAAAATTGCCGTAAAAATTCCCCAAGCATTACCCCAGTTACCAATATTTTCATTCACTTTAAAGGCGGCCATTTTTGCGCGCCAAACACTCGGATGCATCAGATCCTTTTGACCCTTAACAGTTTCGACCTCATAGTGATCAACGAGCAGGGAGAAAATGTTAACGTATTCCCCCACCCAAATCTTTTCCTTTATTGGCAAAGGAACATGTTGCCCCAATTTTTCTCTACGAGAGGGTGTTGACTCATCCCTTGCAATCGGCAATGGCCGCTTACCTGCACCGGACGCTGCTTCCGTCCCTCGTGGCTTGTCTATCGCCGCATCCGGCGCGGGCACCTTGGCTGTATCACGTTTCTCGCGCAACTGCTTTATGAGTGCTTGCGCTTCGGTAGCCATGGCGCCCCCATTACCGTCCCCCAACCATGCTGCTAACTGTGCCGCCAACTCGGGAGGCATATCTTCGGCAGACGTCGGGGTGACTACCACGGGAATCGGATTCCCCTCATCCGGTACCGGGGCCGGTACCGGGGCTGGCGCCTCGAGCGGGGAACAGGGAACCGGGACGTCTCCCCCGACCGGCCCCCTTCTCGGCCTCTTTGGCTTCCCTCCGGCCGGTGGACGCCCCGATCCCTCCTCGCCGTCTCGCTCCGCCAACCGCTTCTTAATTTCGGACATGTCCTTCATGAGGGCCCGAACCAACTGGTCAGTCGACATTGTCTTCGCTCCTTTCTTGGGCATCTTTTCAGATGAAGTATCTAAAAGACAAAGAGAGAGATTAAAACGCTCAAAATTGGCTCTTCGTTCTGTCCCGAGCTCACGTGCAGCGAGGAGGTGCAGCTTCAGAGCACAAGAACAAGAGGATGTCTTCTGGTCTTGCGTCCCTTTTTATCCGTCTTCAGGGCGGGCGTATACCCGCCCCTGCCTGCCCCTGAGGGCGTGGCTGGCTGCGTCGGTGTCTAGGCCAGCCCACTCTAGGGCGGGAACGAGCGCGCCCCAGCTACGCCGCTTCGGGCATACCAGCTGAGACGCGCCTCCCGCCCAAAATGGCTTCCCGGGGGGATCGAGGCACTCGGCCATACGTTCGGGGGGACCGATTCGGTCGCCCCTTTCCATTAAAGTCAAAAGATTAAATGTTAAAATTTCATCAATATTGACCATTTTTTCAACGTTCGACTGGTCCGGGGTCATCGTTTTTCATCAGAAAATTGATTTTTTGGACTCTACCAAAAATGATTCAAAATGTCATTTGGATCGGGCCTCATGTTGAATAACCACTTTTTAAACTCACACAGTGACCAAAATTGCCATTTTTACAGAGTTTTGCTTACTCAAAATCTTAAATTTTGACCAATTTCAGGCACAGAAATGACTTTAAACACACTTATTTTAGTTGAAAAAGTAATAATTCACATCCAACCGTCATTTAAAGTCAAAAGATTAAATGTTAAAATTTCATCAATATTGACCATTTTTTCAACGTTCGACTGGTCCGGGGTCATCGTTTTTCATCAGAAAATTGATTTTTTGGACTCTACCAAAAATGATTCAAAATGTCATTTGGATCGGGCCTCATGTTGAATAACCACTTTTTAAACCCTCACAGTGACCAAAATTGCCATTTTTACAGAGTTTTGCTTACTCAAAATCTTCAATTTTGACAAATTTCAGGCACAGAAATGACTTTAAACACACTTATTTTAGTTGAAAAAGTAAGAATTCACATCCAACCGTCATTTAAAGTCAAAAGATTAAATGTTAAAATTTCATCAATATTGACCATTTTTTCAATGTTCGACTGGTCCGGGGTCATCGTTTTTCATCAGAAAATGGATTTTTTGGACTCTACCAAAAAAGATTCAAAATGTTTTTTGGATCGGGTCTCATGTTGAATAACCACTTTTTAAACCCTCACAGTGACCAAAATTGCCATTTTTACTGAGTTTTGCTTACTCAAAATCTTCAATTTTGACCATTTTCAGGCACAGAAATGACTTTAAACACACTTATTTTAGTTGAAAAAGTAATAATTCACATCCAACCGTTATTTAAAGTCAAAAGATTAAATGTTAAAATGTCATCAATATTGACCATTTTTTCAACGTTCGACTGGTCCGGGGTCATCGTTTTTCATCAGAAAATTGATTTTTTGGACTCTACCAAAAATGATTCAAAATGTCATTTGGATCGGGCCTCATGTTGAATAACCACTTTTTAAACCCTCACAGTGACCAAAATTGCCATTTTTACAGAGTTTTGCTTACTCAAAATCTTAAATTTTGACCAATTTCAGGCACAGAAATGACTTTAAACACACTTATTTTAGTTGAAAAAGTAATAATTCACATCCAACCGTCATTTAAAGTCAAAAGATTAAATGTTAAAATTTCATCAATATTGACCATTTTTACAACGTTCGACTGGTCCGGGGTCATCGTTTTTCATCAGAAAATTGATTTTTTGGACTCTACCAAAAATGATTCAAAATGTCATTTGGATCGGGCCTCATGTTGAATAACCACTTTTTAAACCCTCACAGTGACCAAAATTGCCATTTTTACAGAGTTTTGCTTACTCAAAATCTTCAATTTTGACCAATTTCAGGCACAGAAATGACTTTAAACACACTTATTTTAGTTGAAAAAGTAATAATTCACATCCAACCGTCATTTAAAGTCAAAAGATTAAATGTTAAAATTTCATCAATATTGACCATTTTTTCAACGTTCGACTGGTCCGGGGTCATCGTTTTTCATCAGAAAATTGATTTTTTGGACTCTACCAAAAATGATTCAAAATGTCATTTGGATCGGGCCTCATGTTGAATAACCACTTTTTAAACCCTCACAGTGACCAAAATTGCCATTTTTACAGAGTTTTGCTTACTCAAAATCTTAAATTTTGACCAATTTCAGGCACAGAAATGACTTTAAACACACTTATTTTAGTTGAAAAAGTAATAATTCACATCCAACCGTCATTTAAAGTCAAAAGATTAAATGTAAAAATTTCATCAATATTGACCATTTTTTCAACGTTCGACTGGTCCGGGGTCATCGTTTTTCATCAGAAAATTGATTTTTTGGACTCTACCAAAAATGATTCAAAATGTCATTTGGATCGGGCCTCATGTTGAATAACCACTTTTTAAACCCTCACAGTGACCAAAATTGCCATTTTTACAGAGTTTTGCTTACTCAAAATCTTCAATTTTGACAAATTTCAGGCACAGAAATGACTTTAAACACACTTATTTTAGTTGAAAAAGTAAGAATTCACATCCAACCGTCATTTAAAGTCAAAAGATTAAATGTTAAAATTTCATCAATATTGACCATTTTTTCAACGTTCGACTGGTCCGGGGTCATCGTTTTTCATCAGAAAATGGATTTTTTGGACTCTACCAAAAAAGATTCAAAATGTTTTTTGGATCGGGTCTCATGTTGAATAACCACTTTTTAAACCCTCACAGTGACCAAAATTGCCATTTTTACAGAGTTTTGCTTACTCAAAATCTTCAATTTTGACCAATTTCAGGCACAGAAATGACTTTAAACACACTTATTTTAGTTGAAAAAGTAATAATTCACATCCAACCGTCATTTAAAGTCAAAAGATTAAATGTTAAAATTTCATCAATATTGACCATTTTTTCAACGTTCGACTGGTCCGGGGTCATCGTTTTTCATCAGAAAATTGATTTTTTGGACTCTACCAAAAATGATTCAAAATGTCATTTGGATCGGGCCTCATGTTGAATAACCACTTTTTAAACCCTCACAGTGACCAAAATTGCCATTTTTACAGAGTTTTGCTTACTCAAAATCTTCAATTTTGACAAATTTCAGGCACAGAAATGACTTTAAACACACTTATTTTAGTTGAAAAAGTAAGAATTCACATCCAACCGTCATTTAAAGTCAAAAGATTAAATGTTAAAATTTCATCAATATTGACCATTTTTTCAACGTTCGACTGGTCCGGGGTCATCGTTTTTCATCGGAAAATGGATTTTTTGGACTCTACCAAAAAAGATTCAAAATGTTTTTTGGATCGGGTCTCATGTTGAATAACCACTTTTTAAACCCTCACAGTGACCAAAATTGCCATTTTTACAGAGTTTTGCTTACTCAAAATCTTCAATTTTGACCAATTTCAGGCACAGAAATGACTTTAAACACACTTATTTTAGTTGAAAAAGTAATAATTCACATCCAACCGTCATTTAAAGTCAAAAGATTAAATGTTAAAATTTCATCAATATTGACCATTTTTACAACGTTCGACTGGTCCGGGGTCATCGTTTTTCATCAGAAAATTAATTTTTTGGACTCTACCAAAAATGATTCAAAATGTCATTTGGATCGGGCCTCATGTTGAATAACCACTTTTTAAACCCTCACAGTGACCAAAATTGCCATTTTTACAGAGTTTATCTTACTCAGAATCTTCAATTTTGACCAATTTCAGGCACAGAAATGACTTTAAACACACTTATTTTAGTTGAAAAAGTAATAATTCACATCCAACCGTCATTTAAAGTCAAAAGATGAAATGTTAAAATTTCATCAATATTGACCATTTTTTCAACGTTCGACTAGTCCGGGGTCATCGTTTTTCATCAGAAAATTGATTTTTTGGACTCTACCAAAAATGATTCAAAATGTCATTTGGATCGGGCCTCATGTTGAATAACCACTTTTTAAACCCTCACAGTGACCAAAATTGCCATTTTTACGGAGTTTTGCTTACTCAAAATCTTAAATTTTGACCAATTTCAGGCACAGAAATGACTTTAAACACACTTATTTTAGTTGAAAAAGTAATAATTCACATCCAACCGTCATTTAAAGTCAAAAGATTAAATGTAAAAATTTCATCAATATTGACCATTTTTTCAACTTCGACTGGTCCGGGGTCATCGTTTTTCATCAGAAAATGGATTTTTTGGACTCTACCAAAAAAGATTCAAAATGTTTTTTGGATCGGGTCTCATGTTGAATAACCACTTTTTAAACCCTCACAGTGACCAAAATTGCCATTTTTACAGAGTTTTGCTTACTCAAAATCTTCAATTTTGACCAATTTCAGGCACAGAAATGACTTTAAACACACTTATTTTAGTTGAAAAAGTAAGAATTCACATCCAACCGTTATTTAAAGTCAAAAGATTAAATGTTAAAATTTCATCAATATTGACCATTTTTTCAACGTTCGACTGGTCCGGGGTCATTGTTTTTCATCAGAAAATTGTTTTTTTGGACTCTACCAAAAATGATTCAAAATGTCATTTGGATCGGGCCTCATGTTGAATAACCACTTTTTAAACCCTCACAGTGACCAAAATTGCCATTTTTACAGAGTTTTGCTTACTCAAAATCTTAAATTTTGACCAATTTCAGGCACAGAAATGACTTTAAACACACTTATTTTAGTTGAAAAAGTAATAATTCACATCCAACCGTCATTTAAAGTCAAAAGATTAAATGTTAAAATTTCATCAATATTGACCATTTTTACAACGTTCGACTGGTCCGGGGTCATCGTTTTTCATCAGAAAATTGATTTTTTGGACTCTACCAAAAATGATTCAAAATGTCATTTGGATCGGGCCTCATGTTGAATAACCACTTTTTAAACCCTCACAGTGACCAAAATTGCCATTTTTACAGAGTTTTGCTTACTCAAAATCTTCAATTTTGACCAATTTCAGGCACAGAAATGACTTTAAACACACTTATTTTAGTTGAAAAAGTAATAATTCACATCCAACCGTCATTTAAAGTCAAAAGATTAAATGTTAAAATTTCATCAATATTGACCATTTTTTCAACGTTCGACTGGTCCGGGGTCATCGTTTTTCATCAGAAAATTGATTTTTTGGACTCTACCAAAAATGATTCAAAATGTCATTTGGATCGGGCCTCATGTTGAATAACCACTTTTTAAACCCTCACAGTGACCAAAATTGCCATTTTTACAGAGTTTTGCTTACTCAGAATCTTCAATTTTGACCAATTTCAGGCACAGAAATGACTTTAAACACACTTATTTAAGTTGAAAAAGTAATAATTCACATCCAACCGTCATTTAAAGTCAAAAGATTAAATGTTAAAATTTCATCAATATTGACCATTTTTTCAACGTTCGACTGGTCCGGGGTCATCGTTTTTCATCAGAAAATTGATTTTTTGGACTCTACCAAAAATGATTCAAAATGTCATTTGGATCGGGCCTCATGTTGAATAACCACTTTTTAAACCCTCACAGTGACCAAAATTGCCATTTTTACAGAGTTTATCTTACTCAAAATCTTCAATTTTGACCAATTTCAGGCACAGAAATGACTTTAAACACACTTATTTTAGTTGAAAAAGTAATAATTCACATCCAACCGTCATTTAAAGTCAAAAGATGAAATGTTAAAATTTCATCAATATTGACCATTTTTTCAACGTTCGACTGGTCCGGGGTCATCGTTTTTCATCAGAAAATTGATTTTTTGGACTCTACCAAAAATGATTCAAAATGTCATTTGGATCGGGCCTCATGTTGAATAACCACTTTTTAAACTCTCACAGTGACCAAAATTGCCATTTTTACAGAGTTTTGCTTACTCAAAATCTTAAATTTTGACCAATTTCAGGCACAGAAATGACTTTAAACACACTTATTTTAGTTGAAAAAGTAATAATTCACATCCAACCGTCATTTAAAGTCAAAAGATTAAATGTTAAAATTTCATCAATATTGACCATTTTTTCAACGTTCGACTGGTCCGGGGTCATCGTTTTTCATCAGAAAATTGATTTTTTGGACTCTACCAAAAATGATTCAAAATGTCATTTGGATCGGGCCTCATGTTGAATAACCACTTTTTAAACCCTCACAGTGACCAAAATTGCCATTTTTACAGAGTTTTGCTTACTCAAAATCTTCAATTTTGACCAATTTCAGGCACAGAAATGACTTTAAACACACTTATTTTAGTTGAAAAAGTAATAATTCACATCCAACCGTTATTTAAAGTCAAAAGATTAAATGTTAAAATTTCATCAATATTGACCATTTTTTCAACGTTCGACTGGTCCGGGGTCATCGTTTTTCATCAGAAAATTGATTTTTTGGACTCTACCAAAAATGATTCAAAATGTCATTTGGATCGGGCCTCATGTTGAATAACCACTTTTTAAACCCTCACAGTGACCAAAATTGCCATTTTTACAGAGTTTTGCTTACTCAAAATCTTAAATTTTGACCAATTTCAGGCACAGAAATGACTTTAAACCCACTTATTTTAGTTGAAAAAGTAATAATTCACATCCAACCGTCATTTAAAGTCAAAAGATTAAATGTAAAAATTTCATCAATATTGACAATTTTTTCAACGTTCGACTGGTCCGGGGTCATCGTTTTTCATCAGAAAATTGATTTTTTGGACTCTACCAAAAATGATTCAAAATGTCATTTGGATCGGGCCTCATGTTGAATAACCACTTTTTAAACCCTCACAGTGACCAAAATTGCCATTTTTACAGAGTTTTGCTTACTCAAAATCTTCAATTTTGACAAATTTCAGGCACAAAAATGACTTTAAACACACTTATTTTAGTTGAAAAAGTAAGAATTCACATCCAACCGTCATTTAAAGTCAAAAGATTAAATGTTAAAATTTCATCAATATTGACCATTTTTTCAACGTTCGACTGGTCCGGGGTCATCGTTTTTCATCAGAAAATTGATTTTTTGGACTCTACCAAAAAAGATTCAAAATGTTTTTTGGATCGGGTCTCATGTTGAATAACCACTTTTTAAACCCTCACAGTGACCAAAATTGCCATTTTTACAGAGTTTTGCTTACTCAAAATCTTCAATTTTGACCAATTTCAGGCACAGAAATGACTTTAAACACACTTATTTTAGTTGAAAAAGTAATAATTCACATCCAACCGTCATTTAAAGTCAAAAGATGAAATGTTAAAATTTCATCAATATTGACAATTTTTTCAACTTCGACTGGTCCGGGGTCATCGTTTTTCATCAGAAAATGGATTTTTTGGACTCTACCAAAAAAGATTCAAAATGTTTTTTGGATCGGGTCTCATGCTGAATAACCACTTTTTAAACCCTCACAGTGACCAAAATTGCCATTTTTACAGAGTTTTGCTTACTCAAAATCTTCAATTTTGACCAATTTCAGGCACAGAAATGACTTTAAACACACTTATTTTAGTTGAAAAAGTAAGAATTCACATCCAACCGTTATTTAAAGTCAAAAGATTAAATGTTAAAATTTCATCAATATTGACCATTTTTTCAACGTTCGACTGGTCCGGGGTCATCGTTTTTCATCAGAAAATTGTTTTTTTGGACTCTACCAAAAATGATTCAAAATGTCATTTGGATCGGGCCTCATGTTGAATAACCACTTTTTAAACCCTCACAGTGACCAAAATTGCCATTTTTACAGAGTTTTGCTTACTCAAAATCTTAAATTTTGACCAATTTCAGGCACAGAAATGACTTTAAACACACTTATTTTAGTTGAAAAAGTAATAATTCACATCCAACCGTCATTTAAAGTCAAAAGATTAAATGTTAAAATTTCATCAATATTGACCATTTTTACAACGTTCGACTGGTCCGGGGTCATCGTTTTTCATCAGAAAATTGATTTTTTGGACTCTACCAAAAATGATTCAAAATGTCATTTGGATCGGGCCTCATGTTGAATAACCACTTTTTAAACCCTCACAGTGACCAAAATTGCCATTTTTACAGAGTTTTGCTTACTCAAAATCTTCAATTTTGACCAATTTCAGGCACAGAAATGACTTTAAACACACTTATTTTAGTTGAAAAAGTAATAATTCACATCCAACCGTCATTTAAAGTCAAAAGATTAAATGTTAAAATTTCATCAATATTGACCATTTTTTCAACGTTCGACTGGTCCGGGGTCATCGTTTTTCATCAGAAAATTGATTTTTTGGACTCTACCAAAAATGATTCAAAATGTCATTTGGATCGGGCCTCATGTTGAATAACCACTTTTTAAACCCTCACAGTGACCAAAATTGCCATTTTTACAGAGTTTTGCTTACTCAGAATCTTCAATTTTGACCAATTTCAGGCACAGAAATGACTTTAAACACACTTATTTAAGTTGAAAAAGTAATAATTCACATCCAACCGTCATTTAAAGTCAAAAGATTAAATGTTAAAATTTCATCAATATTGACCATTTTTTCAACGTTCGACTGGTCCGGGGTCATCGTTTTTCATCAGAAAATTGATTTTTTGGACTCTACCAAAAATGATTCAAAATGTCATTTGGATCGGGCCTCATGTTGAATAACCACTTTTTAAACCCTCACAGTGACCAAAATTGCCATTTTTACAGAGTTTATCTTACTCAAAATCTTCAATTTTGACCAATTTCAGGCACAGAAATGACTTTAAACACACTTATTTTAGTTGAAAAAGTAATAATTCACATCCAACCGTCATTTAAAGTCAAAAGATGAAATGTTAAAATTTCATCAATATTGACCATTTTTTCAACGTTCGACTGGTCCGGGGTCATCGTTTTTCATCAGAAAATTGATTTTTTGGACTCTACCAAAAATGATTCAAAATGTCATTTGGATCGGGCCTCATGTTGAATAACCACTTTTTAAACTCTCACAGTGACCAAAATTGCCATTTTTACAGAGTTTTGCTTACTCAAAATCTTAAATTTTGACCAATTTCAGGCACAGAAATGACTTTAAACACACTTATTTTAGTTGAAAAAGTAATAATTCACATCCAACCGTCATTTAAAGTCAAAAGATTAAATGTTAAAATTTCATCAATATTGACCATTTTTTCAACGTTCGACTGGTCCGGGGTCATCGTTTTTCATCAGAAAATTGATTTTTTGGACTCTACCAAAAATGATTCAAAATGTCATTTGGATCGGGCCTCATGTTGAATAACCACTTTTTAAACCCTCACAGTGACCAAAATTGCCATTTTTACAGAGTTTTGCTTACTCAAAATCTTCAATTTTGACCAATTTCAGGCACAGAAATGACTTTAAACACACTTATTTTAGTTGAAAAAGTAATAATTCACATCCAACCGTTATTTAAAGTCAAAAGATTAAATGTTAAAATTTCATCAATATTGACCATTTTTTCAACGTTCGACTGGTCCGGGGTCATCGTTTTTCATCAGAAAATTGATTTTTTGGACTCTACCAAAAATGATTCAAAATGTCATTTGGATCGGGCCTCATGTTGAATAACCACTTTTTAAACCCTCACAGTGACCAAAATTGCCATTTTTACAGAGTTTTGCTTACTCAAAATCTTAAATTTTGACCAATTTCAGGCACAGAAATGACTTTAAACCCACTTATTTTAGTTGAAAAAGTAATAATTCACATCCAACCGTCATTTAAAGTCAAAAGATTAAATGTAAAAATTTCATCAATATTGACAATTTTTTCAACGTTCGACTGGTCCGGGGTCATCGTTTTTCATCAGAAAATTGATTTTTTGGACTCTACCAAAAATGATTCAAAATGTCATTTGGATCGGGCCTCATGTTGAATAACCACTTTTTAAACCCTCACAGTGACCAAAATTGCCATTTTTACAGAGTTTTGCTTACTCAAAATCTTCAATTTTGACAAATTTCAGGCACAAAAATGACTTTAAACACACTTATTTTAGTTGAAAAAGTAAGAATTCACATCCAACCGTCATTTAAAGTCAAAAGATTAAATGTTAAAATTTCATCAATATTGACCATTTTTTCAACGTTCGACTGGTCCGGGGTCATCGTTTTTCATCAGAAAATTGATTTTTTGGACTCTACCAAAAAAGATTCAAAATGTTTTTTGGATCGGGTCTCATGTTGAATAACCACTTTTTAAACCCTCACAGTGACCAAAATTGCCATTTTTACAGAGTTTTGCTTACTCAAAATCTTCAATTTTGACCAATTTCAGGCACAGAAATGACTTTAAACACACTTATTTTAGTTGAAAAAGTAATAATTCACATCCAACCGTCATTTAAAGTCAAAAGATGAAATGTTAAAATTTCATCAATATTGACCATTTTTTCAACGTTCGACTGGTCCGGGGTCATCGTTTTTCATCAGAAAATTGATTTTTTGGACTCTACCAAAAATGATTCAAAATGTCATTTGGATCGGGCCTCATGTTGAATAACCACTTTTTAAACCCTCACAGTGACCAAAATTGCCATTTTTACAGAGTTTATCTTACTCAGAATCTTCAATTTTGACCAATTTCAGGCACAGAAATGACTTTAAACACACTTATTTTAGTTGAAAAAGTAATAATTCACATCCAACCGTCATTTAAAGTCAAAAGATGAAATGTTAAAATTTCATCAATATTGACCATTTTTTCAACGTTCGACTGGTCCGGGGTCATCGTTTTTCATCAGAAAATTGATTTTTTGGACTCTACCAAAAATGATTCAAAATGTCATTTGGATCGGGCCTCATGTTGAATAACCACTTTTTAAACTCTCACAGTGACCAAAATTGCCATTTTTACAGAGTTTTGCTTACTCAAAATCTTAAATTTTGACCAATTTCAGGCACAGAAATGACTTTAAACACACTTATTTTAGTTGAAAAAGTAATAATTCACATCCAACCGTCATTTAAAGTCAAAAGATTAAATGTTAAAATTTCATCAATATTGACCATTTTTTCAACGTTCGACTGGTCCGGGGTCATCGTTTTTCATCAGAAAATTGATTTTTTGGACTCTACCAAAAATGATTCAAAATGTCATTTGGATCGGGCCTCATGTTGAATAACCACTTTTTAAACCCTCACAGTGACCAAAATTGCCATTTTTACAGAGTTTTGCTTACTCAAAATCTTCAATTTTGACCAATTTCAGGCACAGAAATGACTTTAAACACACTTATTTTAGTTGAAAAAGTAATAATTCACATCCAACCGTTATTTAAAGTCAAAAGATTAAATGTTAAAATTTCATCAATATTGACCATTTTTTCAACGTTCGACTGGTCCGGGGTCATCGTTTTTCATCAGAAAATTGATTTTTTGGACTCTACCAAAAATGATTCAAAATGTCATTTGGATCGGGCCTCATGTTGAATAACCACTTTTTAAACCCTCACAGTGACCAAAATTGCCATTTCTACAGAGTTTTGCTTACTCAAAATCTTCAATTTTGACCAATTTCAGGCACAGAAATGACTTTAAACACACTTATTTTAGTTGAAAAAGTAATAATTCACATCCAACCGTCATTTAAAGTCAAAAGATTAAATGTTAAAATTTCATCAATATTGACCATTTTTTCAACGTTCGACTGGTCCGGGGTCATCGTTTTTCATCAGAAAATTGATTTTTTGGACTCTACCAAAAATGATTCAAAATGTCATTTGGATCGGGCCTCATGTTGAATAACCACTTTTTAAACCCTCACAGTGACCAAAATTGCCATTTTTACAGAGTTTTGCTTACTCAAAATCTTAAATTTTGACCAATTTCAGGCACAGAAATGACTTTAAACACACTTATTTTAGTTGAAAAAGTAATAATTCACATCCAACCGTCATTTAAAGTCAAAAGATTAAATGTTAAAATTTCATCAATATTGACCATTTTTTCAACGTTCGACTGGTCCGGGGTCATCGTTTTTCATCAGAAAATTGATTTTTTGGACTCTACCAAAAATGATTCAAAATGTCATTTGGATCGGGCCTCATGTTGAATAACCACTTTTTAAACCCTCACAGTGACCAAAATTGCCATTTTTACAGAGTTTTGCTTACTCAAAATCTTCAATTTTGACAAATTTCAGGCACAGAAATGACTTTAAACACACTTATTTTAGTTGAAAAAGTAATAATTCACATCCAACCGTCATTTAAAGTCAAAAGATTAAATGTTAAAATTTCATCAATATTGACCATTTTTTCAACGTTCGACTGGTCCGGGGTCATCGTTTTTCATCAGAAAATGGATTTTTTGGACTCTACCAAAAAAGATTCAAAATGTTTTTTGGATCGGGTCTCATGTTGAATAACCACTTTTTAAACCCTCACAGTGACCAAAATTGCCATTTTTACAGAGTTTTGCTTACTCAAAATCTTAAATTTTGACCAATTTCAGGCACAGAAATGACTTTAAACACACTTATTTTAGTTGAAAAAGTAATAATTCACATCCAACCGTCATTTAAAGTCAAAAGATTAAATGTTAAAATTTCATCAATATTGACCATTTTTTCAACGTTCAACTGGTCCGGGGTCATCGTTTTTCATCAGAAAATTGATTTTTTGGACTCTACCAAAAATGATTCAAAATGTCATTTGGATCGGGCCTCATGTTGAATAACCACTTTTTAAACCCTCACAGTGACCAAAATTGCCATTTTTACAGAGTTTTGCTTACTCAAAATCTTCAATTTTGACCAATTTCAGGCACAGAAATGACTTTAAACACACTTATTTTAGTTGAAAAAGTAATAATTCACATCCAACCGTCATTTAAAGTCAAAAGATTAAATGTAAAAATTTCATCAATATTGACCATTTTTTCAACGTTCGACTGGTCCGGGATCATCGTTTTTCATCAGAAAATTGATTTTTTGGACTCTACCAAAAATGATTCAAAATGTTTTTTGGATCGGGTCTCATGTTGAATAACCACTTTTTAAACCCTCACAGTGACCAAAATTGCCATTTTTACAGAGTTTTGCTTACTCAAAATCTTCAATTTTGACCAATTTCAGGCACAGAAATGACTTTAAACACACTTATTTTAGTTGAAAAAGTAATAATTCACATCCAACCGTCATTTAAAGTCAAAAGATTAAATGTTAAAATTTCATCAATATTGACCATTTTTTCAACGTTCGACTGGTCCGGGGTCATCGTTTTTCATCAGAATATTGATTTTTTGGACTCTACCAAAAATGATTCAAAATGTCATTTGGATCGGGCCTCATGTTGAATAACCACTTTTTAAACCCTCACAGTGACCAAAATTGCCATTTTTACAGAGTTTTGCTTACTCAAAATCTTAAATTTTGACCAATTTCAGGCACAGAAATGACTTTAAACACACTTATTTTAGTTGAAAAAGTAATAATTCACATCCAACCGTCATTTAAAGTCAAAAGATTAAATGTAAAAATTTCATCAATATTGACCATTTTTTCAACGTTCGACTGGTCCGGGGTCATCGTTTTTCATCAGAAAATTGATTTTTTGGACTCTACCAAAAATGATTCAAAATGTCATTTGGATCGGGCCTCATGTTGAATAACCACTTTTTAAACCCTCACAGTGACCAAAATTGCCATTTTTACAGAGTTTTGCTTACTCAAAATCTTCAATTTTGACAAATTTCAGGCACAGAAATGACTTTAAACACACTTATTTTAGTTGAAAAAGTAAGAATTCACATCCAACCGTCATTTAAAGTCAAAAGATTAAATGTTAAAATTTCATCAATATTGACCATTTTTTCAACGTTCGACTGGTCCGGGGTCATCGTTTTTCATCAGAAAATGGATTTTTTGGACTCTACCAAAAAAGATTCAAAATGTTTTTTGGATCGGGTCTCATGTTGAATAACCACTTTTTAAACCCTCACAGTGACCAAAATTGCCATTTTTACAGAGTTTTGCTTACTCAAAATCTTCAATTTTGACCAATTTCAGGCACAGAAATGACTTTAAACACACTTATTTTAGTTGAAAAAGTAAGAATTCACATCCAACCGTTATTTAAAGTCAAAAGATTAAATGTTAAAATTTCATCAATATTGACCATTTTTTCAACGTTCGACTGGTCCGGGGTCATCGTTTTTCATCAGAAAATTGATTTTTTGGACTCTACCAAAAATGATTCAAAATGTCATTTGGATCGGGCCTCATGTTGAATAACCACTTTTTAAACCCTCACAGTGACCAAAATTGCCATTTTTACAGAGTTTTGCTTACTCAAAATCTTAAATTTTGACCAATTTCAGGCACAGAAATGACTTTAAACACACTTATTTTAGTTGAAAAAGTAATAATTCACATCCAACCGTCATTTAAAGTCAAAAGATTAAATGTTAAAATTTCATCAATATTGACCATTTTTACAACGTTCGACTAGTCCGGGGTCATCGTTTTTCATCAGAAAATTGATTTTTTGGACTCTACCAAAAATGATTCAAAATGTCATTTGGATCGGGCCTCATGTTGAATAACCACTTTTTAAACCCTCACAGTGACCAAAATTGCCATTTTTACAGAGTTTTGCTTACTCAAAATCTTCAATTTTGACCAATTTCAGGCACAGAAATGACTTTAAACACACTTATTTTAGTTGAAAAAGTAATAATTCACATCCAACCGTCATTTAAAGTCAAAAGATTAAATGTTAAAATTTCATCAATATTGACCATTTTTTCAACGTTCGACTGGTCCGGGGTCATCGTTTTTCATCAGAAAATTGATTTTTTGGACTCTACCAAAAATGATTCAAAATGTCATTTGGATCGGGCCTCATGTTGAAAACCACTTTTTAAACCCTCACAGTGACCAAAATTGCCATTTTTACAGAGTTTTGCTTACTCAGAATCTTCAATTTTGACCAATTTCAGGCACAGAAATGACTTTAAACACACTTATTTAAGTTGAAAAAGTAATAATTCACATCCAACCGTCATTTAAAGTCAAAAGATTAAATGTTAAAATTTCATCAATATTGACCATTTTTTCAACGTTCGACTGGTCCGGGGTCATCGTTTTTCATCAGAAAATTGATTTTTTGGACTCTACCAAAAATGATTCAAAATGTCATTTGGATCGGGCCTCATGTTGAATAACCACTTTTTAAACCCTCACAGTGACCAAAATTGCCATTTTTACAGAGTTTATCTTACTCAGAATCTTCAATTTTGACCAATTTCAGGCACAGAAATGACTTTAAACACACTTATTTTAGTTGAAAAAGTAATAATTCACATCCAACCGTCATTTAAAGTCAAAAGATGAAATGTTAAAATTTCATCAATATTGACCATTTTTTCAACGTTCGACTGGTCCGGGGTCATCGTTTTTCATCAGAAAATTGATTTTTTGGACTCTACCAAAAATGATTCAAAATGTCATTTGGATCGGGCCTCATGTTGAATAACCACTTTTTAAACTCTCACAGTGACCAAAATTGCCATTTTTACAGAGTTTTGCTTACTCAAAATCTTAAATTTTGACCAATTTCAGGCACAGAAATGACTTTAAACACACTTATTTTAGTTGAAAAAGTAATAATTCACATCCAACCGTCATTTAAAGTCAAAAGATTAAATGTTAAAATTTCATCAATATTGACCATTTTTTCAACGTTCGACTGGTCCGGGGTCATCGTTTTTCATCAGAAAATTGATTTTTTGGACTCTACCAAAAATGATTCAAAATGTCATTTGGATCGGGCCTCATGTTGAATAACCACTTTTTAAACCCTCACAGTGACCAAAATTGCCATTTTTACAGAGTTTTGCTTACTCAAAATCTTCAATTTTGACCAATTTCAGGCACAGAAATGACTTTAAACACACTTATTTTAGTTGAAAAAGTAATAATTCACATCCAACCGTCATTTAAAGTCAAAAGATTAAATGTTAAAATTTCATCAATATTGACCATTTTTTCAACGTTCGACTGGTCCGGGGTCATCGTTTTTCATCAGAAAATTGATTTTTTGGACTCTACCAAAAATGATTCAAAATGTCATTTGGATCGGGCCTCATGTTGAATAACCACTTTTTAAACCCTCACAGTGACCAAAATTGCCATTTTTACAGAGTTTTGCTTACTCAAAATCTTCAATTTTGACAAATTTCAGGCACAGAAATGACTTTAAACACACTTATTTTAGTTGAAAAAGTAAGAATTCACATCCAACCGTCATTTAAAGTCAAAAGATTAAATGTTAAAATTTCATCAATATTGACCATTTTTTCAACGTTCGACTGGTCCGGGGTCATCGTTTTTCATCAGAAAATGGATTTTTTGGACTCTACCAAAAAAGATTCAAAATGTTTTTGGGATCGGGTCTCATGTTGAATAACCACTTTTTAAACCCTCACAGTGACCAAAATTGCCATTTTTACAGAGTTTTGCTTACTCAAAATCTTCAATTTTGACCAATTTCAGGCACAGAAATGACTTTAAACACACTTATTTTAGTTGAAAAAGTAATAATTCACATCCAACCGTTATTTAAAGTCAAAAGATTAAATGTTAAAATGTCATCAATATTGACCATTTTTTCAACGTTCGACTGGTCCGGGGTCATCGTTTTTCATCAGAAAATTGATTTTTTGGACTCTACCAAAAATGATTCAAAATGTCATTTGGATCGGGCCTCATGTTGAATAACCACTTTTTAAACCCTCACAGTGACCAAAATTGCCATTTTTACAGAGTTTTGCTTACTCAAAATCTTAAATTTTGACCAATTTCAGGCACAGAAATGACTTTAAACACACTTATTTTAGTTGAAAAAGTAATAATTCACATCCAACCGTCATTTAAAGTCAAAAGATTAAATGTTAAAATTTCATCAATATTGACCATTTTTACAACGTTCGACTGGTCCGGGGTCATCGTTTTTCATCAGAAAATTGATTTTTTGGACTCTACCAAAAATGATTCAAAATATCATTTGGATCGGGCCTCATGTTGAATAACCACTTTTTAAACCCTCACAGTGACCAAAATTGCCATTTTTACAGAGTTTTGCTTACTCAAAATCTTCAATTTTGACCAATTTCAGGCACAGAAATGACTTTAAACACACTTATTTTAGTTGAAAAAGTAATAATTCACATCCAACCGTCATTTAAAGTCAAAAGATTAAATGTTAAAATTTCATCAATATTGACCATTTTTTCAACGTTCGACTGGTCCGGGGTCATCGTTTTTCATCAGAAAATTGATTTTTTGGACTCTACCAAAAATGATTCAAAATGTCATTTGGATCGGGCCTCATGTTGAATAACCACTTTTTAAACCCTCACAGTGACCAAAATTGCCATTTTTACAGAGTTTTGCTTACTCAGAATCTTCAATTTTGACCAATTTCAGGCACAGAAATGACTTTAAACACACTTATTTTAGTTGAAAAAGTAATAATTCACATCCAACCGTCATTTAAAGTCAAAAGATGAAATGTTAAAATTTCATCAATATCGACCATTTTTTCAACGTTCGACTGGTCCGGGGTCATCGTTTTTCATCAGAAAATTGATTTTTTGGACTCTACCAAAAATGATTCAAAATGTAATTTGGATCGGGCCTCATGTTGAATAACCACTTTTTAAACTCTCACAGTGACCAAAATTGCCATTTTTACAGAGTTTTGCTTACTCAAAATCTTAAATTTTGACCAATTTCAGGCACAGAAATGACTTTAAACACACTTATTTTAGTTGAAAAAGTAATAATTCACATCCAACCGTCATTTAAAGTCAAAAGATTAAATGTTAAAATTTCATCAATATTGACCATTTTTTCAACGTTCGACTGGTCCGGGGTCATCGTTTTTCATCAGAAAATTGATTTTTTGGACTCTACCAAAAATGATTCAAAATGTCATTTGAATCGGGCCTCATGTTGAATAACCACTTTTTAAACCCTCACAGTGACCAAAATTGCCATTTTTACAGAGTTTTGCTTACTCAAAATCTTCAATTTTGACAAATTTCAGGCACAGAAATGACTTTAAACACACTTATTTTAGTTGAAAAAGTAAGAATTCGCATCCAACCGTCATTTAAAGTCAAAAGATTAAATGTTAAAATGTCATCAATATTGACCATTTTTTCAACGTTCGACTGGTCCGGGGTCATCGTTTTTCATCAGAAAATTGATTTTTTGGACTCTACCAAAAATGATTCAAAATGTCATTTGGATCGGGCCTCATGTTGAATAACCACTTTTTAAACCCTCACAGTGACCAAAATTGCCATTTTTACAGAGTTTTGCTTACTCAAAATCTTCAATTTTGACCAATTTCAGGCACAGAAATGACTTTAAACACACTTATTTTAGTTGAAAAAGTAATAATTCACATCCAACCGTCATTTAAAGTCAAAAGATTAAATGTTAAAATTTCATCAATATTGACCATTTTTTCAACGTTCGACTGGTCCGGGGTCATCGTTTTTCATCAGAAAATTGATTTTTTGGACTCTACCAAAAATGATTCAAAATGTCATTTGGATCGGGCCTCATGTTGAATAACCACTTTTTAAACCCTCACAGTGACCAAAATTGCCATTTTTACAGAGTTTTGCTTACTCAAAATCTTAAATTTTGACCAATTTCAGGCACAGAAATGACTTTAAACACACTTATTTTAGTTGAAAAAGTAATAATTCACATCCAACCGTCATTTAAAGTCAAAAGATTAAATGTAAAAATTTCATCAATATTGACCATTTTTTCAACGTTCGACTGGTCCGGGGTCATCGTTTTTCATCAGAAAATTGATTTTTTGGACTCTACCAAAAATGATTCAAAATGTCATTTGGATCGGGCCTCATGTTGAATAACCACTTTTTAAACCCTCACAGTGACCAAAATTGCCATTTTTACAGAGTTTTGCTTACTCAAAATCTTCAATTTTGACAAATTTCAGGCACAGAAATGACTTTAAACACACTTATTTTAGTTGAAAAAGTAAGAATTCACATCCAACCGTCATTTAAAGTCAAAAGATTAAATGTTAAAATTTCATCAATATTGACCATTTTTTCAACGTTCGACTGGTCCGGGGTCATCGTTTTTCATCAGAAAATGGATTTTTTGGACTCTACCAAAAAAGATTCAAAATGTTTTTTGGATCGGGTCTCATGTTGAATAACCACTTTTTAAACCCTCACAGTGACCAAAATTGCCATTTTTACAGAGTTTTGCTTACTCAAAATCTTCAATTTTGACCAATTTCAGGCACAGAAATGACTTTAAACACACTTATTTTAGTTGAAAAAGTAATAATTCACATCCAACCGTTATTTAAAGTCAAAAGATTAAATGTTAAAATGTCATCAATATTGACCATTTTTTCAACGTTCGACTGGTCCGGGGTCATCGTTTTTCATCAGAAAATTGATTTTTTGGACTCTACCAAAAATGATTCAAAATGTCATTTGGATCGGGCCTCATGTTGAATAACCACTTTTTAAACCCTCACAGTGACCAAAATTGCCATTTTTACAGAGTTTTGCTTACTCAAAATCTTCAATTTTGACCAATTTCAGGCACAGAAATGACTTTAAACACACTTATTTTAGTTGAAAAAGTAATAATTCACATCCAACCGTCATTTAAAGTCAAAAGATTAAATGTTAAAATTTCATCAATATTGACCATTTTTTCAACGTTCGACTGGTCCGGGGTCATCGTTTTTCATCAGAAAATTGATTTTTTGGACTCTACCAAAAATGATTCAAAATGTCATTTGGATCGGGCCTCATGTTGAATAACCACTTTTTAAACCCTCACAGTGACCAAAATTGCCATTTTTACAGAGTTTTGCTTACTCAAAATCTTCAATTTTGACCAATTTCAGGCACAGAAATGACTTTAAACACACTTATTTAAGTTGAAAAAGTAATAATTCACATCCAACCGTCATTTAAAGTCAAAAGATTAAATGTTAAAATTTCATCAATATTGACCATTTTTTCAACGTTCGACTGGTCCGGGGTCATCGTTTTTCATCGGAAAATTGATTTTTTGGACTCTACCAAAAATGATTCAAAATGTCATTTGGATCGGGCCTCATGTTGAATAACCACTTTTTAAACCCTCACAGTGACCAAAATTGCCATTTTTACAGAGTTTATCTTACTCAGAATCTTCAATTTTGACCAATTTCAGGCACAGAAATGACTTTAAACACACTTATTTTAGTTGAAAAAGTAATAATTCACATCCAACCGTCATTTAAAGTCAAAAGATGAAATGTTAAAATTTCATCAATATTGACCATTTTTTCAACGTTCGACTGGTCCGGGGTCATCGTTTTTCATCGGAAAATTGATTTTTTGGACTCTACCAAAAATGATTCAAAATGTCATTTGGATCGGGCCTCATGTTGAATAACCACTTTTTAAACTCTCACAGTGACCAAAATTGCCATTTTTACAGAGTTTTGCTTACTCAAAATCTTAAATTTTGACCAATTTCAGGCACAGAAATGACTTTAAACACACTTATTTTAGTTGAAAAAGTAATAATTCACATCCAACTGTCATTTAAAGTCAAAAGATTAAATGTTAAAATTTCATCAATATTGACCATTTTTTCAACGTTCGACTGGTCCGGGGTCATCGTTTTTCATCAGAAAATGGATTTTTTGGACTCTACCAAAAAAGATTCAAAATGTTTTTTGGATCGGGTCTCATGTTGAATAACCACTTTTTAAACCCTCACAGTGACCAAAATTGCCATTTTTACAGAGTTTTGCTTACTCAAAATCTTCAATTTTGACCAATTTCAGGCACAGAAATGACTTTAAACACACTTATTTTAGTTGAAAAAGTAATAATTCACATCCAACCGTTATTTAAAGTCAAAAGATTAAATGTTAAAATGTCATCAATATTGACCATTTTTTCAACGTTCGACTGGTCCGGGGTCATCGTTTTTCATCAGAAAATTGATTTTTTGGACTCTACCAAAAATGATTCAAAATGTCATTTGGATCGGGCCTCATGTTGAATAACCACTTTTTAAACCCTCACAGTGACCAAAATTGCCATTTTTACAGAGTTTTGCTTACTCAGAATCTTCAATTTTGACCAATTTCAGGCACAGAAATGACTTTAAACACACTTATTTAAGTTGAAAAAGTAATAATTCACATCCAACCGTCATTTAAAGTCAAAAGATTAAATGTTAAAATTTCATCAATATTGACCATTTTTTCAACGTTCGACTGGTCCGGGGTCATCGTTTTTCATCAGAAAATTGATTTTTTGGACTCTACCAAAAATGATTCAAAATGTCATTTGGATCGGGCCTCATGTTGAATAACCACTTTTTAAACCCTCACAGTGACCAAAATTGCCATTTTTACAGAGTTTTGCTTACTCAGAATCTTCAATTTTGACCAATTTCAGGCACAGAAATGACTTTAAACACACTTATTTTAGTTGAAAAAGTAATAATTCACATCCAACCGTCATTTAAAGTCAAAAGATTAAATGTAAAAATTTCATCAATATTGACCATTTTTTCAACGTTCGACTGGTCCGGGGTCATCGTTTTTCATCAGAAAATTGATTTTTTGGACTCTACCAAAAATGATTCAAAATGTCATTTGGATCGGGCCTCATGTTGAATAACCACTTTTTAAACCCTCACAGTGACCAAAATTGCCATTTTTACAGAGTTTTGCTTACTCAAAATCTTCAATTTTGACAAATTTCAGGCACAGAAATGACTTTAAACACACTTATTTTAGTTGAAAAAGTAAGAATTCACATCCAACCGTCATTTAAAGTCAAAAGATTAAATGTTAAAATTTCATCAATATTGACCATTTTTTCAACGTTCGACTGGTCCGGGGTCATCGTTTTTCATCAGAAAATGGATTTTTTGGACTCTACCAAAAAAGATTCAAAATGTTTTTTGGATCGGGTCTCATGTTGAATAACCACTTTTTAAACCCTCACAGTGACCAAAATTGCCATTTTCACAGAGTTTTGCTTACTCAAAATCTTCAATTTTGACCAATTTCAGGCACAGAAATGACTTTAAACACACTTATTTTAGTTGAAAAAGTAATAATTCACATCCAACCGTTATTTAAAGTCAAAAGATTAAATGTTAAAATGTCATCAATATTGACCATTTTTTCAACGTTCGACTGGTCCGGGGTCATCGTTTTTCATCAGAAAATTGATTTTTTGGACTCTACCAAAAATGATTCAAAATGTCATTTGGATCGGGCCTCATGTTGAATAACCACTTTTTAAACCCTCACAGTGACCAAAATTGCCATTTTTACAGAGTTTTGCTTACTCAAAATCTTAAATTTTGACCAATTTCAGGCACAGAAATGACTTTAAACACACTTATTTTAGTTGAAAAAGTAATAATTCACATCCAACCGTCATTTAAAGTCAAAAGATTAAATGTTAAAATTTCATCAATATTGACCATTTTTACAACGTTCGACTGGTCCGGGGTCATCGTTTTTCATCAGAAAATGGATTTTTTGGACTCTACCAAAAAAGATTCAAAATGTTTTTTGGATCGGGTCTCATGTTGAATAACCACTTTTTAAACCCTCACAGTGACCAAAATTGCCATTTTTACAGAGTTTTGCTTACTCAAAATCTTCAATTTTGACCAATTTCAGGCACAGAAATGACTTTAAACACACTTATTTTAGTTGAAAAAGTAATAATTCACATCCAACCGTTATTTAAAGTCAAAAGATTAAATGTTAAAATGTCATCAATATTGACCATTTTTTCAACGTTCGACTGGTCCGGGGTCATCGTTTTTCATCAGAAAATTGATTTTTTGGACTCTACCAAAAATGATTCAAAATGTCATTTGGATCGGGCCTCATGTTGAATAACCACTTTTTAAACCCTCACAGTGACCAAAATTGCCATTTTTACAGAGTTTTGCTTACTCAGAATCTTCAATTTTGACCAATTTCAGGCACAGAAATGACTTTAAACACACTTATTTAAGTTGAAAAAGTAATAATTCACATCCAACCGTCATTTAAAGTCAAAAGATTAAATGTTAAAATTTCATCAATATTGACCATTTTTTCAACGTTCGACTGGTCCGGGGTCATCGTTTTTCATCAGAAAATTGATTTTTTGGACTCTACCAAAAATGATTCAAAATGTCATTTGGATCGGGCCTCATGTTGAATAACCACTTTTTAAACCCTCACAGTGACCAAAATTGCCATTTTTACAGAGTTTTGCTTACTCAGAATCTTCAATTTTGACCAATTTCAGGCACAGAAATGACTTTAAACACACTTATTTTAGTTGAAAAAGTAATAATTCACATCCAACCGTCATTTAAAGTCAAAAGATGAAATGTTAAAATTTCATCAATATTGACCATTTTTTCAACGTTCGACTGGTCCGGGGTCATCGTTTTTCATCAGAAAATTGATTTTTTGGACTCTACCAAAAATGATTCAAAATGTCATTTGGATCGGGCCTCATGTTGAATAACCACTTTTTAAACCCTCACAGTGACCAAAATTGCCATTTTTACAGAGTTTTGCTTACTCAAAATCTTCAATTTTGACCAATTTCAGGCACAGAAATGACTTTAAACACACTTATTTTAGTTGAAAAAGTAATAATTCACATCCAACCGTTATTTAAAGTCAAAAGATTAAATGTTAAAATTTCATCAATATTGACCATTTTTTCAACGTTCGACTGGTCCGGGGTCATCGTTTTTCATCAGAAAATTGATTTTTTGGACTCTACCAAAAATGATTCAAAATGTCATTTGGATCGGGCCTCATGTTGAATAACCACTTTTTAAACCCTCACAGTGACCAAAATTGCCATTTTTACAGAGTTTTGCTTACTCAAAATCTTCAATTTTGACCAATTTCAGGCACAGAAATGACTTTAAACACACTTATTTTAGTTGAAAAAGTAATAATTCACATCCAACCGTCATTTAAAGTCAAAAGATTAAATGTTAAAATTTCATCAATATTGACCATTTTTTCAACGTTCGACTGGTCCGGGGTCATCGTTTTTCATCAGAAAATTGATTTTTTGGACTCTACCAAAAATGATTCAAAATGTCATTTGGATCGGGCCTCATGTTGAATAACCACTTTTTAAACCCTCACAGTGACCAAAATTGCCATTTTTACAGAGTTTTGCTTACTCAAAATCTTCAATTTTGACCAATTTCAGGCACAGAAATGACTTTAAACACACTTATTTTAGTTGAAAAAGTAATAATTCACATCCAACCGTTATTTAAAGTCAAAAGATTAAATGTTAAAATGTCATCAATATTGACCATTTTTTCAACGTTCGACTGGTCCGGGGTCATCGTTTTTCATCAGAAAATTGATTTTTTGGACTCTACCAAAAATGATTCAAAATGTCATTTGGATCGGGCCTCATGTTGAATAACCACTTTTTAAACCCTCACAGTGACCAAAATTGCCATTTTTACAGAGTTTTGCTTACTCAAAATCTTAAATTTTGACCAATTTCAGGCACAGAAATGACTTTAAACACACTTATTTTAGTTGAAAAAGTAATAATTCACATCCAACCGTCATTTAAAGTCAAAAGATTAAATGTTAAAATTTCATCAATATTGACCATTTTTACAACGTTCGACTGGTCCGGGGTCATCGTTTTTCATCAGAAAATAGATTTTTTGGACTCTACCAAAAATGATTCAAAATATCATTTGGATCGGGCCTCATGTTGAATAACCACTTTTTAAACCCTCACAGTGACCAAAATTGCCATTTTTACAGAGTTTTGCTTACTCAAAATCTTCAATTTTGACCAATTTCAGGCACAGAAATGACTTTAAACACACTTATTTTAGTTGAAAAAGTAATAATTCACATCCAACCGTTATTTAAAGTCAAAAGATTAAATGTTAAAATGTCATCAATATTGACCATTTTTTCAACGTTCGACTGGTCCGGGGTCATCGTTTTTCATCAGAAAATTGATTTTTTGGACTCTACCAAAAATGATTCAAAATGTCATTTGGATCGGGCCTCATGTTGAATAACCACTTTTTAAACCCTCACAGTGACCAAAATTGCCATTTTTACAGAGTTTTGCTTACTCAAAATCTTAAATTTTGACCAATTTCAGGCACAGAAATGACTTTAAACACACTTATTTTAGTTGAAAAAGTAATAATTCACATCCAACCGTTATTTAAAGTCAAAAGATTAAATGTTAAAATGTCATCAATATTGACCATTTTTTCAACGTTCGACTGGTCCGGGGTCATCGTTTTTCATCAGAAAATTGATTTTTTGGACTCTACCAAAAATGATTCAAAATGTCATTTGGATCGGGCCTCATGTTGAATAACCACTTTTTAAACCCTCACAGTGACCAAAATTGCCATTTTTACAGAGTTTTGCTTACTCAAAATCTTCAATTTTGACCAATTTCAGGCACAGAAATGACTTTAAACACACTTATTTTAGTTGAAAAAGTAATAATTCACATCCAACCGTCATTTAAAGTCAAAAGATTAAATGTTAAAATTTCATCAATATTGACCATTTTTTCAACGTTCGACTGGTCCGGGGTCATCGTTTTTCATCAGAAAATGGATTTTTTGGACTCTACCAAAAAAGATTCAAAATGTTTTTTGGATCGGGTCTCATGTTGAATAACCACTTTTTAAACCCTCACAGTGACCAAAATTGCCATTTTTACAGAGTTTTGCTTACTCAAAATCTTCAATTTTGACCAATTTCAGGCACAGAAATGACTTTAAACACACTTATTTTAGTTGAAAAAGTAATAATTCACATCCAACCGTTATTTAAAGTCAAAAGATTAAATGTTAAAATGTCATCAATATTGACCATTTTTTCAACGTTCGACTGGTCCGGGGTCATCGTTTTTCATCAGAAAATTGATTTTTTGGACTCTACCAAAAATGATTCAAAATGTCATTTGGATCGGGCCTCATGTTGAATAACCACTTTTTAAACCCTCACAGTGACCAAAATTGCCATTTTTACAGAGTTTTGCTTACTCAAAATCTTAAATTTTGACCAATTTCAGGCACAGAAATGACTTTAAACACACTTATTTTAGTTGAAAAAGTAATAATTCACATCCAACCGTCATTTAAAGTCAAAAGATTAAATGTTAAAATTTCATCAATATTGACCATTTTTACAACGTTCGACTGGTCCGGGGTCATCGTTTTTCATCAGAAAATTGATTTTTTGGACTCTACCAAAAATGATTCAAAATGTCATTTGGATCGGGCCTCATGTTGAATAACCACTTTTTAAACCCTCACAGTGACCAAAATTGCCATTTTTACAGAGTTTTGCTTACTCAAAATCTTCAATTTTGACCAATTTCAGGCACAGAAATGACTTTAAACACACTTATTTTAGTTGAAAAAGTAATAATTCACATCCAACCGTCATTTAAAGTCAAAAGATTAAATGTTAAAATTTCATCAATATTGACCATTTTTTCAACGTTCGACTGGTCCGGGGTCATCGTTTTTCATCAGAAAATTGATTTTTTGGACTCTACCAAAAATGATTCAAAATGTCATTTGGATCGGGCCTCATGTTGAATAACCACTTTTTAAACCCTCACAGTGACCAAAATTGCCATTTTTACAGAGTTTTGCTTACTCAAAATCTTCAATTTTGACCAATTTCAGGCACAGAAATGACTTTAAACACACTTATTTAAGTTGAAAAAGTAATAATTCACATCCAACCGTCATTTAAAGTCAAAAGATTAAATGTTAAAATTTCATCAATATTGACCATTTTTTCAACGTTCGACTGGTCCGGGGTCATCGTTTTTCATCGGAAAATTGATTTTTTGGACTCTACCAAAAATGATTCAAAATGTCATTTGGATCGGGCCTCATGTTGAATAACCACTTTTTAAACCCTCACAGTGACCAAAATTGCCATTTTTACAGAGTTTATCTTACTCAGAATCTTCAATTTTGACCAATTTCAGGCACAGAAATGACTTTAAACACACTTATTTTAGTTGAAAAAGTAATAATTCACATCCAACCGTCATTTAAAGTCAAAAGATGAAATGTTAAAATTTCATCAATATTGACCATTTTTTCAACGTTCGACTGGTCCGGGGTCATCGTTTTTCATCGGAAAATTGATTTTTTGGACTCTACCAAAAATGATTCAAAATGTCATTTGGATCGGGCCTCATGTTGAATAACCACTTTTTAAACTCTCACAGTGACCAAAATTGCCATTTTTACAGAGTTTTGCTTACTCAAAATCTTAAATTTTGACCAATTTCAGGCACAGAAATGACTTTAAACACACTTATTTTAGTTGAAAAAGTAATAATTCACATCCAACCGTCATTTAAAGTCAAAAGATTAAATGTTAAAATTTCATCAATATTGACCATTTTTTCAACGTTCGACTGGTCCGGGGTCATCGTTTTTCATCAGAAAATGGATTTTTTGGACTCTACCAAAAAAGATTCAAAATGTTTTTTGGATCGGGTCTCATGTTGAATAACCACTTTTTAAACCCTCACAGTGACCAAAATTGCCATTTTTACAGAGTTTTGCTTACTCAAAATCTTCAATTTTGACCAATTTCAGGCACAGAAATGACTTTAAACACACTTATTTTAGTTGAAAAAGTAATAATTCACATCCAACCGTTATTTAAAGTCAAAAGATTAAATGTTAAAATGTCATCAATATTGACCATTTTTTCAACGTTCGACTGGTCCGGGGTCATCGTTTTTCATCAGAAAATTGATTTTTTGGACTCTACCAAAAATGATTCAAAATGTCATTTGGATCGGGCCTCATGTTGAATAACCACTTTTTAAACCCTCACAGTGACCAAAATTGCCATTTTTACAGAGTTTTGCTTACTCAGAATCTTCAATTTTGACCAATTTCAGGCACAGAAATGACTTTAAACACACTTATTTAAGTTGAAAAAGTAATAATTCACATCCAACCGTCATTTAAAGTCAAAAGATTAAATGTTAAAATTTCATCAATATTGACCATTTTTTCAACGTTCGACTGGTCCGGGGTCATCGTTTTTCATCAGAAAATTGATTTTTTGGACTCTACCAAAAATGATTCAAAATGTCATTTGGATCGGGCCTCATGTTGAATAACCACTTTTTAAACCCTCACAGTGACCAAAATTGCCATTTTTACAGAGTTTTGCTTACTCAAAATCTTCAATTTTGACCAATTTCAGGCACAGAAATGACTTTAAACACACTTATTTAAGTTGAAAAAGTAATAATTCACATCCAACCGTCATTTAAAGTCAAAAGATTAAATGTTAAAATTTCATCAATATTGACCATTTTTTCAACGTTCGACTGGTCCGGGGTCATCGTTTTTCATCGGAAAATTGATTTTTTGGACTCTACCAAAAATGATTCAAAATGTCATTTGGATCGGGCCTCATGTTGAATAACCACTTTTTAAACCCTCACAGTGACCAAAATTGCCATTTTTACAGAGTTTATCTTACTCAAAATCTTAAATTTTGACCAATTTCAGGCACAGAAATGACTTTAAACACACTTATTTTAGTTGAAAAAGTAATAATTCACATCCAACCGTCATTTAAAGTCAAAAGATGAAATGTTAAAATTTCATCAATATTGACCATTTTTTCAACGTTCGACTGGTCCGGGGTCATCGTTTTTCATCGGAAAATTGATTTTTTGGACTCTACCAAAAATGATTCAAAATGTCATTTGGATCGGGCCTCATGTTGAATAACCACTTTTTAAACTCTCACAGTGACCAAAATTGCCATTTTTACAGAGTTTTGCTTACTCAAAATCTTAAATTTTGACCAATTTCAGGCACAGAAATGACTTTAAACACACTTATTTTAGTTGAAAAAGTAATAATTCACATCCAACCGTCATTTAAAGTCAAAAGATTAAATGTTAAAATTTCATCAATATTGACCATTTTTTCAACGTTCGACTGGTCCGGGGTCATCGTTTTTCATCAGAAAATGGATTTTTTGGACTCTACCAAAAAAGATTCAAAATGTTTTTTGGATCGGGTCTCATGTTGAATAACCACTTTTTAAACCCTCACAGTGACCAAAATTGCCATTTTTACAGAGTTTTGCTTACTCAAAATCTTCAATTTTGACCAATTTCAGGCACAGAAATGACTTTAAACACACTTATTTTAGTTGAAAAAGTAATAATTCACATCCAACCGTTATTTAAAGTCAAAAGATTAAATGTTAAAATGTCATCAATATTGACCATTTTTTCAACGTTCGACTGGTCCGGGGTCATCGTTTTTCATCAGAAAATTGATTTTTTGGACTCTACCAAAAATGATTCAAAATGTCATTTGGATCGGGCCTCATGTTGAATAACCACTTTTTAAACCCTCACAGTGACCAAAATTGCCATTTTTACAGAGTTTTGCTTACTCAGAATCTTCAATTTTGACCAATTTCAGGCACAGAAATGACTTTAAACACACTTATTTTAGTTGAAAAAGTAATATTTCACATCCAACCGTCATTTAAAGTCAAAAGATGAAATGTTAAAATTTCATCAATATTGACCATTTTTTCAACGTTCGACTGGTCCGGGGTCATCGTTTTTCATCAGAAAATTGATTTTTTGGACTCTACCAAAAATGATTCAAAATGTCATTTGGATCGGGCCTCATGTTGAATAACCACTTTTTAAACCCTCACAGTGACCAAAATTGCCATTTTTACAGAGTTTTGCTTACTCAAAATCTTCAATTTTGACCAATTTCAGGCACAGAAATGACTTTAAACACACTTATTTTAGTTGAAAAAGTAATAATTCACATCCAACCGTCATTTAAAGTCAAAAGATGAAATGTTAAAATTTCATCAATATTGACCATTTTTTCAACGTTCGACTGGTCCGGGGTCATCGTTTTTCATCAGAAAATTGATTTTTTGGACTCTACCAAAAATGATTCAAAATGTCATTTGGATCGGGCCTCATGTTGAATAACCACTTTTTAAACCCTCACAGTGACCAAAATTGCCATTTTTACAGAGTTTTGCTTACTCAAAATCTTCAATTTTGACCAATTTCAGGCACAGAAATGACTTTAAACACACTTATTTTAGTTGAAAAAGTAATAATTCACATCCAACCGTTATTTAAAGTCAAAAGATTAAATGTTAAAATTTCATCAATATTGACCATTTTTTCAACGTTCGACTGGTCCGGGGTCATCGTTTTTCATCAGAAAATTGATTTTTTGGACTCTACCAAAAATGATTCAAAATGTCATTTGGATCGGGCCTCATGTTGAATAACCACTTTTTAAACCCTCACAGTGACCAAAATTGCCATTTTTACAGAGTTTTGCTTACTCAAAATCTTCAATTTTGACCAATTTCAGGCACAGAAATGACTTTAAACACACTTATTTTAGTTGAAAAAGTAATAATTCACATCCAACCGTCATTTAAAGTCAAAAGATTAAATGTTAAAATTTCATCAATATTGACCATTTTTTCAACGTTCGACTGGTCCGGGGTCATCGTTTTTCATCAGAAAATTGATTTTTTGGACTCTACCAAAAATGATTCAAAATGTCATTTGGATCGGGCCTCATGTTGAATAACCACTTTTTAAACCCTCACAGTGACCAAAATTGCCATTTTTACAGAGTTTTGCTTACTCAAAATCTTCAATTTTGACCAATTTCAGGCACAGAAATGACTTTAAACACACTTATTTTAGTTGAAAAAGTAATAATTCACATCCAACCGTTATTTAAAGTCAAAAGATTAAATGTTAAAATGTCATCAATATTGACCATTTTTTCAACGTTCGACTGGTCCGGGGTCATCGTGTTTCATCAGAAAATTGATTTTTTGGACTCTACCAAAAATGATTCAAAATGTCATTTGGATCGGGCCTCATGTTGAATAACCACTTTTTAAACCCTCACAGTGACCAAAATTGCCATTTTTACAGAGTTTTGCTTACTCAAAATCTTAAATTTTGACCAATTTCAGGCACAGAAATGACTTTAAACACACTTATTTTAGTTGAAAAAGTAATAATTCACATCCAACCGTCATTTAAAGTCAAAAGATTAAATGTTAAAATTTCATCAATTTTGACCATTTTTACAACGTTCGACTGGTCCGGGGTCATCGTTTTTCATCAGAAAATTGATTTTTTGGACTCTACCAAAAATGATTCAAAATATCATTTGGATCGGGCCTCATGTTGAATAACCACTTTTTAAACCCTCACAGTGACCAAAATTGCCATTTTTACAGAGTTTTGCTTACTCAAAATCTTCAATTTTGACCAATTTCAGGCACAGAAATGACTTTAAACACACTTATTTTAGTTGAAAAAGTAATAATTCACATCCAACCGTTATTTAAAGTCAAAAGATTAAATGTTAAAATGTCATCAATATTGACCATTTTTTCAACGTTCGACTGGTCCGGGGTCATCGTTTTTCATCAGAAAATTGATTTTTTGGACTCTACCAAAAATGATTCAAAATGTCATTTGGATCGGGCCTCATGTTGAATAACCACTTTTTAAACCCTCACAGTGACCAAAATTGCCATTTTTACAGAGTTTTGCTTACTCAAAATCTTAAATTTTGACCAATTTCAGGCACAGAAATGACTTTAAACACACTTATTTTAGTTGAAAAAGTAATAATTCACATCCAACCGTTATTTAAAGTCAAAAGATTAAATGTTAAAATGTCATCAATATTGACCATTTTTTCAACGTTCGACTGGTCCGGGGTCATCGTTTTTCATCAGAAAATTGATTTTTTGGACTCTACCAAAAATGATTCAAAATGTCATTTGGATCGGGCCTCATGTTGAATAACCACTTTTTAAACCCTCACAGTGACCAAAATTGCCATTTTTACAGAGTTTTGCTTACTCAAAATCTTAAATTTTGACCAATTTCAGGCACAGAAATGACTTTAAACACACTTATTTTAGTTGAAAAAGTAATAATTCACATCCAACCATTATTTAAAGTCAAAAGATTAAATGTTAAAATGTCATCAATATTGACCATTTTTTCAACGTTCGACTGGTCCGGGGTCATCGTTTTTCATCAGAAAATTGATTTTTTGGACTCTACCAAAAATGATTCAAAATGTCATTTGGATCGGGCCTCATGTTGAATAACCACTTTTTAAACCCTCACAGTGACCAAAATTGCCATTTTTACAGAGTTTTGCTTACTCAAAATCTTAAATTTTGACCAATTTCAGGCACAGAAATGACTTTAAACACACTTATTTTAGTTGAAAAAGTAATAATTCACATCCAACCGTCATTTAAAGTCAAAAGATTAAATGTTAAAATTTCATCAATATTGACCATTTTTACAACGTTCGACTGGTCCGGGGTCATCGTTTTTCATCAGAAAATTGATTTTTTGGACTCTACCAAAAATGATTCAAAATGTCATTTGGATCGGGCCTCATGTTGAATAACCACTTTTTAAACCCTCACAGTGACCAAAATTGCCATTTTTACAGAGTTTTGCTTACTCAAAATCTTCAATTTTGACCAATTTCAGGCACAGAAATGACTTTAAACACACTTATTTTAGTTGAAAAAGTAATAATTCACATCCATCCGTCATTTAAAGTCAAAAGATTAAATGTTAAAATTTCATCAATATTGACCATTTTTTCAACGTTCGACTGGTCCGGGGTCATCGTTTTTCATCAGAAAATTGATTTTTTGGACTCTACCAAAAATGATTCAAAATGTCATTTGGATCGGGCCTCATGTTGAATAACCACTTTTTAAACCCTCACAGTGACCAAAATTGCCATTTTTACAGAGTTTTGCTTACTCAAAATCTTCAATTTTGACCAATTTCAGGCACAGAAATGACTTTAAACACACTTATTTAAGTTGAAAAAGTAATAATTCACATCCAACCGTCATTTAAAGTCAAAAGATTAAATGTTAAAATTTCATCAATATTGACCATTTTTTCAACGTTCGACTGGTCCGGGGTCATCGTTTTTCATCAGAAAATTGATTTTTTGGACTCTACCAAAAATGATTCAAAATGTCATTTGGATCGGGCCTCATGTTGAATAACCACTTTTTAAACCCTTACAGTGACCAAAATTGCCATTATTACAGAGTTTATCTTACTCAGAATCTTCAATTTTGACCAATTTCAGGCACAGAAATGACTTTAAACACACTTATTTTAGTTGAAAAAGTAATAATTCACATCCAACCGTCATTTAAAGTCAAAAGATGAAATGTGGAAAGGGGCGACCACTCGGTCCCCCCGAACGTATGGCAGAGTGCCTCGATCCCCCCGGGAAGCCATTTTTGGGCGGGAGGCGCGTCTCGGCTGGTATGCCCGAAGCGGCGTAGCCGGGGCGCGCTCGTTCCTGCCCTAGAGTGGGCTGGCCTAGACACTGACGCGGCTGGCCACGCCCTCGGGGCAGGCAGGGGCGGGTTTACGCCCGCCCTGAAGACGGATAAAAAGGGACGCAAGACCGGAAGTCATCCTCTTGTTCCTGTGCTCTGAAGCTGCACCTCCTCGCTGCACGTGAGCTCGAGACGGAACGAAGAGCCAATTTTGAGCGTTTTGATCTTTCTTTTTGTCTTCCAGATACTTGGTCGGAAAGATGCCCAAGAAAGGCGCGAAGAGAATGACGACTGAACAGATGGTTCGGGTCCTCATGAAGGAGATGTCCGAACTGAAGAAGCGGGTGGCGGAGCGAGACGGGGAGGGGGGGTCGGGGCGTCCATCGGCTGGAGCAGCTCCTGGAGGGAAAGCCAAGAGGCCAAGAAGGGGACCAGCCGGGGGAGACGTCCCGGTTCCCTGTACCCCGCTCGAGGCGCCAACCCCGGTACCGGTGGAGGGGAATCCGATTCCCGTCGTGGTCACCCCGACATCCACTGAGGATATGCCCCCCGAGCTGGCGGCACAGCTAGCAGCGTGGTTGGGCGACAGTAGCGAGGGCGCCACGGCTGCCGAGGCACAAGCGCTGATGAAACAGTTGCGCGAGAAACGAGATGCAGCCAAGGTGCCCGCGCCGGCTGCAGTGATAGACAAGCCGCAAGTGGCGGTTGCGACCGCAGAAGCAGCGTCCGGTGCAGGTAAGCGGCCATTGCCGATCGCGAGGGATGAGTCAGCACCCTCTCGTAGAGAAAAATTGGGGCAACATGTTCCTTTGGCAATAAAGGAAAAGATTTGGGCGGGGGAGTATGTGAACATTTTCTCCTTGCTTGTCGATCATTATGAGGTGGAGCATGTTAAGGGTCAGAAGGATCTAATGCATCCGAGTGTTTGGCGCGCAAAAATGGCCGCCTTTAAAGTGAATGAGAATATTGGCAATTGGGGCAATGCATGGGGGATTTTTACGTCGATCCTAGGGGAACGTAGGCCCGAATTGCTTTCCGAGTTACCGATCTATCAGTCGCGAATCATGGGGTACTCGACGTCTCACCAGGGTAACCATTGGTTCTGTTATGATAATCTCTTCAGGAAGGCGAAGGAGCATAACAAAAGTTTAACCTGGGACTGTTATGATTCTTTAACATGGGATAAAATGAAAGAGTCAGGAATGTTGAAAATGCCGTTGGTGGGGAGCAATGTTGGCGAGTCCTCCCGCCAATATGCGGGGACGCCCTTTCGGTCAGGTACAAGTACCGACGATTACTCGAGACCTGCCAGCAATACAGGGAAAAGGGGTTTCTGCTTCAATTTCAACAAAGGTAAATGTACTAGGCCCCAGGGATCGTGTAAGTTCAAGCACGAATGTAGTGGTTGCGGGTCGTCCCATCCTGAGTCCTCGTGCAGAGCCAGAACGGGTGAGAATGGGGGTAGGGGAGGCGCCAAACAGGTCTAATATAGTCCGAGGGGCGCCTTTACCAACCCCGATTGATACCTTGGCGATGATTCCCTGGCTCAGTGAATACCCAGATCGTACTTCTGCTGGGGTGCTGCGAAACGGTTTTTCATATGGTTTCCGCATCCCGGTAGGGGACTTTCAGGGTGTCGGGACGTGCAAAAATCAACTTTCCGTCCTGCAGCATACGACTGTAGTGCAGGATAAGATCCGGAAAGAGGTTATCCGAGGTCGTGTCGCCGGCCCGTTTAGTGTACCCCCGGTACAGAATTTTGTCTGTTCTCCTTTAGGGGTGGTCCCCAAGAAGGACCCAGGTGAGTTTCGATTGATTCATAATTTGTCAGCTCCACGTGGTCTTTCTGTAAACAATGCAATAGACCCAGAAGTGTGTTCGGTGCGGTACGCATCCTTCGATGAGGCCGTAGCCATTTTGAATCGCCTGGGGCCCGGGGCGCTGATGGCGAAGTCAGATATCGAGTCAGCGTTCCGGTTGCTCCCGGTACACCCGGACGATCAGCGTCTCCTAGGTTTTATCTTTCAGGGTTATTATTACATGGATAAGTGTATGCCGATGGGGTGCTCTATATCTTGTGCTTATTTCGAGAAATTCAGTAGTTTTCTACAATGGGTCTTCACAAAGAAGACGGGTTTCCAACATGTAATGCATTACCTTGATGATTTTCTGTTCCTTGGGGCAGCCGGGGATCTCGAATGTGGACGGGCCTTGGCCGAATTTTGTGTATTAATGAAACAGTTTGGTGTGCCATTGGCACCAGGTAAGACGGTGGGTCCTGCGACTTGCCTCGAGTTTCTGGGGATCGAGTTAGACTCCAGAGAAGGTTGTTTTCGTTTGCCACCTGGCAAAGTGTGGAAGTTCAGGGCAGCCCTGCAAGTGTGTCTAAATGCATCTAAAGTTACGCTGCATCAGTTACAGCAGTTGGTGGGACAGTTGAATTTTGCCCTTAGAGTTATACCGATGGCCCGCCCCTTTTCTCGTGCAATTGCCCAAGCTATGGTCGGCCTAAAGGAGGGCCATCATCGCACGAGACTATCGGCTGAGGTCCGCCAGGACGTGCGTATTTGGTTAGCATTTCTGGCGGACTTTAATGGTCGAGTCATATGGAACAAACCAGCCGTATCCTCTGAGGAGCTGGGGCTATGGACAGATTCTGCAGGTAGCATAGGTTTTGGTGCCATCTTCGGCACAAAATGGTCGGCACAAAGGTGGCCGACATGGTGGCATGACAATGGTCTGACAAGTAATATTGCTTTCCTGGAACTTTTTCCAATTTTGGTTGCCCTGAGAACCTGGCCAGAAGGGTTCAAAGATCACTCTGTGATATTTTGGTCTGACAATATGACTGTGGTCGAGTGCATCAATAGTCAGGCAGCACGATGTAAACTGATTTTAAGACTGCTCAAAGAAATTGTTTTACTGTGTATGCAACTGAATGTGCTGTTCAGAGCAAAACATGTCCCAGGGGTACTGAATCAGGCGGCTGATGCACTGTCTCGTTTTCATATGCAGGCTTTCTCGGGTTTCCTTCCCTCAGCGGACCCAGAGCCGGCACCCTTCCCCGAAGCTCTCTGGTCTCTCGGTGCCCCGAACTTCGTCACCTCGTGGGAGAGAGTCTAGCACCACGGACGAGGAAAGCATATGAAGGGGCGTTTAGGTCCTATTTAGCCTTTTTGGGGACTGATAGAGAGAGGCTTCGGGGCCACGAGGAATGGGTAGTGAATTTCCTGATGTCCTTACGTAGGGTTGGGAAATCTGTGGCTACGGCTCAGAGGCATCGTGCTGCTATTTCCTTTGTTGCCAGGGCTCATAGTATCCAGGACCCGACAGCGTCTTTCGTTGTACAGAAAGCGCTGCGTGGGTGGCAACGCCTTGAGGGTCGCAGAGTAGATGAGAGGCGCCCGATAGGTTTGGATAGGTTGGCCCAGTTGTTGGCTACACTCCCTGCCACATGTTCATCTCAGTTTGAGGCGGTGTTGTTCCGAGCCGCTTTTACGCTAGCATTTCACGGGGCGATGCGAGTAAGCGAACTGGTGGCA
This sequence comes from Lissotriton vulgaris, assembly GCF_964263255.1. Lineage (NCBI taxonomy): Eukaryota > Metazoa > Chordata > Amphibia > Caudata > Salamandridae > Lissotriton > Lissotriton vulgaris. The sequence goes on along the minus strand of NW_028247452.1, from coordinate 105,634 downwards.
AGGAACAAACAGGATGTGGCAGGGGGTTTGTGCCAAGAACACGTTCAGATCAGAGGGGAAGCAATGACGGTCTCCTTTGTCAGGTCCAAGACCGATCAAGACGGGATGGGTGACTGCATAATCATACGCAGGATTCCCGGGTCCTCCATATGCCCGGTAAAGTGTTTAGAAGATTACCTAGCATGAAGGGTGGCATTATGGGGGGGGACCCTGTTGAGACACGAGGACGCCACCCCACTGACGAAGTTTCAGTTTCAGCGGGTGCTTGCGATGTCAATTGCCGCTGCGGGCTTGAACCCGGGCGAGTTTGGGACCCATTCCTTTCGGATAGGGGCTGCTACGGAAGCTACAGCCAGGGGTCTTAATGTTGAACAAGTGAAACGAGTGGGGCGTTGGTCCTCCAATTGTTATAAGAGGTATGTGCGGTTGCACATGTTGTAAAGCTGTAATGACGTACTCACGCCTCTTGTTTTTTGTTTGGTTTTCAGTTGCGCAAGCCTACGAGGCGGGGCGGACTATGCAGTCGACCCAACACCGGGCCAGCGGTCAGACATCACCGGCTGTGAAAAAGGAGGTGTGGGTCGTGGGCCACTCATACATGAGGCGTGCCGCGGACGTATTCAAAGCAGGTGACATGATTCACGTAGCTGGGGAATACGGGTACAGGGTGTCCTTCTACGGAAGAGGCGGTCTCTGTATTGACCAGTTTCAAGCATATTTTGAGGATTTGTTAGGGCGGACGAGGTCACCGCCGTCTATAGTCATAGTGCATTTAGGGGGCAATGATTTGGTCTCCACCGGTAGACGACTTCTCCTGGAGGCAATGCTTTCCACTGTAAGTTGGTTGGCGAGGAGAGTTCCGGGGTGCACAATTGCGTGGTCCCATATGATCCCACGAAAGGTGTGGCGGGGGGCTATTTCTATTCCTGCTTTGAATCAGTCTGTTAGAAAGCTTAATAACAAAGTGAATAGGTTGTTCCGTTCCGGGACATTGCATTCTATTTCGCATGGCTGTATTAATGATGACAGTATGTATTCGGGGGATGGTGTGCATTTGTCTCGAGTGGGGAATGAGTTACTCATAGGAGACTTCTTAGCATGGTTAAAAACGTTAAAGCTTGACCTTTAGGTAGGAGCTTTGTGGGGGGTCCGGATAGCCGGTCAACTATCCGGACCTGTGGCGGTAAGGTCATGATCGGTGAGCAGTAATTGGAAGATCCCTATGAGTGGGCGTCACCCAACACGGATGGGAGCGCTCGGGAGAGGTGGCCTTTGGCCCCTCAACGGGGAGGCGGTCCTGTCTAAGGAGAGGCCGCCGGAAGGAAAGGAAAGGCGGTCAAGGCCCCTTCCTGTGTAGGAGGGGTTACAGCCCCCTCCTGGGGAATTTCCCGGGGCCAGTGACGTCTGCGACGGCAGATGTGGTAAGTTGTGTGGGGTTTGGGGGGAGGTCTACGCTACCTTCTAGATACTCACACGAGTCCTCGAACGACCTTTAAGTAGCGTCGAGTTTATTGGGGCCCCCGTCAAGTCAAGGGAAATTGGTAGTTGCACTTGGGGTACGCCTCAGTGCTGTCGCCCCTCCCAAGTGGGGGGGGTATTTCTGGTTAGGGATCTTGACACCGGTTACGACCTTGCCGTTGGCCCTTAAACGTTAGGATGTACAATTTCATTATTTCAAGAAAATGTTTTGTAGGTTGTTAGTTCGGCTAGGAGAACCTCTGTATTAGAGAATCTGTTAAGGTTAGCCAAACATCGCAATGTGGTATGAAATTGTACATTAATATGAAACTGTTTAACGTTTAATTTGTTTTAATAAATACGGCCGGGGAGGGTCACTCCCTCCCTCTTCCAAAAACTTCAAGAACTGTTTCCGGTTTCCCTCCTTTGGGGATTGTGTTGAGAGGGGGTGGCGGGTATCTCAGCCATATGGAAAGGGGCGACCACTCGGTCCCCCCGAACGTATGGCAGAGTGCCTCGATCCCCCCGGGAAGCCATTTTTGGGTGGGAGGCGCGTCTCGGCTGGTATGCCCGAAGCGGCGTAGCCGGGGCGCGCTCGTTCCCGCCCTAGAGTGGGCTGGCCTAGACACTGACGCGGCTGGCCACGCCCTCGGGGCAGGCAGGGGCGGGTTTACGCCCGCCCTGAAGACGGATAAAAAGGGACGCAAGACCGGAAGTCATCCTCTTGTTCCTGTGCTCTGAAGCTGCACCTCCTCGCTGCACGTGAGCTCGAGACGGAACGAAGAGCCAATTTTGACCCACCCACCAGCCCCTGAGGACAGCCAGTAGTTTTAAAATAGATCGATAATCCTATTTTTCGTTTACAGGTTGTGGAATTATCATGTTGATATTGAGTGTGTAATAAAGTTGGTCGATTTTATGTATGTTTTGTGATTAAAGATATTCGGTTTTTAGTGTCCGTTTATAAGCATGCTTATTGTGGTCATAGTGGCCAATGTATTGTTGGTTTAGTTAGCATTGTCGTATTTATTTTGGTCGGGCGGTAAGGTCATGATCAGTGAGCAGTAATTGGAAGATCCCTATGAGTGGGCGTCACCCAACACGGATGGGAGCGCTCGGGAGAGGTGGCCTTTGGCCCCTCAACGGGGAGGCGGTCCTGTCTAAGGAGAGGCCGCCGGAAGGAAAGGAAAGGCGGTCAAGGCCCCTTCCTGTGTAGGAGGGGTTACAGCCCCCTCCTGGGGAATTTCCCGGGGCCAGTGACATCTGCGACGGCAGATGTGGTAAGTTGTGTGGGGTTTGGGGGGAGGTCTACGCTACCTTCTAGATACTCACACGAGTCCTCGAACGACCTTTAAGTGGCGTCGAGTTTATTGGGGCCCCCGTCAAGTCAAGGGAAATTGGTAGTTGCACTTGGGGTACGCCTCAGTGCTGTCGCCCCTCCCAAGTGGGGGGGGTATTTCTGGTTAGGGATCTTGACACCGGTTACGACCTTGCCGTTGGCCCTTAAACGTTAGGATGTACAATTTCATTATTTCAAGAAAATGTTTTGTAGGTTGTTAGTTCGGCTAGGAGAACCTCTGTATTAGAGAATCTGTTAAGGTTAGCCAAACATCGCAATGTGGTATGAAATTGTACATTAATATGAAACTGTTTAACGTTTAATTTGTTTTAATAAATACGGCCGGGGAGGGTCACTCCTCCCTCTTCCAAAAACTTCAAGAACTGTTTCCGGTTTCCCTCCTTTGGGGATTGTGTTGAGAGGGGGTGGCGGGTATCTCAGCCATATTAAAATTTCATCAATATTGACCATTTTTTCAACGTTCGACTGGTCCGGGGTCATCGTTTTTCATCGGAAAATTGATTTTTTGGACTCTACCAAAAATGATTCAAAATGTCATTTGGATCGGGCCTCATGTTGAATAACCACTTTTTAAACTCTCACAGTGACCAAAATTGCCATTTTTACAGAGTTTTGCTTACTCAAAATCTTAAATTTTGACCAATTTCAGGCACAGAAATGACTTTAAACACACTTATTTTAGTTGAAAAAGTAATAATTCACATCCAACCGTCATTTAAAGTCAAAAGATTAAATGTTAAAATTTCATCAATATTGACCATTTTTTCAACGTTCGACTGGTCCGGGGTCATCGTTTTTCATCAGAAAATTGATTTTTTGGACTCTACCAAAAATGATTCAAAATGTCATTTGGATCGGGCCTCATGTTGAATAACCACTTTTTAAACCCTCACAGTGACCAAAATTGCCATTTTTACAGAGTTTTGCTTACTCAAAATCTTCAATTTTGACAAATTTCAGGCACAGAAATGACTTTAAACACACTTATTTTAGTTGAAAAAGTAAGAATTCACATCCAACCGTCATTTAAAGTCAAAAGATTAAATGTTAAAATTTCATCAATATTGACCATTTTTTCAACGTTCGACTGGTCCGGGGTCATCGTTTTTCATCAGAAAATGGATTTTTTGGACTCTACCAAAAAAGATTCAAAATGTTTTTTGGATCGGGTCTCATGTTGAATAACCACTTTTTAAACCCTCACAGTGACCAAAATTGCCATTTTTACAGAGTTTTGCTTACTCAGAATCTTCAATTTTGACCAATTTCAGGCACAGAAATGACTTTAAACACACTTATTTTAGTTGAAAAAGTAATAATTCACATCCAACTGTTATTTAAAGTCAAAAGATTAAATGTTAAAATGTCATCAATATTGACCATTTTTTCAACGTTCGACTGGTCCGGGGTCATCGTTTTTCATCAGAAAATTGATTTTTTGGACTCTACCAAAAATGATTCAAAATGTCATTTGGATCGGGCCTCATGTTGAATAACCACTTTTTAAACCCTCACAGTGACCAAAATTGCCATTTTTACAGAGTTTTGCTTACTCAGAATCTTCAATTTTGACCAATTTCAGGCACAGAAATGACTTTAAACACACTTATTTAAGTTGAAAAAGTAATAATTCACATCCAACCGTAATTTAAAGTCAAAAGATTAAATGTTAAAATTTCATCAATATTGACCATTTTTTCAACGTTCGACTGGTCCGGGGTCATCGTTTTTCATCAGAAAATTGATTTTTTGGACTCTACCAAAAATGATTCAAAATGTCATTTGGATCGGGCCTCATGTTGAATAACCACTTTTTAAACCCTCACAGTGACCAAAATTGCCATTTTTACAGAGTTTATCTTACTCAGAATCTTCAATTTTGACCAATTTCAGGCACAGAAATGACTTTAAACACACTTATTTTAGTTGAAAAAGTAATAATTCACATCCAACCGTCATTTAAAGTCAAAAGATGAAATGTTAAAATTTCATCAATATTGACCATTTTTTCAACGTTCGACTGGTCCGGGGTCATCGTTTTTCATCAGAAAATTGATTTTTTGGACTCTACCAAAAATGATTCAAAATGTCATTTGGATCGGCCCTCATGTTGAATAACCACTTTTTAAACTCTCACAGTGACCAAAATTGCCATTTTTACAGAGTTTTGCTTACTCAAAATCTTAAATTTTGACCAATTTCAGGCACAGAAATGACTTTAAACACACTTATTTTAGTTGAAAAAGTAATAATTCACATCCAACCGTCATTTGAAGTCAAAAGATTAAATGTTAAAATTTCATCAATATTGACCATTTTTTCAACGTTCGACTGGTCCGGGGTCATCGTTTTTCATCAGAAAATTGATTTTTTGGACTCTACCAAAAATGATTCAAAATGTCATTTGGATCGGGCCTCATGTTGAATAACCACTTTTTAAACCCTCACAGTGACCAAAATTGCCATTTTTACAGAGTTTTGCTTACTCAAAATCTTAAATTTTGACCAATTTCAGGCACAGAAATGACTTTAAACACACTTATTTTAGTTGAAAAAGTAATAATTCACATCCAACCGTTATTTAAAGTCAAAAGATTAAATGTTAAAATTTCATCAATATTGACCATTTTTTCAACGTTCGACTGGTCCGGGGTCATCGTTTTTCATCAGAAAATTGATTTTTTGGACTCTACCAAAAATGATTCAAAATGTCATTTGGATCGGGCCTCATGTTGAATAACCACTTTTTAAACCCTCACAGTGACCAAAATTGCCATTTTTACAGAGTTTTGCTTACTCAAAATCTTCAATTTTGACCAATTTCAGGCACAGAAATGACTTTAAACACACTTATTTTAGTTGAAAAAGTAATAATTCACATCCAACCGTCATTTAAAGTCAAAAGATTAAATGTTAAAATTTTATCAATATTGACCATTTTTTCAACGTTCGACTGGTCCGGGGTCATCGTTTTTCATCAGAAAATTGATTTTTTGGACTCTACCAAAAATGATTCAAAATGTCATTTGGATCGGGCCTCATGTTGAATAACCACTGTTTAAACCCTCACAGTGACCAAAATTGCCATTTTTACAGAGTTTTGCTTACTCAAAATCTTAAATTTTGACCAATTTCAGGCACAGAAATGACTTTAAACACACTTATTTTAGTTGAAAAAGTAATAATTCACATCCAACCGTCATTTAAAGTCAAAAGATTAAATGTAAAAATGTCATCAATATTGACCATTTTTTCAACGTTCGACTGGTCCGGGGTCATCGTTTTTCATCAGAAAATTGATTTTTTGGACTCTACCAAAAATGATTCAAAATGTCATTTGGATCGGGCCTCATGTTGAATAACCACTTTTTAAACCCTCACAGTGACCAAAATTGCCATTTTTACAGAGTTTTGCTTACTCAAAATCTTCAATTTTGACAAATTTCAGGCACAGAAATGACTTTAAACACACTTATTTTAGTTGAAAAAGGAAGAATTCACATCCAACCGTCATTTAAAGTCAAAAGATTAAATGTTAAAATTTCATCAATTTTGACCATTTTTTCAACGTTCGACTGGTCCGGGGTCATCGTTTTTCATCAGAAAATGGATTTTTTGGACTCTACCAAAAAAGATTCAAAATGTTTTTTGGATCGGGTCTCATGTTGAATAACCACTTTTTAAACCCTCACAGTGACCAAAATTGCCATTTTTACAGAGTTTTGCTTACTCAAAATCTTCAATTTTGACCAATTTCAGGCACAGAAATGACTTTAAACACACTTATTTTAGTTGAAAAAGTAATAATTCACATCCAACCGTTATTTAAAGTCAAAAGATTAAATGTTAAAATGTCATCAATATTGACCATTTTTTCAACGTTCGACTTGTCCGGGGTCATCGTTTTTCATCAGAAAATTGATTTTTTGGACTCTACCAAAAATGATTCAAAATGTCATTTGGATCGGGCCTCATGTTGAATAACCACTTTTTAAACCCTCACAGTGACCAAAATTGCCATTTTTACAGAGTTTTGCTTACTCAAAATCTTAAATTTTGACCAATTTCAGGCACAGAAATGACTTTAAACACACTTATTTTAGTTGAAAAAGTAATAATTCACATCCAACCGTCATTTAAAGTCAAAAGATTAAATGTTAAAATTTCATCAATATTGACCATTTTTACAACGTTCGACTGGTCCGGGGTCATCGTTTTTCATCAGAAAATTGATTTTTTGGACTCTACCAAAAATGATTCAAAATATCATTTGGATCGGGCCTCATGTTGAATAACCACTTTTTAAACCCTCACAGTGACCAAAATTGCCATTTTTACAGAGTTTTGCTTACTCAAAATCTTCAATTTTGACCAATTTCAGGCACAGAAATGACTTTAAACACACTTATTTTAGTTGAAAAAGTAATAATTCACATCCAACCGTTATTTAAAGTCAAAAGATTAAATGTTAAAATGTCATCAATATTGACCATTTTTTCAACGTTCGACTGGTCCGGGGTCATCGTTTTTCATCAGAAAATTGATTTTTTGGACTCTACCAAAAATGATTCAAAATGTCATTTGGATCGGGCCTCATGTTGAATAACCACTTTTTAAACCCTCACAGTGACCAAAATTGCCATTTTTACAGAGTTTTGCTTACTCAAAATCTTAAATTTTGACCAATTTCAGGCACAGAAATGACTTTAAACACACTTATTTTAGTTGAAAAAGTAATAATTCACATCCAACCGTCATTTAAAGTCAAAAGATTAAATGTTAAAATTTCATCAATATTGACCATTTTTACAACGTTCGACTGGTCCGGGGTCATCGTTTTTCATCAGAAAATTGATTTTTTGGACTCTACCAAAAATGATTCAAAATGTCATTTGGATCGGGCCTCATGTTGAATAACCACTTTTTAAACCCTCACAGTGACCAAAATTGCCATTTTTACAGAGTTTTGCTTACTCAAAATCTTCAATTTTGACCAATTTCAGGCACAGAAATGACTTTAAACACACTTATTTTAGTTGAAAAAGTAATAATTCACATCCAACCGTCATTTAAAGTCAAAAGATTAAATGTTAAAATTTCATCAATATTGACCATTTTTTCAACGTTCGACTGGTCCGGGGTCATCGTTTTTCATCAGAAAATTGATTTTTTGGACTCTACCAAAAATGATTCAAAATGTCATTTGGATCGGGCCTCATGTTGAATAACCACTTTTTAAACCCTCACAGTGACCAAAATTGCCATTTTTACAGAGTTTTGCTTACTCAAAATCTTCTATTTTGACCAATTTCAGGCACAGAAATGACTTTAAACACACTTATTTAAGTTGAAAAAGTAATAATTCACATCCAACCGTCATTTAAAGTCAAAAGATTAAATGTTAAAATTTCATCAATATTGACCATTTTTTCAACGTTCGACTGGTCCGGGGTCATCGTTTTTCATCAGAAAATTGATTTTTTGGACTCTACCAAAAATGATTCAAAATGTCATTTGGATCGGGCCTCATGTTGAATAACCACTTTTTAAACCCTCACAGTGACCAAAATTGCCATTTTTACAGAGTTTATCTTACTCAGAATCTTCAATTTTGACCAATTTCAGGCACAGAAATGACTTTAAACACACTTATTTTAGTTGAAAAAGTAATAATTCACATCCAACCGTCATTTAAAGTCAAAAGATGAAATGTTAAAATTTCATCAATATTGACCATTTTTTCAACGTTCGACTGGTCCGGGGTCATCGTTTTTCATCGGAAAATTGATTTTTTGGACTCTACCAAAAATGATTCAAAATGTCATTTGGATCGGGCCTCATGTTGAATAACCACTTTTTAAACTCTCACAGTGACCAAAATTGCCATTTTTACAGAGTTTTGCTTACTCAAAATCTTAAATTTTGACCAATTTCAGGCACAGAAATGACTTTAAACACACTTATTTTAGTTGAAAAAGTAATAATTCACATCCAACCGTCATTTAAAGTCAAAAGATTAAATGTTAAAATTTCATCAATATTGACCATTTTTTCAACGTTCGACTGGTCCGGGGTCATCGTTTTTCATCAGAAAATTGATTTTTTGGACTCTACCAAAAATGATTCAAAATGTCATTTGGATCGGGCCTCATGTTGAATAACCACTTTTTAAACCCTCACAGTGACCAAAATTGCCATTTTTACAGAGTTTTGCTTACTCAAAATCTTCAATTTTGACAAATTTCAGGCACAGAAATGACTTTAAACACACTTATTTTAGTTGAAAAAGTAAGAATTCACATCCAACCGTCATTTAAAGTCAAAAGATTAAATGTTAAAATTTCATCAATATTGACCATTTTTTCAACGTTCGACTGGTCCGGGGTCATCGTTTTTCATCAGAAAATGGATTTTTTGGACTCTACCAAAAAAGATTCAAAATGTTTTTTGGATCGGGTCTCATTTTGAATAACCACTTTTTAAACCCTCACAGTGACCAAAATTGCCATTTTTACAGAGTTTTGCTTACTCAAAATCTTCAATTTTGACCAATTTCAGGCACAGAAATGACTTTAAACACACTTATTTTAGTTGAAAAAGTAATAATTCACATCCAACTGTTATTTAAAGTCAAAAGATTAAATGTTAAAATGTCATCAATATTGACCATTTTTTCAACGTTCGACTGGTCCGGGGTCATCGTTTTTCATCAGAAAATTGATTTTTTGGACTCTACCAAAAATGATTCAAAATGTCATTTGGATCGGGCCTCATGTTGAATAACCACTTTTTAAACCCTCACAGTGACCAAAATTGCCATTTTTACAGAGTTTTGCTTACTCAGAATCTTCAATTTTGACCAATTTCAGGCACAGAAATGACTTTAAACACACTTATTTTAGTTGAAAAAGTAATAATTCACATCCAACCGTCATTTAAAGTCAAAAGATTAAATGTTAAAATTTCATCAATATTGACCATTTTTTCAACGTTCGACTGGTCCGGGTCATCGTTTTTCATCAGAAAATTGATTTTTTGGACTCTACCAAAAATGATTCAAAATGTCATTTGGATCGGGCCTCATGTTGAATAACCACTTTTTAAACCCTCACAGTGACCAAAATTGCCATTTTTACAGAGTTTATCTTACTCAGAATCTTCAATTTTGACCAATTTCAGGCACAGAAATGACTTTAAACACACTTATTTTAGTTGAAAAAGTAATAATTCACATCCAACCGTCATTTAAAGTCAAAAGATGAAATGTTAAAATTTCATCAATATTGACCATTTTTTCAACGTTCGACTGGTCCGGGGTCATCGTTTTTCATCAGAAAATTGATTTTTTGGACTCTACCAAAAATGATTCAAAATGTCATTTGGATCGGGCCTCATGTTGAATAACCACTTTTTAAACTCTCACAGTGACCAAAATTGCCATTTTTACAGAGTTTTGCTTACTCAAAATCTTAAATTTTGACCAATTTCAGGCACAGAAATGACTTTAAACACACTTATTTTAGTTGAAAAAGTAATAATTCACATCCAACCGTCATTTAAAGTCAAAAGATTAAATGTTAAAATTTCATCAATATTGACCATTTTTTCAACGTTCGACTGGTCCGGGGTCATCGTTTTTCATCAGAAAATTGATTTTTTGGACTCTACCAAAAATGATTCAAAATGTCATTTGGATCGGGCCTCATGTTGAATAACCACTTTTTAAACCCTCACAGTGACCAAAATTGCCATTTTTACAGAGCTTTGCTTACTCAAAATCTTCAATTTTGACCAATTTCAGGCACAGAAATGACTTTAAACACACTTATTTTAGTTGAAAAAGTAATAATTCACATCCAACCGTTATTTAAAGTCAAAAGATTAAATGTTAAAATGTCATCAATATTGACCATTTTTTCAACGTTCGACTGGTCCGGGGTCATCGTTTTTCATCAGAAAATTGATTTTTTGGACTCTACCAAAAATGATTCAAAATGTCATTTGGATCGGGCCTCATGTTGAATAACCACTTTTTAAACCCTCACAGTGACCAAAATTGCCATTTTTACAGAGTTTTGCTTACTCAAAATCTTAAATTTTGACCAATTTCAGGCACAGAAATGACTTTAAACACACTTATTTTAGTTGAAAAAGTAATAATTCACATCCAACCGTCATTTAAAGTCAAAAGATTAAATGTTAAAATTTCATCAATATTGACCATTTTTACAACGTTCGACTGGTCCGGGGTCATCGTTTTTCATCAGAAAATTGATTTTTTGGACTCTACCAAAAATGATTCAAAATATCATTTGGATCGGGCCTCATGTTGAATAACCACTTTTTAAACCCTCACAGTGACCAAAATTGCCATTTTTACAGAGTTTTGCTTACTCAAAATCTTCAATTTTGACCAATTTCAGGCACAGAAATGACTTTAAACACACTTATTTTAGTTGAAAAAGTAATAATTCACATCCAACCGTCATTTAAAGTCAAAAGATTAAATGTTAAAATTTCATCAATATTGACCATTTTTTCAACGTTCGACTGGTCCGGGGTCATCGTTTTTCATCAGAAAATTGATTTTTTGGACTCTACCAAAAATGATTCAAAATGTCATTTGGATCGGGCCTCATGTTGAATAACCACTTTTTAAACCCTCACAGTGACCAAAATTGCCATTTTTACAGAGTTTTGCTTACTCAAAATCTTCAATTTTGACAAATTTCAGGCACAGAAATGACTTTAAACGCACTTATTTTAGTTGAAAAAGTAAGAATTCACATCCAACCGTCATTTAAAGTCAAAAGATTAAATGTTAAAATTTCATCAATATTGACCATTTTTTCAACGTTCGACTGGTCCGGGGTCATCGTTTTTCATCAGAAAATGGATTTTTTGGACTCTACCAAAAAAGATTCAAAATGTTTTTTGGATCGGGTCTCATGTTGAATAACCACTTTTTAAACCCTCACAGTGACCAAAATTGCCATTTTTACAGAGTTTTGCTTACTCAAAATCTTCAATTTTGACCAATTTCAGGCACAGAAATGACTTTAAACACACTTATTTTAGTTGAAAAAGTAATAATTCACATCCAACCGTTATTTAAAGTCAAAAGATTAAATGTTAAAATGTCATCAATATTGACCATTTTTTCAACGTTCGACTGGTCCGGGGTCATCGTTTTTCATCAGAAAATTGATTTTTTGGACTCTACCAAAAATGATTCAAAATGTCATTTGGATCGGGCCTCATGTTGAATAACCACTTTTTAAACCCTCACAGTGACCAAAATTGCCATTTTTACAGAGTTTTGCTTACTCAAAATCTTAAATTTTGACCAATTTCAGGCACAGAAATGACTTTAAACACACTTATTTTAGTTGAAAAAGTAATAATTCACATCCAACCGTCATTTAAAGTCAAAAGATTAAATGTTAAAATTTCATCAATATTGACCATTTTTTCAACGTTCGACTGGTCCGGGGTCATCGTTTTTCATCAGAAAATTGATTTTTTGGACTCTACCAAAAATGATTCAAAATGTCATTTGGATCGGGCCTCATGTTGAATAACCACTTTTTAAACCCTCACAGTGACCAAAATTGCCATTTTTACAGAGTTTTGCTTACTCAAAATCTTCAATTTTGACCAATTTCAGGCACAGAAATGACTTTAAACACACTTATTTAAGTTGAAAAAGTAATAATTCACATCCAACCGTCATTTAAAGTCAAAAGATGAAATGTTAAAATTTCATCAATATTGACCATTTTTTCAACGTTCGACTGGTCCGGGGTCATCGTTTTTCATCGGAAAATTGATTTTTTGGACTCTACCAAAAATGATTCAAAATGTCATTTGGATCGGGCCTCATGTTGAATAACCACTTTTTAAACCCTCACAGTGACCAAAATTGCCATTTTTACAGAGTTTTGCTTACTCAAAATCTTCAATTTTGACAAATTTCAGGCACAGAAATGACTTTCAACACACTTATTTTAGTTGAAAAAGTAAGAATTCACATCCAACCGTCATTTAAAGTCAAAAGATTAAATGTTAAAATTTCATCAATATTGACCATTTTTTCAACGTTCGACTGGTCCGGGGTCATCGTTTTTCATCAGAAAATGGATTTTTTGGACTCTACCAAAAAAGATTCAAAATGTTTTTTGGATCGGGTCTCATGTTGAATAACCACTTTTTAAACCCTCACAGTGACCAAAATTGCCATTTTTACAGAGTTTTGCTTACTCAAAATCTTCAATTTTGACCAATTTCAGGCACAGAAATGACTTTAAACACACTTATTTTAGTTGAAAAAGTAATAATTCACATCCAACCGTTATTTAAAGTCAAAAGATTAAATGTTAAAATGTCATCAATATTGACCATTTTTTCAACGTTCGACTGGTCCGGGGTCATCGTTTTTCATCAGAAAATTGATTTTTTGGACTCTACCAAAAATGATTCAAAATGTCATTTGGATCGGGCCTCATGTTGAATAACCACTTTTTAAACCCTCACAGTGACCAAAATTGCCATTTTTACAGAGTTTTGCTTACTCAGAATCTTCAATTTTGACCAATTTCAGGCACAGAAATGACTTTAAACACACTTATTTAAGTTGAAAAAGTAATAATTCACATCCAACCGTCATTTAAAGTCAAAAGATTAAATGTTAAAATTTCATCAATATTGACCATTTTTTCAACGTTCGACTGGTCCGGGGTCATCGTTTTTCATCAGAAAATTGATTTTTTGGACTCTACCGAAAATGATTCAAAATGTCATTTGGATCGGGCCTCATGTTGAATAACCACTTTTTAAACCCTCACAGTGACCAAAATTGCCATTTTTACAGAGTTTATCTTACTCAGAATCTTCAATTTTGACCAATTTCAGGCACAGAAATGACTTTAAACACACTTATTTTAGTTGAAAAAGTAATAATTCACATCCAACCGTCATTTAAAGTCAAAAGATGAAATGTTAAAATTTCATCAATATTGACCATTTTTTCAACGTTCGACTGGTCCGGGGTCATCGTTTTTCATCAGAAAATTGATTTTTTGGACTCTACCAAAAATGATTCAAAATGTCATTTGGATCGGGCCTCATGTTGAATAACCACTTTTTAAACCCTCACAGTGACCAAAATTGCCATTTTTACAGAGTTTTGCTTACTCAAAATCTTAAATTTTGACCAATTTCAGGCACAGAAATGACATTAAACACACTTATTTTAGTTGAAAAAGTAATAATTCACATCCAACCGTCATTTAAAGTCAAAAGATTAAATGTAAAAATTTCATCAATATTGACCATTTTTTCAACGTTCGACTGGTCCGGGGTCATCGTTTTTCATCAGAAAATTGATTTTTTGGACTCTACCAAAAATGATTCAAAATGTCATTTGGATCGGGCCTCATGTTGAATAACCACTTTTTAAACCCTCACAGTGACCAAAATTGCCATTTTTACAGAGTTTTGCTTACTCAAAATCTTAAATTTTGACCAATTTCAGGCACAGAAATGACTTTAAACACACTTATTTTAGTTGAAAAAGTAATAATTCACATCCAACCGTCATTTAAAGTCAAAAAATTAAATGTTAAAATTTCATCAATATTGACCATTTTTTCAACGTTCGACTGGTCCGGGGTCATCGTTTTTCATCAGAAAATTGATTTTTTGGACTCTACCAAAAATGATTCAAAATGTCATTTGGATCGGGCCTCATGTTGAATAACCACTTTTTAAACCCTCACAGTGACCAAAATTGCCATTTTTACAGAGTTTTGCTTACTCAAAATCTTCAATTTTGACCAATTTCAGGCACAGAAATGACTTTAAACACACTTATTTTAGTTGAAAAAGTAATAATTCACATCCAACCGTCATTTAAAGTCAAAAGATTAAATGTTAAAATTTCATCAATATTGACCATTTTTTCAACGTTCGACTGGTCCGGGGTCATCGTTTTTCATCAGAAAATTGATTTTTTGGACTCTACCAAAAATGATTCAAAATGTCATTTGGATCGGGCCTCATGTTGAATAACCACTTTTTAAACCCTCACAGTGACCAAAATTGCCATTTTTACAGAGTTTTGCTTACTCAAAATCTTAAATTTTGACCAATTTCAGGCACAGAAATGACTTTAAACACACTTATTTTAGTTGAAAAAGTAATAATTCACATCCAACCGTCATTTAAAGTCAAAAGATTAAATGTTAAAATTTCATCAATATTGACCATTTTTTCAACGTTCGACTGGTCCGGGGTCATCGTTTTTCATCAGAAAATTGATTTTTTGGACTCTACCAAAAATGATTCAAAATGTCATTTGGATCGGGCCTCATGTTGAATAACCACTTTTTAAACCCTCACAGTGACCAAAATTGCCATTTTTACAGAGTTTTGCTTACTCAAAATCTTCAATTTTGACAAATTTCAGGCACAGAAATGACTTTAAACACACTTATTTTAGTTGAAAAAGTAAGAATTCACATCCAATCGTCATTTAAAGTCAAAAGATTAAATGTTAAAATTTCATCAATATTGACCATTTTTTCAACGTTCGACTGGTCCGGGGTCATCGTTTTTCATCAGAAAATGGATTTTTTGGACTCTACCAAAAAAGATTCAAAATGTTTTTTGGATCGGGCCTCATGTTGAATAACCACTTTTTAAACCCTCACAGTGACCAAAATTGCCATTTTTACAGAGTTTTGCTTACTCAGAATCTTCAATTTTGACCAATTTCAGGCACAGAAATGACTTTAAACACACTTATTTAAGTTGAAAAAGTAATAATTCACATCCAACCGTCATTTAAAGTCAAAAGATTAAATGTTAAAATTTCATCAATATTGACCATTTTTTCAACGTTCGACTGGTCCGGGGTCATCGTTTTTCATCAGAAAATTGATTTTTTGGACTCTACCGAAAATGATTCAAAATGTCATTTGGATCGGGCCTCATGTTGAATAACCACTTTTTAAACCCTCACAGTGACCAAAATTGCCATTTTTACAGAGTTTTGCTTACTCAAAATCTTCAATTTTGACAAATTTCAGGCACAGAAATGACTTTAAACACACTTATTTTAGTTGAAAAAGTAATAATTCACATCCAACCGTTATTTAAAGTCAAAAGATTAAATGTTAAAATTTCATCAATATTGACCATTTTTTCAACGTTCGACTGGTCCGGGGTCATCGTTTTTCATCAGAAAATTGATTTTTTGGACTCTACCAAAAATGATTCAAAATGTCATTTGGATCGGGCCTCATGTTGAATAACCACTTTTTAAACCCTCACAGTGACCAAAATTGCCATTTTTACAGAGTTTTGCTTACTCAAAATCTTCAGTTTTGACCAATTTCAGGCACAGAAATGACTTTAAACACACTTATTTTAGTTGAAAAAGTAATAATTCACATCCAACCGTCATTTAAAGTCAAAAGATTAAATGTTAAAATTTCATCAATATTGACCATTTTTTCAACGTTCGACTGGTCCGGGGTCATCGTTTTTCATCAGAAAATTGATTTTTTGGACTCTACCAAAAATGATTCAAAATGTCATTTGGATCGGGCCTCATGTTGAATAACCACTTTTTAAACCCTCACAGTGACCAAAATTGCCATTTTTACAGAGTTTTGCTTACTCAAAATCTTAAATTTTGACCAATTTCAGGCACAGAAATGACTTTAAACACACTTATTTTAGTTGAAAAAGTAATAATTCACATCCAACCGTCATTTAAAGTCAAAAAATTAAATGTTAAAATTTCATCAATATTGACCATTTTTTCAACGTTCGACTGGTCCTGGGTCATCGTTTTTCATCAGAAAATTGATTTTTTGGACTCTACCAAAAATGATTCAAAATGTCATTTGGATCGGTCCTCATGTTGAATAACCACTTTTTAAACCCTCACAGTGACCAAAATTGCCATTTTTACAGAGTTTTGCTTACTCAAAATCTTCAATTTTGACCAATTTCAGGCACAGAAATGACTTTAAACACACTTATTTTAGTTGAAAAAGTAATAATTCACATCCAACCGTCATTTAAAGTCAAAAGATTAAATGTTAAAATTTCATCAATATTGACCATTTTTTCAACGTTCGACTGGTCCGGGGTCATCGTTTTTCATCAGAAAATTGATTTTTTGGACTCTACCAAAAATGATTCAAAATGTCATTTGGATCGGGCCTCATGTTGAATAACCACTTTTTAAACCCTCACAGTGACCAAAATTGCCATTTTTACAGAGTTTTGCTTACTCAAAATCTTAAATTTTGACCAATTTCAGGCACAGAAATGACTTTAAACACACTTATTTTAGTTGAAAAAGTAATAATTCACATCCAACCGTCATTTAAAGTCAAAAGATTAAATGTTAAAATTTCATCAATATTGACCATTTTTTCAACGTTCGACTGGTCCGGGGTCATCGTTTTTCATCAGAAAATTGATTTTTTGGACTCTACCAAAAATGATTCAAAATGTCATTTGGATCGGGCCTCATGTTGAATAACCACTTTTTAAACCCTCACAGTGACCAAAATTGCCATTTTTACAGAGTTTTGCTTACTCAAAATCTTCAATTTTGACAAATTTCAGGCACAGAAATGACTTTAAACACACTTATTTTAGTTGAAAAAGTAAGAATTCACATCCAATCGTCATTTAAAGTCAAAAGATTAAATGTTAAAATTTCATCAATATTGACCATTTTTTCAACGTTCGACTGGTCCGGGGTCATCGTTTTTCATCAGAAAATGGATTTTTTGGACTCTACCAAAAAAGATTCAAAATGTTTTTTGGATCGGGTCTCATGTTGAATAACCACTTTTTAAACCCTCACAGTGACCAAAATTGCCATTTTTACAGAGTTTTGCTTACTCAAAATCTTCAATTTTGACCAATTTCAGGCACAGAAATGACTTTAAACACACTTATTTTAGTTGAAAAAGTAATAATTCACATCCAACCGTCATTTAAAGTCAAAAGATTAAATGTTAAAATTTCATCAATATTGACCATTTTTTCAACGTTCGACTGGTCCGGGGTCATCGTTTTTCATCAGAAAATTGATTTTTTGGACTCTACCAAAAATGATTCAAAATGTCATTTGGATCGGGCCTCATGTTGAATAACCACTTTTTAAACCCTCACAGTGACCAAAATTGCCATTTTTACAGAGTTTTGCTTACTCAAAATCTTCAATTTTGACAAATTTCAGGCACAGAAATGACTTTAAACACACTTATTTTAGTTGAAAAAGTAAGAATTCACATCCAATCGTCATTTAAAGTCAAAAGATTAAATGTTAAAATTTCATCAATATTGACCATTTTTTCAACGTTTGACTGGTCCGGGGTCATCGTTTTTCATCAGAAAATGGATTTTTTGGACTCTACCAAAAAAGATTCAAAATGTTTTTTGGATCGGGTCTCATGTTGAATAACCACTTTTTAAACCCTCACAGTGACCAAAATTGCCATTTTTACAGAGTTTTGCTTACTCAAAATCTTCAATTTTGACCAATTTCAGGCACAGAAATGACTTTAAACACACTTATTTTAGTTGAAAAAGTAATAATTCACATCCAACCGTTATTTAAAGTCAAAAGATTAAATGTTAAAATGTCATCAATATTGACCATTTTTTCAACGTTCGACTGGTCCGGGGTCATCGTTTTTCATCAGAAAATTGATTTTTTGGACTCTACCAAAAATGATTCAAAATGTCATTTGGATCGGGCCTCATGTTGAATAACCACTTTTTAAACCCTCACAGTGACCAAAATTGCCATTTTTACAGAGTTTTGCTTACTCAAAATCTTCAATTTTGACCAATTTCAGGCACAGAAATGACTTTAAACACACTTATTTTAGTTGAAAAAGTAATAATTCACATCCAACCATCATTTAAAGTCAAAAGATTAAATGTTAAAATTTCATCAATATTGACCATTTTTACAACGTTCGACTGGTCCGGGGTCATCGTTTTTCATCAGAAAATTGATTTTTTGGACTCTACCAAAAATGATTCAAAATGTCATTTGGATCGGGCCTCATGTTGAATAACCACATTTTAAACCCTCACAGTGACCAAAATTGCAATTTTTACAGAGTTTTGCTTACTCAAAATCTTCAATTTTGACCAATTTCAGGCACAGAAATGACTTTAAACACACTTATTTTAGTTGAAAAAGTAATAATTCACATCCAACCGTCATTTAAAGTCAAAAGATTAAATGTTAAAATTTCATCAATATTGACCATTTTTTCAACGTTCGACTGGTCCGGGGTCATCGTTTTTCATCAGAAAATTGATTTTTTGGACTCTACCAAAAATGATTCAAAATGTCATTTGGATCGGGCCTCATGTTGAATAACCACTTTTTAAACCCTCACAGTGACCAAAATTGCCATTTTTACAGAGTTTTGCTTACTCAAAATCTTAAATTTTGACCAATTTCAGGCACAGAAATGACTTTAAACACACTTATTTTAGTTGAAAAAGTAATAATTCACATCCAACCGTCATTTAAAGTCAAAAGATTAAATGTAAAAATTTCATCAATATTGACCATTTTTTCAACGTTCGACTGGTCCGGGGTCATCGTTTTTCATCAGAAAATTGATTTTTTGGACTCTACCAAAAATGATTCAAAATGTCATTTGGATCGGGCCTCATGTTGAATAACCACTTTTTAAACCCTCACAGTGACCAAAATTGCCATTTTTACAGAGTTTTGCTTACTCAAAATCTTCAATTTTGACAAATTTCAGGCACAGAAATGACTTTAAACACACTTATTTTAGTTGAAAAAGTAAGAATTCACATCCAACCGTCATTTAAAGTCAAAAGATTAAATGTTAAAATTTCATCAATATTGACCATTTTTTCAACGTTCGACTGGTCCGGGGTCATCGTTTTTCATCAGAAAATGGATTTTTTGGACTCTACCAAAAAAGATTCAAAATGTTTTTTGGATCGGGTCTCATGTTGAATAACCACTTTTTAAACCCTCACAGTGACCAAAATTGCCATTTTTACAGAGTTTTGCTTACTCAAAATCTTCAATTTTGACCAATTTCAGGCACAGAAATGACTTTAAACACACTTATTTTAGTTGAAAAAGTAATAATTCACATCCAACCGTTATTTAAAGTCAAAAGATTAAATGTTAAAATTTCATCAATATTGACCATTTTTTCAACGTTCGACTGGTCCGGGGTCATCGTTTTTCATCAGAAAATTGATTTTTTGGACTCTACCAAAAATGATTCAAAATGTCATTTGGATCGGGCCTCATGTTGAATAACCACTTTTTAAACCCTCACAGTGACCAAAATTGCCATTTTTACAGAGTTTTGCTTACTCAAAATCTTCAATTTTGACAAATTTCAGGCACAGAAATGACTTTAAACACACTTATTTTAGTTGAAAAAGTAAGAATTCACATCCAACCGTCATTTAAAGTCAAAAGATTAAATGTAAAAATTTCATCAATATTGACCATTTTTTCAACGTTCGACTGGTCCGGGGTCATCGTTTTTCATCAGAAAATGGATTTTTTGGACTCTACCAAAAAAGATTCAAAATGTTTTTTGGATCGGGTCTCATGTTGAATAACCACTTTTTAAACCCTCACAGTGACCAAAATTGCCATTTTTACAGAGTTTTGCTTACTCAAAATCTTCAATTTTGACCAATTTCAGGCACAGAAATGACTTTAAACACACTTATTTTAGTTGAAAAAGTAATAATTCACATCCAACCGTTATTTAAAGTCAAAAGATTAAATGTTAAAATGTCATCAATATTGACCATTTTTTCAACGTTCGACTGGTCCGGGGTCATCGTTTTTCATCAGAAAATTGATTTTTTGGACTCTACCAAAAATGATTCAAAATGTCATTTGGATCGGGCCTCATGTTGAATAACCACTTTTTAAACCCTCACAGTGACCAAAATTGCCATTTTTACAGAGTTTTGCTTACTCAAAATCTTAAATTTTGACCAATTTCAGGCACAGAAATGACTTTAAACACACTTATTTTAGTTGAAAAAGTAATAATTCACATCCAACCGTCATTTAAAGTCAAAAGATTAAATGTTAAAATTTCATCAATATTGACCATTTTTACAACGTTCGACTGGTCCGGGGTCATCGTTTTTCATCAGAAAATTGATTTTTTGGACTCTACCAAAAATGATTCAAAATGTCATTTGGATCGGGCCTCATGTTGAATAACCACTTTTTAAACCCTCACAGTGACCAAAATTGCCATTTTTACAGAGTTTTGCTTACTCAAAATCTTCAATTTTGACCAATTTCAGGCACAGAAATGACTTTAAACACACTTATTTTAGTTGAAAAAGTAATAATTCACATCCAACCGTCATTTAAAGTCAAAAGATTAAATGTTAAAATTTCATCAATATTGACCATTTTTTCAACGTTCGACTGGTCCGGGGTCATCGTTTTTCATCAGAAAATTGATTTTTTGGACTCTACCAAAAATGATTCAAAATGTCATTTGGATCGGGCCTCATGTTGAATAACCACTTTTTAAACCCTCACAGTGACCAAAATTGCCATTTTTACAGAGTTTTGCTTACTCAAAATCTTCAATTTTGACCAATTTCAGGCACAGAAATGACTTTAAACACACTTATTTTAGTTGAAAAAGTAATAATTCACATCCAACCGTCATTTAAAGTCAAAAGATTAAATGTAAAAATTTCATCAATATTGACCATTTTTTCAACGTTCGACTGGTCCGGGGTCATAGTTTTTCATCAGAAAATTGATTTTTTGGACTCTACCAAAAATGATTCAAAATGTCATTTGGATCGGGCCTCATGTTGAATAACCACTTTTTAAACCCTCACAGTGACCAAAATTGCCATTTTTACAGAGTTTTGCTTACTCAAAATCTTCAATTTTGACAAATTTCAGGCACAGAAATGACTTTAAACACACTTATTTTAGTTGAAAAAGTAAGAATTCACATCCAACCGTCATTTAAAGTCAAAAGATTAAATGTTAAAATTTCATCAATATTGACCATTTTTTCAACGTTCGACTGGTCCGGGGTCATCGTTTTTCATCAGAAAATTGATTTTTTGGACTCTACCAAAAAAGATTCAAAATGTTTTTTGGATCGGGTCTCATGTTGAATAACCACTTTTTAAACCCTCACAGTGACCAAAATTGCCATTTTTACAGAGTTTTGCTTACTCAAAATCTTCAATTTTGACCAATTTCAGGCACAGAAATGACTTTAAACACACTTATTTTAGTTGAAAAAGTAATAATTCACATCCAACCGTTATTTAAAGTCAAAAGATTAAATGTTAAAATTTCATCAATATTGACCATTTTTTCAACGTTCGACTGGTCCGGGGTCATCGTTTTTCATCAGAAAATTGATTTTTTGGACTCTACCAAAAATGATTCAAAATGTCATTTGGATCGGGCCTCATGTTGAATAACCACTTTTTAAACCCTCACAGTGACCAAAATTGCCATTTTTACAGAGTTTTGCTTACTCAAAATCTTAAATTTTGACCAATTTCAGGCACAGAAATGACTTTAAACACACTTATTTTAGTTGAAAAAGTAATAATTCACATCCAACCGTCATTTAAAGTCAAAAAATTAAATGTTAAAATTTCATCAATATTGACCATTTTTACAACGTTCGACTGGTCCGGGGTCATCGTTTTTCATCAGAAAATTGATTTTTTGGACTCTACCAAAAATGATTCAAAATGTCATTTGGATCGGGCCTCATGTTGAATAACCACTTTTTAAACCCTCACAGTGACCAAAATTGCCATTTTTACAGAGTTTTGCTTACTCAAAATCTTCAATTTTGACCAATTTCAGGCACAGAAATGACTTTAAACACACTTATTTTAGTTGAAAAAGTAATAATTCACATCCAACCGTCATTTAAAGTCAAAAGATTAAATGTTAAAATTTCATCAATATTGACCATTTTTTCAACGTTCGACTGGTCAGGGGTCATCGTTTTTCATCAGAAAATTGATTTTTTGGACTCTACCAAAAATGATTCAAAATGTCATTTGGATCGGGCCTCATGTTGAATAACCACTTTTTAAACCCTCACAGTGACCAAAATTGCCATTTTTACAGAGTTTTGCTTACTCAGAATCTTCAATTTTGACCAATTTCAGGCACAGAAATGACTTTAAACACACTTATTTTAGTTGAAAAAGTAATAATTCACATCCAACCGTCATTTAAAGTCAAAAGATTAAATGTTAAAATTTCATCAATATTGACCATTTTTACAACGTTCGACTGGTCCGGGGTCATCGTTTTTCATCAGAAAATTGATTTTTTGGACTCTACCAAAAATGATTCAAAATGTCATTTGGATCGGGCCTCATGTTGAATAACCACTTTTTAAACCCTCACAGTGACCAAAATTGCCATTTTTACAGAGTTTTGCTTACTCAAAATCTTCAATTTTGACCAATTTCAGGCACAGAAATGACTTTAAACACACTTATTTTAGTTGAAAAAGTAATAATTCACATCCAACCGTCATTTAAAGTCAAAAGATTAAATGTTAAAATTTCATCAATATTGACCATTTTTTCAACGTTCGACTGGTCCGGGGTCATCGTTTTTCATCAGAAAATTGATTTTTTGGACTCTACCAAAAATGATTCAAAATGTCATTTGGATCGGGCCTCATGTTGAATAACCACTTTTTAAACCCTCACAATGACCAAAATTGCCATTTTTACAGAGTTTTGCTTACTCAAAATCTTCAATTTTGACCAATTTCAGGCACAGAAATGACTTTAAACACACTTATTTTAGTTGAAAAAGTAATAATTCACATCCAACCGTTATTTAAAGTCAAAAGATTAAATGTTAAAATTTCATCAATATTGACCATTTTTTCAACGTTCGACTGGTCCGGGGTCATCGTTTTTCATCAGAAAATTGATTTTTTGGACTCTACCAAAAATGATTCAAAATGTCATTTGGATCGGGCCTCATGTTGAATAACCACTTTTTAAACTCTCACAGTGACCAAAATTGCCATTTTTACAGAGTTTTGCTTACTCAAAATCTTAAATTTTGACCAATTTCAGGCACAGAAATGACTTTAAACACACTTATTTTAGTTGAAAAAGTAATAATTCACATCCAACCGTCATTTAAAGTCAAAAGATTAAATGTTAAAATTTCATCAATATTGACCATTTTTTCAACATTCGACTGGTCCGGGGTCATCGTTTTTCATCAGAAAATTGATTTTTTGGACTCTACCAAAAATGATTCAAAATGTCATTTGGATCGGGCCTCATGTTGAATAACCACTTTTTAAACCCTCACAGTGACCAAAATTGCCATTTTTACAGAGTTTTGCTTACTCAAAATCTTCAATTTTGACCAATTTCAGGCACAGAAATGACTTTAAACACACTTATTTTAGTTGAAAAAGTAATAATTCACATCCAACCGTTATTTAAAGTCAAAAGATTAAATGTTAAAATTTCATCAATATTGACCATTTTTTCAACGTTCGACTGGTCCGGGGTCATCGTTTTTCATCAGAAAATTGATTTTTTGGACTCTACCAAAAATGATTCAAAATGTCATTTGGATCGGGCCTCATGTTGAATAACCACTTTTTAAACCCTCACAGTGACCAAAATTGCCATTTTTACAGAGTTTTGCTTACTCAAAATCTTCAATTTTGACCAATTTCAGGCACAGAAATGACTTTAAACACACTTATTTTAGTTGAAAAAGTAATAATTCATATCCAACCGTCATTTAAAGTCAAAAGATTAAATGTTAAAATTTCATCAATATTGACCATTTTTTCAACGTTCGACTGGTCCGGGGTCATCGTTTTTCATCAGAAAATTGATTTTTTGGACTCTACCAAAAATGATTCAAAATGTCATTTGGATCGGGCCTCATGTTGAATAACCACTTTTTAAACCCTCACAGTGACCAAAATTGCCATTTTTACAGAGTTTTGCTTACTCAAAATCTTAAATTTTGACCAATTTCAGGCACAGAAATGACTTTAAACACACTTATTTTAGTTGAAAAAGTAATAATTCACATCCAACCGTCATTTAAAGTCAAAAAATTAAATGTTAAAATTTCATCAATATTGACCATTTTTACAACGTTCGACTGGTCCGGGGTCATCGTTTTTCATCAGAAAATTGATTTTTTGGACTCTACCAAAAATGATTCAAAATGTCATTTGGATCGGGCCTCATGTTGAATAACCACTTTTTAAACCCTCACAGTGACCAAAATTGCCATTTTTACAGAGTTTTGCTTACTCAAAATCTTCAATTTTGACCAATTTCAGGCACAGAAATGACTTTAAACACACTTATTTTAGTTGAAAAAGTAATAATTCACATCCAACCGTCATTTAAAGTCAAAAGATTAAATGTTAAAATTTCATCAATATTGACCATTTTTTCAACGTTCGACTGGTCCGGGGTCATCGTTTTTCATCAGAAAATAGATTTTTTGGACTCTACCAAAAATGATTCAAAATGTCATTTGGATCGGGCCTCATGTTGAATAACCACTTTTTAAACCCTCACAGTGACCAAAATTGCCATTTTTACAGAGTTTTGCTTACTCAAAATCTTCAATTTTGACCAATTTCAGGCACAGAAATGACTTTAAACACACTTATTTTAGTTGAAAAAGTAATAATTCACATCCAACCGTTATTTAAAGTCAAAAGATTAAATGTTAAAATTTCATCAATATTGACCATTTTTTCAACGTTCGACTGGTCCGGGGTCATCGTTTTTCATCAGAAAATTGATTTTTTGGACTCTACCAAAAATGATTCAAAATGTCATTTGGATCGGGCCTCATGTTGAATAACCACTTTTTAAACCCTCACAGTGACCAAAATTGCCATTTTTACAGAGTTTTGCTTACTCAAAATCTTCAATTTTGACCAATTTCAGGCACAGAAATGACTTTAAACACACTTATTTTAGTTGAAAAAGTAATAATTCATATCCAACCGTCATTTAAAGTCAAAAGATTAAATGTTAAAATTTCATCAATATTGACCATTTTTTCAACGTTCGACTGGTCCGGGGTCATCGTTTTTCATCAGAAAATTGATTTTTTGGACTCTACCAAAAATGATTCAAAATGTCATTTGGATCGGGCCTCATGTTGAATAACCACTTTTTAAACCCTCACAGTGACCAAAATTGCCATTTTTACAGAGTTTTGCTTACTCAAAATCTTAAATTTTGACCAATTTCAGGCACAGAAATGACTTTAAACACACTTATTTTAGTTGAAAAAGTAATAATTCACATCCAACCGTCATTTAAAGTCAAAAAATTAAATGTTAAAATTTCATCAATATTGACCATTTTTACAACGTTCGACTGGTCCGGGGTCATCGTTTTTCATCAGAAAATTGATTTTTTGGACTCTACCAAAAATGATTCAAAATGTCATTTGGATCGGGCCTCATGTTGAATAACCACTTTTTAAACCCTCACAGTGACCAAAATTGCCATTTTTACAGAGTTTTGCTTACTCAAAATCTTCAATTTTGACCAATTTCAGGCACAGAAATGACTTTAAACACACTTATTTTAGTTGAAAAAGTAATAATTCACATCCAACCGTCATTTAAAGTCAAAAGATTAAATGTTAAAATTTCATCAATATTGACCATTTTTTCAACGTTCGACTGGTCCGGGGTCATCGTTTTTCATCAGAAAATTGATTTTTTGGACTCTACCAAAAATGATTCAAAATGTCATTTGGATCGGGCCTCATGTTGAATAACCACTTTTTAAACCCTCACAATGACCAAAATTGCCATTTTTACAGAGTTTTGCTTACTCAAAATCTTCAATTTTGACCAATTTCAGGCACAGAAATGACTTTAAACACACTTATTTTAGTTGAAAAAGTAATAATTCACATCCAACCGTTATTTAAAGTCAAAAGATTAAATGTTAAAATTTCATCAATATTGACCATTTTTTCAACGTTCGACTGGTCCGGGGTCATCGTTTTTCATCAGAAAATTGATTTTTTGGACTCTACCAAAAATGATTCAAAATGTCATTTGGATCGGGCCTCATGTTGAATAACCACTTTTTAAACTCTCACAGTGACCAAAATTGCCATTTTTACAGAGTTTTGCTTACTCAAAATCTTAAATTTTGACCAATTTCAGGCACAGAAATGACTTTAAACACACTTATTTTAGTTGAAAAAGTAATAATTCACATCCAACCGTCATTTAAAGTCAAAAGATTAAATGTTAAAATTTCATCAATATTGACCATTTTTTCAACATTCGACTGGTCCGGGGTCATCGTTTTTCATCAGAAAATTGATTTTTTGGACTCTACCAAAAATGATTCAAAATGTCATTTGGATCGGGCCTCATGTTGAATAACCACTTTTTAAACCCTCACAGTGACCAAAATTGCCATTTTTACAGAGTTTTGCTTACTCAAAATCTTCAATTTTGACCAATTTCAGGCACAGAAATGACTTTAAACACACTTATTTTAGTTGAAAAAGTAATAATTCACATCCAACCGTTATTTAAAGTCAAAAGATTAAATGTTAAAATTTCATCAATATTGACCATTTTTTCAACGTTCGACTGGTCCGGGGTCATCGTTTTTCATCAGAAAATTGATTTTTTGGACTCTACCAAAAATGATTCAAAATGTCATTTGGATCGGGCCTCATGTTGAATAACCACTTTTTAAACCCTCACAGTGACCAAAATTGCCATTTTTACAGAGTTTTGCTTACTCAAAATCTTCAATTTTGACCAATTTCAGGCACAGAAATGACTTTAAACACACTTATTTTAGTTGAAAAAGTAATAATTCATATCCAACCGTCATTTAAAGTCAAAAGATTAAATGTTAAAATTTCATCAATATTGACCATTTTTTCAACGTTCGACTGGTCCGGGGTCATCGTTTTTCATCAGAAAATTGATTTTTTGGACTCTACCAAAAATGATTCAAAATGTCATTTGGATCGGGCCTCATGTTGAATAACCACTTTTTAAACCCTCACAGTGACCAAAATTGCCATTTTTACAGAGTTTTGCTTACTCAAAATCTTAAATTTTGACCAATTTCAGGCACAGAAATGACTTTAAACACACTTATTTTAGTTGAAAAAGTAATAATTCACATCCAACCGTCATTTAAAGTCAAAAAATTAAATGTTAAAATTTCATCAATATTGACCATTTTTACAACGTTCGACTGGTCCGGGGTCATCGTTTTTCATCAGAAAATTGATTTTTTGGACTCTACCAAAAATGATTCAAAATGTCATTTGGATCGGGCCTCATGTTGAATAACCACTTTTTAAACCCTCACAGTGACCAAAATTGCCATTTTTACAGAGTTTTGCTTACTCAAAATCTTCAATTTTGACCAATTTCAGGCACAGAAATGACTTTAAACACACTTATTTTAGTTGAAAAAGTAATAATTCACATCCAACCGTCATTTAAAGTCAAAAGATTAAATGTTAAAATTTCATCAATATTGACCATTTTTTCAACGTTCGACTGGTCCGGGGTCATCGTTTTTCATCAGAAAATAGATTTTTTGGACTCTACCAAAAATGATTCAAAATGTCATTTGGATCGGGCCTCATGTTGAATAACCACTTTTTAAACCCTCACAGTGACCAAAATTGCCATTTTTACAGAGTTTTGCTTACTCAAAATCTTCAATTTTGACCAATTTCAGGCACAGAAATGACTTTAAACACACTTATTTTAGTTGAAAAAGTAATAATTCACATCCAACCGTTATTTAAAGTCAAAAGATTAAATGTTAAAATTTCATCAATATTGACCATTTTTTCAACGTTCGACTGGTCCGGGGTCATCGTTTTTCATCAGAAAATTGATTTTTTGGACTCTACCAAAAATGATTCAAAATGTCATTTGGATCGGGCCTCATGTTGAATAACCACTTTTTAAACCCTCACAGTGACCAAAATTGCCATTTTTACAGAGTTTTGCTTACTCAAAATCTTCAATTTTGACCAATTTCAGGCACAGAAATGACTTTAAACACACTTATTTTAGTTGAAAAAGTAATAATTCATATCCAACCGTCATTTAAAGTCAAAAGATTAAATGTTAAAATTTCATCAATATTGACCATTTTTTCAACGTTCGACTGGTCCGGGGTCATCGTTTTTCATCAGAAAATTGATTTTTTGGACTCTACCAAAAATGATTCAAAATGTCATTTGGATCGGGCCTCATGTTGAATAACCACTTTTTAAACCCTCACAGTGACCAAAATTGCCATTTTTACAGAGTTTTGCTTACTCAAAATCTTAAATTTTGACCAATTTCAGGCACAGAAATGACTTTAAACACACTTATTTTAGTTGAAAAAGTAATAATTCACATCCAACCGTCATTTAAAGTCAAAAAATTAAATGTTAAAATTTCATCAATATTGACCATTTTTACAACGTTCGACTGGTCCGGGGTCATCGTTTTTCATCAGAAAATTGATTTTTTGGACTCTACCAAAAATGATTCAAAATGTCATTTGGATCGGGCCTCATGTTGAATAACCACTTTTTAAACCCTCACAGTGACCAAAATTGCCATTTTTACAGAGTTTTGCTTACTCAAAATCTTCAATTTTGACCAATTTCAGGCACAGAAATGACTTTAAACACACTTATTTTAGTTGAAAAAGTAATAATTCACATCCAACCGTCATTTAAAGTCAAAAGATTAAATGTTAAAATTTCATCAATATTGACCATTTTTTCAACGTTCGACTGGTCCGGGGTCATCGTTTTTCATCAGAAAATAGATTTTTTGGACTCTACCAAAAATGATTCAAAATGTCATTTGGATCGGGCCTCATGTTGAATAACCACTTTTTAAACCCTCACAGTGACCAAAATTGCCATTTTTACAGAGTTTTGCTTACTCAGAATCTTCAATTTTGACCAATTTCAGGCACAGAAATGACTTTAAACACACTTATTTTAGTTGAAAAAGTAATAATTCACATCCAACCGTCATTTAAAGTCAAAAGATTAAATGTTAAAATTTCATCAATATTGACCATTTTTACAACGTTCGACTGGTCCGGGGTCATCGTTTTTCATCAGAAAATTGATTTTTTGGACTCTACCAAAAATGATTCAAAATGTCATTTGGATCGGGCCTCATGTTGAATAACCACTTTTTAAACCCTCACAGTGACCAAAATTGCCATTTTTACAGAGTTTTGCTTACTCAAAATCTTCAATTTTGACCAATTTCAGGCACAGAAATGACTTTAAACACACTTATTTTAGTTGAAAAAGTAATAATTCACATCCAACCGTCATTTAAAGTCAAAAGATTAAATGTTAAAATTTCATCAATATTGACCATTTTTTCAACGTTCGACTGGTCCGGGGTCATCGTTTTTCATCAGAAAATTGATTTTTTGGACTCTACCAAAAATGATTCAAAATGTCATTTGGATCGGGCCTCATGTTGAATAACCACTTTTTAAACCCTCACAGTGACCAAAATTGCCATTTTTACAGAGTTTTGCTTACTCAGAATCTTCAATTTTGACCAATTTCAGGCACAGAAATGACTTTAAACACACTTATTTTAGTTGAAAAAGTAATAATTCACATCCAACCGTCATTTAAAGTCAAAAGATTAAATGTTAAAATTTCATCAATATTGACCATTTTTTCAACGTTCGACTGGTCCGGGGTCATCGTTTTTCATCAGAAAATTGATTTTTTGGACTCTACCAAAAATGATTCAAAATGTCATTTGGATCGGGCCTCATGTTGAATAACCACTTTTTAAACCCTCACAGTGACCAAAATTGCCATTTTTACAGAGTTTTGCTTACTCAAAATCTTAAATTTTGACCAATTTCAGGCACAGAAATGACTTTAAACACACTTATTTTAGTTGAAAAAGTAATAATTCACATCCAACCGTCATTTAAAGTCAAAAAATTAAATGTTAAAATTTCATCAATATTGACCATTTTTACAACG
Organism: Lissotriton vulgaris; assembly: GCF_964263255.1. Classification (NCBI taxonomy): domain Eukaryota; kingdom Metazoa; phylum Chordata; class Amphibia; order Caudata; family Salamandridae; genus Lissotriton; species Lissotriton vulgaris. The sequence goes on along the minus strand of NW_028247452.1, from coordinate 74,678 downwards.
TTCGACTGGTCCGGGGTCATCGTTTTTCATCAGAAAATTGATTTTTTGGACTCTACCAAAAATGATTCAAAATGTCATTTGGATCGGGCCTCATGTTGAATAACCACTTTTTAAACCCTCACAGTGACCAAAATTGCCATTTTTACAGAGTTTTGCTTACTCAAAATCTTCAATTTTGACCAATTTCAGGCACAGAAATGACTTTAAACACACTTATTTTAGTTGAAAAAGTAATAATTCACATCCAACCGTCATTTAAAGTCAAAAGATTAAATGTTAAAATTTCATCAATATTGACCATTTTTTCAACGTTCGACTGGTCCGGGGTCATCGTTTTTCATCAGAAAATAGATTTTTTGGACTCTACCAAAAATGATTCAAAATGTCATTTGGATCGGGCCTCATGTTGAATAACCACTTTTTAAACCCTCACAGTGACCAAAATTGCCATTTTTACAGAGTTTTGCTTACTCAGAATCTTCAATTTTGACCAATTTCAGGCACAGAAATGACTTTAAACACACTTATTTTAGTTGAAAAAGTAATAATTCACATCCAACCGTCATTTAAAGTCAAAAGATTAAATGTTAAAATTTCATCAATATTGACCATTTTTACAACGTTCGACTGGTCCGGGGTCATCGTTTTTCATCAGAAAATTGATTTTTTGGACTCTACCAAAAATGATTCAAAATGTCATTTGGATCGGGCCTCATGTTGAATAACCACTTTTTAAACCCTCACAGTGACCAAAATTGCCATTTTTACAGAGTTTTGCTTACTCAAAATCTTCAATTTTGACCAATTTCAGGCACAGAAATGACTTTAAACACACTTATTTTAGTTGAAAAAGTAATAATTCACATCCAACCGTCATTTAAAGTCAAAAGATTAAATGTTAAAATTTCATCAATATTGACCATTTTTTCAACGTTCGACTGGTCCGGGGTCATCGTTTTTCATCAGAAAATTGATTTTTTGGACTCTACCAAAAATGATTCAAAATGTCATTTGGATCGGGCCTCATGTTGAATAACCACTTTTTAAACCCTCACAGTGACCAAAATTGCCATTTTTACAGAGTTTTGCTTACTCAAAATCTTCAATTTTGACCAATTTCAGGCACAGAAATGACTTTAAACACACTTATTTTAGTTGAAAAAGTAATAATTCACATCCAACCGTCATTTAAAGTCAAAAGATTAAATGTTAAAATTTCATCAATATTGACCATTTTTTCAACGTTCGACTGGTCCGGGGTCATCGTTTTTCATCAGAAAATTGATTTTTTGGACTCTACCAAAAATGATTCAAAATGTCATTTGGATCGGGCCTCATGTTGAATAACCACTTTTTAAACCCTCACAGTGACCAAAATTGCCATTTTTACAGAGTTTTGCTTACTCAAAATCTTCAATTTTGACCAATTTCAGGCACAGAAATGACTTTAAACACACTTATTTTAGTTGAAAAAGTAATAATTCACATCCAACCGTCATTTAAAGTCAAAAGATTAAATGTAAAAATTTCATCAATATTGACCATTTTTTCAACGTTCGACTGGTCCGGGGTCATAGTTTTTCATCAGAAAATTGATTTTTTGGACTCTACCAAAAATGATTCAAAATGTCATTTGGATCGGGCCTCATGTTGAATAACCACTTTTTAAACCCTCACAGTGACCAAAATTGCCATTTTTACAGAGTTTTGCTTACTCAAAATCTTCAATTTTGACAAATTTCAGGCACAGAAATGACTTTAAACACACTTATTTTAGTTGAAAAAGTAAGAATTCACATCCAACCGTCATTTAAAGTCAAAAGATTAAATGTTAAAATTTCATCAATATTGACCATTTTTTCAACGTTCGACTGGTCCGGGGTCATCGTTTTTCATCAGAAAATGGATTTTTTGGACTCTACCAAAAAAGATTCAAAATGTTTTTTGGATCGGGTCTCATGTTGAATAACCACTTTTTAAACCCTCACAGTGACCAAAATTGCCATTTTTACAGAGTTTTGCTTACTCAAAATCTTCAATTTTGACCAATTTCAGGCACAGAAATGACTTTAAACACACTTATTTTAGTTGAAAAAGTAATAATTCACATCCAACCGTTATTTAAAGTCAAAAGATTAAATGTTAAAATTTCATCAATATTGACCATTTTTTCAACGTTCGACTGGTCCGGGGTCATCGTTTTTCATCAGAAAATTGATTTTTTGGACTCTACCAAAAATGATTCAAAATGTCATTTGGATCGGGCCTCATGTTGAATAACCACTTTTTAAACCCTCACAGTGACCAAAATTGCCATTTTTACAGAGTTTTGCTTACTCAAAATCTTAAATTTTGACCAATTTCAGGCACAGAAATGACTTTAAACAGACTTATTTTAGTTGAAAAAGTAATAATTCACATCCATCCGTCATTTAAAGTCAAAAAATTAAATGTTAAAATTTCATCAATATTGACCATTTTTTCAACGTTCGACTGGTCAGGGGTCATCGTTTTTCATCAGAAAATTGATTTTTTGGACTCTACCAAAAATGATTCAAAATGTCATTTGGATCGGGCCTCATGTTGAATAACCACTTTTTAAACCCTCACAGTGACCAAAATTGCCATTTTTACAGAGTTTTGCTTACTCAGAATCTTCAATTTTGACCAATTTCAGGCACAGAAATGACTTTAAACACACTTATTTTAGTTGAAAAAGTAATAATTCACATCCAACCGTCATTTAAAGTCAAAAGATTAAATGTTAAAATTTCATCAATATTGACCATTTTTACAACGTTCGACTGGTCCGGGGTCATCGTTTTTCATCAGAAAATTGATTTTTTGGACTCTACCAAAAATGATTCAAAATGTCATTTGGATCGGGCCTCATGTTGAATAACCACTTTTTAAACCCTCACAGTGACCAAAATTGCCATTTTTACAGAGTTTTGCTTACTCAAAATCTTCAATTTTGACCAATTTCAGGCACAGAAATGACTTTAAACACACTTATTTTAGTTGAAAAAGTAATAATTCACATCCAACCGTCATTTAAAGTCAAAAGATTAAATGTTAAAATTTCATCAATATTGACCATTTTTTCAACGTTCGACTGGTCCGGGGTCATCGTTTTTCATCAGAAAATTGATTTTTTGGACTCTACCAAAAATGATTCAAAATGTCATTTGGATCGGGCCTCATGTTGAATAACCACTTTTTAAACCCTCACAATGACCAAAATTGCCATTTTTACAGAGTTTTGCTTACTCAAAATCTTCAATTTTGACCAATTTCAGGCACAGAAATGACTTTAAACACACTTATTTTAGTTGAAAAAGTAATAATTCACATCCAACCGTTATTTAAAGTCAAAAGATTAAATGTTAAAATTTCATCAATATTGACCATTTTTTCAACGTTCGACTGGTCCGGGGTCATCGTTTTTCATCAGAAAATTGATTTTTTGGACTCTACCAAAAATGATTCAAAATGTCATTTGGATCGGGCCTCATGTTGAATAACCACTTTTTAAACTCTCACAGTGACCAAAATTGCCATTTTTACAGAGTTTTGCTTACTCAAAATCTTAAATTTTGACCAATTTCAGGCACAGAAATGACTTTAAACACACTTATTTTAGTTGAAAAAGTAATAATTCACATCCAACCGTCATTTAAAGTCAAAAGATTAAATGTTAAAATTTCATCAATATTGACCATTTTTTCAACATTCGACTGGTCCGGGGTCATCGTTTTTCATCAGAAAATTGATTTTTTGGACTCTACCAAAAATGATTCAAAATGTCATTTGGATCGGGCCTCATGTTGAATAACCACTTTTTAAACCCTCACAGTGACCAAAATTGCCATTTTTACAGAGTTTTGCTTACTCAAAATCTTCAATTTTGACCAATTTCAGGCACAGAAATGACTTTAAACACACTTATTTTAGTTGAAAAAGTAATAATTCACATCCAACCGTTATTTAAAGTCAAAAGATTAAATGTTAAAATTTCATCAATATTGACCATTTTTTCAACGTTCGACTGGTCCGGGGTCATCGTTTTTCATCAGAAAATTGATTTTTTGGACTCTACCAAAAATGATTCAAAATGTCATTTGGATCGGGCCTCATGTTGAATAACCACTTTTTAAACCCTCACAGTGACCAAAATTGCCATTTTTACAGAGTTTTGCTTACTCAAAATCTTCAATTTTGACCAATTTCAGGCACAGAAATGACTTTAAACACACTTATTTTAGTTGAAAAAGTAATAATTCATATCCAACCGTCATTTAAAGTCAAAAGATTAAATGTTAAAATTTCATCAATATTGACCATTTTTTCAACGTTCGACTGGTCCGGGGTCATCGTTTTTCATCAGAAAATTGATTTTTTGGACTCTACCAAAAATGATTCAAAATGTCATTTGGATCGGGCCTCATGTTGAATAACCACTTTTTAAACCCTCACAGTGACCAAAATTGCCATTTTTACAGAGTTTTGCTTACTCAAAATCTTAAATTTTGACCAATTTCAGGCACAGAAATGACTTTAAACACACTTATTTTAGTTGAAAAAGTAATAATTCACATCCAACCGTCATTTAAAGTCAAAAAATTAAATGTTAAAATTTCATCAATATTGACCATTTTTACAACGTTCGACTGGTCCGGGGTCATCGTTTTTCATCAGAAAATTGATTTTTTGGACTCTACCAAAAATGATTCAAAATGTCATTTGGATCGGGCCTCATGTTGAATAACCACTTTTTAAACCCTCACAGTGACCAAAATTGCCATTTTTACAGAGTTTTGCTTACTCAAAATCTTCAATTTTGACCAATTTCAGGCACAGAAATGACTTTAAACACACTTATTTTAGTTGAAAAAGTAATAATTCACATCCAACCGTCATTTAAAGTCAAAAGATTAAATGTTAAAATTTCATCAATATTGACCATTTTTTCAACGTTCGACTGGTCCGGGGTCATCGTTTTTCATCAGAAAATAGATTTTTTGGACTCTACCAAAAATGATTCAAAATGTCATTTGGATCGGGCCTCATGTTGAATAACCACTTTTTAAACCCTCACAGTGACCAAAATTGCCATTTTTACAGAGTTTTGCTTACTCAAAATCTTCAATTTTGACCAATTTCAGGCACAGAAATGACTTTAAACACACTTATTTTAGTTGAAAAAGTAATAATTCACATCCAACCGTTATTTAAAGTCAAAAGATTAAATGTTAAAATTTCATCAATATTGACCATTTTTTCAACGTTCGACTGGTCCGGGGTCATCGTTTTTCATCAGAAAATTGATTTTTTGGACTCTACCAAAAATGATTCAAAATGTCATTTGGATCGGGCCTCATGTTGAATAACCACTTTTTAAACCCTCACAGTGACCAAAATTGCCATTTTTACAGAGTTTTGCTTACTCAAAATCTTCAATTTTGACCAATTTCAGGCACAGAAATGACTTTAAACACACTTATTTTAGTTGAAAAAGTAATAATTCATATCCAACCGTCATTTAAAGTCAAAAGATTAAATGTTAAAATTTCATCAATATTGACCATTTTTTCAACGTTCGACTGGTCCGGGGTCATCGTTTTTCATCAGAAAATTGATTTTTTGGACTCTACCAAAAATGATTCAAAATGTCATTTGGATCGGGCCTCATGTTGAATAACCACTTTTTAAACCCTCACAGTGACCAAAATTGCCATTTTTACAGAGTTTTGCTTACTCAAAATCTTAAATTTTGACCAATTTCAGGCACAGAAATGACTTTAAACACACTTATTTTAGTTGAAAAAGTAATAATTCACATCCAACCGTCATTTAAAGTCAAAAAATTAAATGTTAAAATTTCATCAATATTGACCATTTTTACAACGTTCGACTGGTCCGGGGTCATCGTTTTTCATCAGAAAATTGATTTTTTGGACTCTACCAAAAATGATTCAAAATGTCATTTGGATCGGGCCTCATGTTGAATAACCACTTTTTAAACCCTCACAGTGACCAAAATTGCCATTTTTACAGAGTTTTGCTTACTCAAAATCTTCAATTTTGACCAATTTCAGGCACAGAAATGACTTTAAACACACTTATTTTAGTTGAAAAAGTAATAATTCACATCCAACCGTCATTTAAAGTCAAAAGATTAAATGTTAAAATTTCATCAATATTGACCATTTTTTCAACGTTCGACTGGTCCGGGGTCATCGTTTTTCATCAGAAAATAGATTTTTTGGACTCTACCAAAAATGATTCAAAATGTCATTTGGATCGGGCCTCATGTTGAATAACCACTTTTTAAACCCTCACAGTGACCAAAATTGCCATTTTTACAGAGTTTTGCTTACTCAGAATCTTCAATTTTGACCAATTTCAGGCACAGAAATGACTTTAAACACACTTATTTTAGTTGAAAAAGTAATAATTCACATCCAACCGTCATTTAAAGTCAAAAGATTAAATGTTAAAATTTCATCAATATTGACCATTTTTACAACGTTCGACTGGTCCGGGGTCATCGTTTTTCATCAGAAAATTGATTTTTTGGACTCTACCAAAAATGATTCAAAATGTCATTTGGATCGGGCCTCATGTTGAATAACCACTTTTTAAACCCTCACAGTGACCAAAATTGCCATTTTTACAGAGTTTTGCTTACTCAAAATCTTCAATTTTGACCAATTTCAGGCACAGAAATGACTTTAAACACACTTATTTTAGTTGAAAAAGTAATAATTCACATCCAACCGTCATTTAAAGTCAAAAGATTAAATGTTAAAATTTCATCAATATTGACCATTTTTTCAACGTTCGACTGGTCCGGGGTCATCGTTTTTCATCAGAAAATTGATTTTTTGGACTCTACCAAAAATGATTCAAAATGTCATTTGGATCGGGCCTCATGTTGAATAACCACTTTTTAAACCCTCACAGTGACCAAAATTGCCATTTTTACAGAGTTTTGCTTACTCAGAATCTTCAATTTTGACCAATTTCAGGCACAGAAATGACTTTAAACACACTTATTTTAGTTGAAAAAGTAATAATTCACATCCAACTGTCATTTAAAGTCAAAAGATTAAATGTTAAAATTTCATCAATATTGACCATTTTTTCAACGTTCGACTGGTCCGGGGTCATCGTTTTTCATCAGAAAATTGATTTTTTGGACTCTACCAAAAATGATTCAAAATGTCATTTGGATCGGGCCTCATGTTGAATAACCACTTTTTAAACCCTCACAGTGACCAAAATTGCCATTTTTACAGAGTTTTGCTTACTCAAAATCTTAAATTTTGACCAATTTCAGGCACAGAAATGACTTTAAACACACTTATTTTAGTTGAAAAAGTAATAATTCACATCCAACCGTCATTTAAAGTCAAAAAATTAAATGTTAAAATTTCATCAATATTGACCATTTTTACAACGTTCGACTGGTCCGGGGTCATCGTTTTTCATCAGAAAATTGATTTTTTGGACTCTACCAAAAATGATTCAAAATGTCATTTGGATCGGGCCTCATGTTGAATAACCACTTTTTAAACCCTCACAGTGACCAAAATTGCCATTTTTACAGAGTTTTGCTTACTCAAAATCTTCAATTTTGACCAATTTCAGGCACAGAAATGACTTTAAACACACTTATTTTAGTTGAAAAAGTAATAATTCACATCCAACCGTCATTTAAAGTCAAAAGATTAAATGTTAAAATTTCATCAATATTGACCATTTTTTCAACGTTCGACTGGTCCGGGGTCATCGTTTTTCATCAGAAAATAGATTTTTTGGACTCTACCAAAAATGATTCAAAATGTCATTTGGATCGGGCCTCATGTTGAATAACCACTTTTTAAACCCTCACAGTGACCAAAATTGCCATTTTTACAGAGTTTTGCTTACTCAGAATCTTCAATTTTGACCAATTTCAGGCACAGAAATGACTTTAAACACACTTATTTTAGTTGAAAAAGTAATAATTCACATCCAACCGTCATTTAAAGTCAAAAGATTAAATGTTAAAATTTCATCAATATTGACCATTTTTACAACGTTCGACTGGTCCGGGGTCATCGTTTTTCATCAGAAAATTGATTTTTTGGACTCTACCAAAAATGATTCAAAATGTCATTTGGATCGGGCCTCATGTTGAATAACCACTTTTTAAACCCTCACAGTGACCAAAATTGCCATTTTTACAGAGTTTTGCTTACTCAAAATCTTCAATTTTGACCAATTTCAGGCACAGAAATGACTTTAAACACACTTATTTTAGTTGAAAAAGTAATAATTCACATCCAACCGTCATTTAAAGTCAAAAGATTAAATGTTAAAATTTCATCAATATTGACCATTTTTTCAACGTTCGACTGGTCCGGGGTCATCGTTTTTCATCAGAAAATTGATTTTTTGGACTCTACCAAAAATGATTCAAAATGTCATTTGGATCGGGCCTCATGTTGAATAACCACTTTTTAAACCCTCACAGTGACCAAAATTGCCATTTTTACAGAGTTTTGCTTACTCAAAATCTTAAATTTTGACCAATTTCAGGCACAGAAATGACTTTAAACACACTTATTTTAGTTGAAAAAGTAATAATTCACATCCAACCGTCATTTAAAGTCAAAAGATTAAATGTTAAAATTTCATCAATATTGACCATTTTTTCAACGTTCGACTGGTCCGGGGTCATCGTTTTTCATCAGAAAATTGATTTTTTGGACTCTACCAAAAATGATTCAAAATGTCATTTGGATCGGGCCTCATGTTGAATAACCACTTTTTAAACCCTCACAGTGACCAAAATTGCCATTTTTACAGAGTTTTGCTTACTCAAAATCTTCAATTTTGACAAATTTCAGGCACAGAAATGACTTTAAACACACTTATTTTAGTTGAAAAAGTAAGAATTCACATCCAATCGTCATTTAAAGTCAAAAGATTAAATGTTAAAATTTCATCAATATTGACCATTTTTTCAACGTTCGACTGGTCCGGGGTCATCGTTTTTCATCAGAAAATGGATTTTTTGGACTCTACCAAAAAAGATTCAAAATGTTTTTTGGATCGGGTTACATGTTGAATAACCACTTTTTAAACCCTCACAGTGACCAAAATTGCCATTTTTACAGAGTTTTGCTTACTCAAAATCTTCAATTTTGACCAATTTCAGGCACAGAAATGACTTTAAACACACTTATTTTAGTTGAAAAAGTAATAATTCACATCCAACCGTTATTTAAAGTCAAAAGATTAAATGTTAAAATGTCATCAATATTGACCATTTTTTCAACGTTCGACTGGTCCGGGGTCATCGTTTTTCATCAGAAAATTGATTTTTTGGACTCTACCAAAAATGATTCAAAATGTCATTTGGATCGGGCCTCATGTTGAATAACCACTTTTTAAACCCTCACAGTGACCAAAATTGCCATTTTTACAGAGTTTTGCTTACTCAAAATCTTAAATTTTGACCAATTTCAGGCACAGAAATGACTTTAAACACACTTATTTTAGTTGAAAAAGTAATAATTCACATCCAACCATCATTTAAAGTCAAAAGATTAAATGTTAAAATTTCATCAATATTGACCATTTTTACAACGTTCGACTGGTCCGGGGTCATCGTTTTTCATCAGAAAATTGATTTTTTGGACTCTACCAAAAATGATTCAAAATGTCATTTGGATCGGGCCTCATGTTGAATAACCACTTTTTAAACCCTCACAGTGACCAAAATTGCAATTTTTACAGAGTTTTGCTTACTCAAAATCTTCAATTTTGACCAATTTCAGGCACAGAAATGACTTTAAACACACTTATTTTAGTTGAAAAAGTAATAATTCACATCCAACCGTCATTTAAAGTCAAAAGATTAAATGTTAAAATTTCATCAATATTGACCATTTTTTCAACGTTCGACTGGTCCGGGGTCATCGTTTTTCATCAGAAAATAGATTTTTTGGACTCTACCAAAAATGATTCAAAATGTCATTTGGATCGGGCCTCATGTTGAATAACCACTTTTTAAACCCTCACAGTGACCAAAATTGCCATTTTTACAGAGTTTTGCTTACTCAAAATCTTCAATTTTGACAAATTTCAGGCACAGAAATGACTTTAAACACACTTATTTTAGTTGAAAAAGTAAGAATTCACATCCAACCGTCATTTAAAGTCAAAAGATTAAATGTTAAAATTTCATCAATATTGACCATTTTTTCAACGTTCGACTGGTCCGGGGTCATCGTTTTTCATCAGAAAATGGATTTTTTGGACTCTACCAAAAAAGATTCAAAATGTTTTTTGGATCGGGTCTCATGTTGAATAACCACTTTTTAAACCCTCACAGTGACCAAAATTGCCATTTTTACAGAGTTTTGCTTACTCAAAATCTTCAATTTTGACCAATTTCAGGCACAGAAATGACTTTAAACACACTTATTTTAGTTGAAAAAGTAATAATTCACATCCAACCGTTATTTAAAGTCAAAAGATTAAATGTTAAAATTTCATCAATATTGACCATTTTTTCAACGTTCGACTGGTCCGGGGTCATCGTTTTTCATCAGAAAATTGATTTTTTGGACTCTACCAAAAATGATTCAAAATGTCATTTGGATCGGGCCTCATGTTGAATAACCACTTTTTAAACCCTCACAGTGACCAAAATTGCCATTTTTACAGAGTTTTGCTTACTCAAAATCTTCAATTTTGACAAATTTCAGGCACAGAAATGACTTTAAACACACTTATTTTAGTTGAAAAAGTAAGAATTCACATCCAACCGTCATTTAAAGTCAAAAGATTAAATGTAAAAATTTCATCAATATTGACCATTTTTTCAACGTTCGACTGGTCCGGGGTCATCGTTTTTCATCAGAAAATGGATTTTTTGGACTCTACCAAAAAAGATTCAAAATGTTTTTTGGATCGGGTCTCATGTTGAATAACCACTTTTTAAACCCTCACAGTGACCAAAATTGCCATTTTTACAGAGTTTTGCTTACTCAAAATCTTCAATTTTGACCAATTTCAGGCACAGAAATGACTTTAAACACACTTATTTTAGTTGAAAAAGTAATAATTCACATCCAACCGTTATTTAAAGTCAAAAGATTAAATGTTAAAATGTCATCAATATTGACCATTTTTTCAACGTTCGACTGGTCCGGGGTCATCGTTTTTCATCAGAAAATTGATTTTTTGGACTCTACCAAAAATGATTCAAAATGTCATTTGGATCGGGCCTCATGTTGAATAACCACTTTTTAAACCCTCACAGTGACCAAAATTGCCATTTTTACAGAGTTTTGCTTACTCAAAATCTTAAATTTTGACCAATTTCAGGCACAGAAATGACTTTAAACACACTTATTTTAGTTGAAAAAGTAATAATTCACATCCAACCGTCATTTAAAGTCAAAAGATTAAATGTTAAAATTTCATCAATATTGACCATTTTTACAACGTTCGACTGGTCCGGGTCATCGTTTTTCATCAGAAAATTGATTTTTTGGACTCTACCAAAAATGATTCAAAATGTCATTTGGATCGGGCCTCATGTTGAATAACCACTTTTTAAACCCTCACAGTGACCAAAATTGCCATTTTTACAGAGTTTTGCTTACTCAAAATCTTCAATTTTGACCAATTTCAGGCACAGAAATGACTTTAAACACACTTATTTTAGTTGAAAAAGTAATAATTCACATCCAACCGTCATTTAAAGTCAAAAGATTAAATGTTAAAATTTCATCAATATTGACCATTTTTTCAACGTTCGACTGGTCCGGGGTCATCGTTTTTCATCAGAAAATTGATTTTTTGGACTCTACCAAAAATGATTCAAAATGTCATTTGGATCGGGCCTCATGTTGAATAACCACTTTTTAAACCCTCACAGTGACCAAAATTGCCATTTTTACAGAGTTTTGCTTACTCAAAATCTCAAATTTTGACCAATTTCAGGCACAGAAATGACTTTAAACACACTTATTTTAGTTGAAAAAGTAATAATTCACATCCAACCGTCATTTAAAGTCAAAAGATTAAATGTAAAAATGTCATCAATATTGACCATTTTTTCAACGTTCGACTGGACCGGGGTCATAGTTTTTCATCAGAAAATTGATTTTTTGGACTCTACCAAAAATGATTCAAAATGTCATTTGGATCGGGCCTCATGTTGAATAACCACTTTTTAAACCCTCACAGTGACCAAAATTGCCATTTTTACAGAGTTTTGCTTACTCAAAATCTTCAATTTTGACAAATTTCAGGCACAGAAATGACTTTAAACACACTTATTTTAGTTGAAAAAGTAAGAATTCACATCCAACCGTCATTTAAAGTCAAAAGATTAAATGTTAAAATTTCATCAATATTGACCATTTTTTCAACGTTCGACTGGTCCGGGGTCATCGTTTTTCATCAGAAAATGGATTTTTTGGACTCTACCAAAAAAGATTCAAAATGTTTTTTGGATCGGGTCTCATGTTGAATAACCACTTTTTAAACCCTCACAGTGACCAAAATTGCCATTTTTACAGAGTTTTGCTTACTCAAAATCTTCAATTTTGACCAATTTCAGGCACAGAAATGACTTTAAACACACTTATTTTAGTTGAAAAAGTAATAATTCACATCCAACCGTTATTTAAAGTCAAAAGATTAAATGTTAAAATTTCATCAATATTGACCATTTTTTCAACGTTCGACTGGTCCGGGGTCATCGTTTTTCATCAGAAAATTGATTTTTTGGACTCTACCAAAAATGATTCAAAATGTCATTTGGATCGGGCCTCATGTTGAATAACCACTTTTTAAACCCTCACAGTGACCAAAATTGCCATTTTTACAGAGTTTTGCTTACTCAAAATCTTCAATTTTGACCAATTTCAGGCACAGAAATGACTTTAAACACACTTATTTTAGTTGAAAAAGTAATAATTCACATCCAACCGTCATTTAAAGTCAAAAGATTAAATGTTAAAATTTCATCAATATTGACCATTTTTTCAACGTTCGACTGGTCCGGGGTCATCGTTTTTCATCAGAAAATAGATTTTTTGGACTCTACCAAAAATGATTCAAAATGTCATTTGGATCGGGCCTCATGTTGAATAACCACTTTTTAAACCCTCACAGTGACCAAAATTGCCATTTTTACAGAGTTTTGCTTACTCAGAATCTTCAATTTTGACCAATTTCAGGCACAGAAATGACTTTAAACACACTTATTTTAGTTGAAAAAGTAATAATTCACATCCAACCGTCATTTAAAGTCAAAAGATTAAATGTTAAAATTTCATCAATATTGACCATTTTTACAACGTTCGACTGGTCCGGGGTCATCGTTTTTCATCAGAAAATTGATTTTTTGGACTCTACCAAAAATGATTCAAAATGTCATTTGGATCGGGCCTCATGTTGAATAACCACTTTTTAAACCCTCACAGTGACCAAAATTGCCATTTTTACAGAGTTTTGCTTACTCAAAATCTTCAATTTTGACAAATTTCAGGCACAGAAATGACTTTTAACACACTTATTTTAGTTGAAAAAGTAAGAATTCACATCCAATCGTCATTTAAAGTCAAAAGATTAAATGTTAAAATTTCATCAATATTGACCATTTTTTCAACGTTCGACTGGTCCGGGGTCATCGTTTTTCATCAGAAAATGGATTTTTTGGACTCTACCAAAAAAGATTCAAAATGTTTTTTGGATCGGGTCTCATGTTGAATAACCACTTTTTAAACCCTCACAGTGACCAAAATTGCCATTTTTACAGAGTTTTGCTTACTCAAAATCTTCAATTTTGACCAATTTCAGGCACAGAAATGACTTTAAACACACTTATTTTAGTTGAAAAAGTAATAATTCACATCCAACCGTCATTTAAAGTCAAAAGATTAAATGTTAAAATGTCTTCAATATTGACCATTTTTTCAACGTTCGACTGGTCCGGGGTCATCGTTTTTCATCAGAAAATTGATTTTTTGGACTCTACCAAAAATGATTCAAAATGTCATTTGGATCGGGCCTCATGTTGAATAACCACTTTTTAAACCCTCACAGTGACCAAAATTGCCATTTTTACAGAGTTTTGCTTACTCAAAATCTTCAATTTTGACCAATTTCAGGCACAGAAATGACTTTAAACACACTTATTTTAGTTGAAAAAGTAATAATTCACATCCAACCGTCATTTAAAGTCAAAAGATTAAATGTTAAAATTTCATCAATATTGACCATTTTTTCAACGTTCGACTGGTCCGGGGTCATCGTTTTTCATCAGAAAATTGATTTTTTGGACTCTACCAAAAATGATTCAAAATGTCATTTGGATCGGGCCTCATGTTGAATAACCACTTTTTAAACCCTCACAGTGACCAAAATTGCCATTTTTACAGAGTTTTGCTTACTCAAAATCTTAAATTTTGACCAATTTCAGGCACAGAAATGACTTTAAACACACTTATTTTAGTTGAAAAAGTAATAATTCACATCCAACCGTCATTTAAAGTCAAAAGATTAAATGTAAAAATTTCATCAATATTGACCATTTTTTCAACGTTCGACTGGTCCGGGGTCATCGTTTTTCATCAGAAAATTGATTTTTTGGACTCTACCAAAAATGATTCAAAATGTCATTTGGATCGGGCCTCATGTTGAATAACCACTTTTTAAACCCTCACAGTAACCAAAATTGCCATTTTTACAGAGTTTTGCTTACTCAAAATCTTCAATTTTGACAAATTTCAGGCACAGAAATGACTTTAAACACACTTATTTTAGTTGAAAAAGTAAGAATTCACATCCAACCGTCATTTAAAGTCAAAAGATTAAATGTTAAAATTTCATCAATATTGACCATTTTTTCAACGTTCGACTGGTCCGGGGTCATCGTTTTTCATCAGAAAATGGATTTTTTGGACTCTACCAAAAAAGATTCAAAATGTTTTTTGGATCGGGTCTCATGTTGAATAACCACTTTTTAAACCCTCACAGTGACCAAAATTGCCATTTTTACAGAGTTTTGCTTACTCAAAATCTTCAATTTTGACCAATTTCAGGCACAGAAATGACTTTAAACACACTTATTTTAGTTGAAAAAGTAATAATTCACATCCAACCGTTATTTAAAGTCAAAAGATTAAATGTTAAAATTTCATCAATATTGACCATTTTTTTCAACGTTCGACTGGTCCGGGGTCATCGTTTTTCATCAGAAAATTGATTTTCTGGACTCTACCAAAAATGATTCAAAATGTCATTTGGATCGGGCCTCATGTTGAATAACCACTTTTTAAACCCTCACAGTGACCAAAATTGCCATTTTTACAGAGTTTTGCTTACTCAAAATCTTCAATTTTGACAAATTTCAGGCACAGAAATGACTTTAAACACACTTATTTTAGTTGAAAAAGTAAGAATTCACATCCAACCGTCATTTAAAGTCAAAAGAATAAATGTAAAAATTTCATCAATATTGACCATTTTTTCAACGTTCGACTGGTCCGGGGTCATCGTTTTTCATCAGAAAATGGATTTTTTGGACTCTACCAAAAAAGATTCAAAATGTTTTTTGGATCGGGTCTCATGTTGAATAACCACTTTTTAAACCCTCACAGTGACCAAAATTGCCATTTTTACAGAGTTTTGCTTACTCAAAATCTTCAATTTTGACCAATTTCAGGCACAGAAATGACTTTAAACACACTTATTTTAGTTGAAAAAGTAATAATTCACATCCAACCGTTATTTAAAGTCAAAAGATTAAATGTTAAAATGTCATCAATATTGACCATTTTTTCAACGTTCGACTGGTCCGGGGTCATCGTTTTTCATCAGAAAATTGATTTTTTGGACTCTACCAAAAATGATTCAAAATGTCATTTGGATCGGGCCTCATGTTGAATAACCACTTTTTAAACCCTCACAGTGACCAAAATTGCCATTTTTACAGAGTTTTGCTTACTCAAAATCTTAAATTTTGACCAATTTCAGGCACAGAAATGACTTTAAACACAATTATTTTAGTTGAAAAAGTAATAATTCACATCCAACCGTCATTTAAAGTCAAAAGATTAAATGTTAAAATTTCATCAATATTGACCATTTTTACAACGTTCGACTGGTCCGGGGTCATCGTTTTTCATCAGAAAATTGATTTTTTGGACTCTACCAAAAATGATTCAAAATGTCATTTGGATCGGGCCTCATGTTGAATAACCACTTTTTAAACCCTCACAGTGACCAAAATTGCCATTTTTACAGAGTTTTGCTTACTCAAAATCTTCAATTTTGACCAATTTCAGGCACAGAAATGACTTTAAACACACTTATTTTAGTTGAAAAAGTAATAATTCACATCCAACCGTCATTTAAAGTCAAAAGATTAAATGTTAAAATTTCATCAATATTGACCATTTTTTCAACGTTTGACTGGTCCGGGGTCATCGTTTTTCATCAGAAAATTGATTTTTTGGACTCTACCAAAAATGATTCAAAATGTCATTTGGATCGGGCCTCATGTTGAATAACCACTTTTTAAACCCTCACAGTGACCAAAATTGCCATTTTTACAGAGTTTTGCTTACTCAAAATCTTAAATTTTGACCAATTTCAGGCACAGAAATGACTTTAAACACACTTATTTTAGTTGAAAAAGTAATAATTCACATCCAACCGTCATTTAAAGTCAAAAGATTAAATGTAAAAATTTCATCAATATTGACCATTTTTTCAACGTTCCACTGGTCCGGGGTCATAGTTTTTCATCAGAAAATTGATTTTTTGGACTCTACCAAAAATGATTCAAAATGTCATTTGGATCGGGCCTCATGTTGAATAACCACTTTTTAAACCCTCACAGTGACCAAAATTGCCATTTTTACAGAGTTTTGCTTACTCAAAATCTTCAATTTTGACAAATTTCAGGCACAGAAATGACTTTAAACACACTTATTTTAGTTGAAAAAGTAAGAATTCACATCCAACCGTCATTTAAAGTCAAAAGATTAAATGTTAAAATTTCATCAATATTGACCATTTTTTCAACGTTCGACTGGTCCGGGGTCATCGTTTTTCATCAGAAAATGGATTTTTTGGACTCTACCAAAAAAGATTCAAAATGTTTTTTGGATCGGGTCTCATGTTGAATAACCACTTTTTAAACCCTCACAGTGACCAAAATTGCCATTTTTACAGAGTTTTGCTTACTCAAAATCTTCAATTTTGACCAATTTCAGGCACAGAAATGACTTTAAACACACTTATTTTAGTTGAAAAAGTAATAATTCACATCCAACCGTTATTTAAAGTCAAAAGATTAAATGTTAAAATTTCATCAATATTGACCATTTTTTCAACGTTCGACTGGTCCGGGGTCATCGTTTTTCATCAGAAAATTGATTTTTTGGACTCTACCAAAAATGATTCAAAATGTCATTTGGATCGGGCCTCATGTTGAATAACCACTTTTTAAACCCTCACAGTGACCAAAATTGCCATTTTTACAGAGTTTTGCTTACTCAAAATCTTAAATTTTGACCAATTTCAGGCACAGAAATGACTTTAAACACACTTATTTTAGTTGAAAAAGTAATAATTCACATCCAACCGTCATTTAAAGTCAAAAAATTAAATGTTAAAATTTCATCAATATTGACCATTTTTACAAAATTCGACTGGTCCGGGGTCATCGTTTTTCATCAGAAAATTGATTTTTTGGACTCTACCAAAAATGATTCAAAATGTCATTTGGATCGGGCCTCATGTTGAATAACCACTTTTTAAACCCTCACAGTGACCAAAATTGCCATTTTTACAGAGTTTTGCTTACTCAAAATCTTCAATTTTGACCAATTTCAGGCACAGAAATGACTTTAAACACACTTATTTTAGTTGAAAAAGTAATAATTCACATCCAACCGTCATTTAAAGTCAAAAGATTAAATGTTAAAATGTCATCAATATTGACCATTTTTTCAACGTTCGACTGGTCCGGGGTCATCGTTTTTCATCAGAAAATTGATTTTTTGGACTCTACCAAAAATGATTCAAAATGTCATTTGGATCGGGCCTCATGTTGAATAACCACTTTTTAAACCCTCACAGTGACCAAAATTGCCATTTTTACAGAGTTTTGCTTACTCAGAATCTTCAATTTTGACCAATTTCAGGCACAGAAATGACTTTAAACACACTTATTTTAGTTGAAAAAGTAATAATTCACATCCAACCGTCATTTAAAGTCAAAAGATTAAATGTTAAAATTTCATCAATATTGACCATTTTTACAATGTTCGACTGGTCCGGGGTCATCGTTTTTCATCAGAAAATTGATTTTTTGGACTCTACCAAAAATGATTCAAAATGTCATTTGGATCGGGCCTCATGTTGAATAACCACTTTTTAAACCCTCACAGTGACCAAAATTGCAATTTTTACAGAGTTTTGCTTACTCAAAATCTTCAATTTTGACCAATTTCAGGCACAGAAATGACTTTAAACACACTTATTTTAGTTGAAAAAGTAATAATTCACATCCAACCGTCATTTAAAGTCAAAAGATTAAATGTTAAAATTTCATCAATATTGACCATTTTTTCAACGTTCGACTGGTCCGGGGTCATCGTTTTTCATCAGAAAATTGATTTTTTGGACTCTACCAAAAATGATTCAAAATGTCATTTGGATCGGGCCTCATGTTGAATAACCACTTTTTAAACCCTCACAATGACCAAAATTGCCATTTTTACAGAGTTTTGCTTACTCAAAATCTTCAATTTTGACCAATTTCAGGCACAGAAATGACTTTAAACACACTTATTTTAGTTGAAAAAGTAATAATTCACATCCAACCGTTATTTAAAGTCAAAAGATTAAATGTTAAAATTTCATCAATATTGACCATTTTTTCAACGTTCGACTGGTCCGGGGTCATCGTTTTTCATCAGAAAATTGATTTTTTGGACTCTACCAAAAATGATTCAAAATGTCATTTGGATCGGGCCTCATGTTGAATAACCACTTTTTAAACTCTCACAGTGACCAAAATTGCCATTTTTACAGAGTTTTGCTTACTCAAAATCTTAAATTTTGACCAATTTCAGGCACAGAAATGACTTTAAACACACTTATTTTAGTTGAAAAAGTAATAATTCACATCCAACCGTCATTTAAAGTCAAAAGATTAAATGTTAAAATTTCATCAATATTGACCATTTTTTCAACGTTCGACTGGTCCGGGGTCATCGTTTTTCATCAGAAAATTGATTTTTTGGACTCTACCAAAAATGATTCAAAATGTCATTTGGATCGGGCCTCATGTTGAATAACCACTTTTTAAACCCTCACAGTGACCAAAATTGCCATTTTTACAGAGTTTTGCTTACTCAAAATCTTCAATTTTGACCAATTTCAGGCACAGAAATGACTTTAAACACACTTATTTTAGTTGAAAAAGTAATAATTCACATCCAACCGTCATTTAAAGTCAAAAAATTAAATGTTAAAATTTCATCAATATTGACCATTTTTACAACGTTCGACTGGTCCGGGGTCATCGTTTTTCATCAGAAAATTGATTTTTTGGACTCTACCAAAAATGATTCAAAATGTCATTTGGATCGGGCCTCATGTTGAATAACCACTTTTTAAACCCTCACAGTGACCAAAATTGCCATTTTTACAGAGTTTTGCTTACTCAAAATCTTCAATTTTGACCAATTTCAGGCACAGAAATGACTTTAAACACACTTATTTTAGTTGAAAAAGTAATAATTCACATCCAACCGTCATTTAAAGTCAAAAGATTAAATGTTAAAATTTCATCAATATTGACCATTTTTTCAACGTTCGACTGGTCCGGGGTCATCGTTTTTCATCAGAAAATAGATTTTTTGGACTCTACCAAAAATGATTCAAAATGTCATTTGGATCGGGCCTCATGTTGAATAACCACTTTTTAAACCCTCACAGTGACCAAAATTGCCATTTTTACAGAGTTTTGCTTACTCAGAATCTTCAATTTTGACCAATTTCAGGCACAGAAATGACTTTAAACACACTTATTTTAGTTGAAAAAGTAATAATTCACATCCAACCGTCATTTAAAGTCAAAAGATTAAATGGTAAAATTTCATCAATATTGACCATTTTTACAACGTTCGACTGGTCCGGGGTCATCGTTTTTCATCAGAAAATTGATTTTTTGGACTCTACCAAAAATGATTCAAAATGTCATTTGGATCGGGCCTCATGTTGAATAACCACTTTTTAAACCCTCACAGTGACCAAAATTGCCATTTTTACAGAGTTTTGCTTACTCAAAATCTTCAATTTTGACCAATTTCAGGCACAGAAATGACTTTAAACACACTTATTTTAGTTGAAAAAGTAATAATTCACATCCAACCGTCATTTAAAGTCAAAAGATTAAATGTTAAAATTTCATCAATATTGACCATTTTTTCAACGTTCGACTGGTCCGGGGTCATCGTTTTTCATCAGAAAATTGATTTTTTGGACTCTACCAAAAATGATTCAAAATGTCATTTGGATCGGGCCTCATGTTGAATAACCACTTTTTAAACCCTCACAGTGACCAAAATTGCCATTTTTACAGAGTTTTGCTTACTCAGAATCTTCAATTTTGACCAATTTCAGGCACAGAAATGACTTTAAACACACTTATTTTAGTTGAAAAAGTAATAATTCACATCCAACCGTCATTTAAAGTCAAAAGATTAAATGTTAAAATTTCATCAATATTGACCATTTTTTCAACGTTCGACTGGTCCGGGGTCATCGTTTTTCATCAGAAAATTGATTTTTTGGACTCTACCAAAAATGATTCAAAATGTCATTTGGATCGGGCCTCATGTTGAATAACCACTTTTTAAACCCTCACAGTGACCAAAATTGCCATTTTTACAGAGTTTTGCTTACTCAAAATCTTAAATTTTGACCAATTTCAGGCACAGAAATGACTTTAAACACACTTATTTTAGTTGAAAAAGTAATAATTCACATCCAACCGTCATTTAAAGTCAAAAAATTAAATGTTAAAATTTCATCAATATTGACCATTTTTACAACGTTCGACTGGTCCGGGGTCATCGTTTTTCATCAGAAAATTGATTTTTTGGACTCTACCAAAAATGATTCAAAATGTCATTTGGATCGGGCCTCATGTTGAATAACCACTTTTTAAACCCTCACAGTGACCAAAATTGCCATTTTTACAGAGTTTTGCTTACTCAAAATCTTCAATTTTGACCAATTTCAGGCACAGAAATGACTTTAAACACACTTATTTTAGTTGAAAAAGTAATAATTCACATCCAACCGTCATTTAAAGTCAAAAGATTAAATGTTAAAATTTCATCAATATTGACCATTTTTTCAACGTTCGACTGGTCCGGGGTCATCGTTTTTCATCAGAAAATAGATTTTTTGGACTCTACCAAAAATGATTCAAAATGTCATTTGGATCGGGCCTCATGTTGAATAACCACTTTTTAAACCCTCACAGTGACCAAAATTGCCATTTTTACAGAGTTTTGCTTACTCAGAATCTTCAATTTTGACCAATTTCAGGCACAGAAATGACTTTAAACACACTTATTTTAGTTGAAAAAGTAATAATTCACATCCAACCGTCATTTAAAGTCAAAAGATTAAATGTTAAAATTTCATCAATATTGACCATTTTTACAACGTTCGACTGGTCCGGGGTCATCGTTTTTCATCAGAAAATTGATTTTTTGGACTCTACCAAAAATGATTCAAAATGTCATTTGGATCGGGCCTCATGTTGAATAACCACTTTTTAAACCCTCACAGTGACCAAAATTGCCATTTTTACAGAGTTTTGCTTACTCAAAATCTTCAATTTTGACCAATTTCAGGCACAGAAATGACTTTAAACACACTTATTTTAGTTGAAAAAGTAATAATTCACATCCAACCGTCATTTAAAGTCAAAAGATTAAATGTTAAAATTTCATCAATATTGACCATTTTTTCAACGTTCGACTGGTCCGGGGTCATCGTTTTTCATCAGAAAATTGATTTTTTGGACTCTACCAAAAATGATTCAAAATGTCATTTGGATCGGGCCTCATGTTGAATAACCACTTTTTAAACCCTCACAGTGACCAAAATTGCCATTTTTACAGAGTTTTGCTTACTCAAAATCTTAAATTTTGACCAATTTCAGGCACAGAAATGACTTTAAACACACTTATTTTAGTTGAAAAAGTAATAATTCACATCCAACCGTCATTTAAAGTCAAAAGATTAAATGTTAAAATTTCATCAATATTGACCATTTTTTCAACGTTCGACTGGTCCGGGGTCATCGTTTTTCATCAGAAAATTGATTTTTTGGACTCTACCAAAAATGATTCAAAATGTCATTTGGATCGGGCCTCATGTTGAATAACCACTTTTTAAACCCTCACAGTGACCAAAATTGCCATTTTTACAGAGTTTTGCTTACTCAAAATCTTCAATTTTGACAAATTTCAGGCACAGAAATGACTTTAAACACACTTATTTTAGTTGAAAAAGTAAGAATTCACATCCAATCGTCATTTAAAGTCAAAAGATTAAATGTTAAAATTTCATCAATATTGACCATTTTTTCAACGTTCGACTGGTCCGGGGTCATCGTTTTTCATCAGAAAATTGATTTTTTGGACTCTACCAAAAATGATTCAAAATGTCATTTGGATCGGGCCTCATGTTGAATAACCACTTTTTAAACCCTCACAGTGACCAAAATTGCCATTTTTACAGAGTTTTGCTTACTCAGAATCTTCAATTTTGACCAATTTCAGGCACAGAAATGACTTTAAACACACTTATTTTAGTTGAAAAAGTAATAATTCACATCCAACCGTCATTTAAAGTCAAAAGATTAAATGTTAAAATTTCATCAATATTGACCATTTTTACAACGTTCGACTGGTCCGGGGTCATCGTTTTTCATCAGAAAATTGATTTTTTGGACTCTACCAAAAATGATTCAAAATGTCATTTGGATCGGGCCTCATGTTGAATAACCACTTTTTAAACCCTCACAGTGACCAAAATTGCCATTTTTACAGAGTTTTGCTTACTCAAAATCTTCAATTTTGACCAATTTCAGGCACAGAAATGACTTTAAACACACTTATTTTCGTTGAAAAAGTAATAATTCACATCCAACCGTCATTTAAAGTCAAAAGATTAAATGTTAAAATTTCATCAATATTGACCATTTTTTCAACGTTCGACTGGTCCGGGGTCATCGTTTTTCATCAGAAAATTGATTTTTTGGACTCTACCAAAAATGATTCAAAATGTCATTTGGATCGGGCCTCATGTTGAATAACCACTTTTTAAACCCTCACAGTGACCAAAATTGCCATTTTTACAGAGTTTTGCTTACTCAAAATCTTCAATTTTGACAAATTTCAGGCACAGAAATGACTTTAAACACACTTATTTTAGTTGAAAAAGTAAGAATTCACATCCAATCGTCATTTAAAGTCAAAAGATTAAATGTTAAAATTTCATCAATATTGACCATTTTTTCAACGTTCGACTGGTCCGGGGTCATCGTTTTTCATCAGAAAATTGATTTTTTGGACTCTACCAAAAATGATTCAAAATGTCATTTGGATCGGGCCTCATGTTGAATAACCACTTTTTAAACCCTCACAGTGACCAAAATTGCCATTTTTACAGAGTTTTGCTTACTCAAAATCTTAAATTTTGACCAATTTCAGGCACAGAAATGACTTTAAACACACTTATTTTAGTTGAAAAAGTAATAATTCACATCCAACCGTCATTTAAAGTCAAAAGATTAAATGTAAAAATTTCATCAATATTGACCATTTTTTCAACGTTCGACTGGTCCGGGGTCATCGTTTTTCATCAGAAAATTGATTTTTTGGACTCTACCAAAAATGATTCAAAATGTCATTTGGATCGGGCCTCATGTTGAATAACCACTTTTTAAACCCTCACAGTAACCAAAATTGCCATTTTTACAGAGTTTTGCTTACTCAAAATCTTCAATTTTGACAAATTTCAGGCACAGAAATGACTTTAAACACACTTATTTTAGTTGAAAAAGTAAGAATTCACATCCAACCGTCATTTAAAGTCAAAAGATTAAATGTTAAAATTTCATCAATATTGACCATTTTTTCAACGTTCGACTGGTCCGGGGTCATCGTTTTTCATCAGAAAATGGATTTTTTGGACTCTACCAAAAAAGATTCAAAATGTTTTTTGGATCGGGTCTCATGTTGAATAACCACTTTTTAAACCCTCACAGTGACCAAAATTGCCATTTTTACAGAGTTTTGCTTACTCAAAATCTTCAATTTTGACCAATTTCAGGCACAGAAATGACTTTAAACACACTTATTTTAGTTGAAAAAGTAATAATTCACATCCAACCGTTATTTAAAGTCAAAAGATTAAATGTTAAAATTTCATCAATATTGACCATTTTTTCAACGTTCGACTGGTCCGGGGTCATCGTTTTTCATCAGAAAATTGATTTTTTGGACTCTACCAAAAATGATTCAAAATGTCATTTGGATCGGGCCTCATGTTGAATAACCACTTTTTAAACCCTCACAGTGACCAAAATTGCCATTTTTACAGAGTTTTGCTTACTCAAAATCTTCAATTTTGACAAATTTCAGGCACAGAAATGACTTTAAACACACTTATTTTAGTTGAAAAAGTAAGAATTCACATCCAACCGTCATTTAAAGTCAAAAGATTAAATGTAAAAATTTCATCAATATTGACCATTTTTTCAACGTTCGACTGGTCCGGGGTCATCGTTTTTCATCAGAAAATGGATTTTTTGGACTCTACCAAAAAAGATTCAAAATGTTTTTTGGATCGGGTCTCATGTTGAATAACCACTTTTTAAACCCTCACAGTGACCAAAATTGCCATTTTTACAGAGTTTTGCTTACTCAAAATCTTCAATTTTGACCAATTTCAGGCACAGAAATGACTTTAAACACACTTATTTTAGTTGAAAAAGTAATAATTCACATCCAACCGTTATTTAAAGTCAAAAGATTAAATGTTAAAATGTCATCAATATTGACCATTTTTTCAACGTTCGACTGGTCCGGGGTCATCGTTTTTCATCAGAAAATTGATTTTTTGGACTCTACCAAAAATGATTCAAAATGTCATTTGGATCGGGCCTCATGTTGAATAACCACTTTTTAAACCCTCACAGTGACCAAAATTGCCATTTTTACAGAGTTTTGCTTACTCAAAATCTTAAATTTTGACCAATTTCAGGCACAGAAATGACTTTAAACACACTTATTTTAGTTGAAAAAGTAATAATTCACATCCAACCGTCATTTAAAGTCAAAAGATTAAATGTTAAAATTTCATCAATATTGACCATTTTTTCAACGTTTGACTGGTCCGGGGTCATCGTTTTTCATCAGAAAATTGATTTTTTGGACTCTACCAAAAATGATTCAAAATGTCATTTGGATCGGGCCTCATGTTGAATAACCACTTTTTAAACCCTCACAGTGACCAAAATTGCCATTTTTACAGAGTTTTGCTTACTCAAAATCTTCAATTTTGACCAATTTCAGGCACAGAAATGACTTTAAACACACTTATTTTAGTTGAAAAAGTAATAATTCACATCCAACCGTTATTTAAAGTCAAAAGATTAAATGTTAAAATTTCATCAATATTGACCATTTTTTCAACGTTCGACTGGTCCGGGGTCATCGTTTTTCATCAGAAAATTGATTTTTTGGACTCTACCAAAAATGATTCAAAATGTCATTTGGATCGGGCCTCATGTTGAATAACCACTTTTTAAACCCTCACAGTGACCAAAATTGCCATTTTTACAGAGTTTTGCTTACTCAAAATCTTAAATTTTGACCAATTTCAGGCACAGAAATGACTTTAAACACACTTATTTTAGTTGAAAAAGTAATAATTCACATCCAACCGTCATTTAAAGTCAAAAAATTAAATGTTAAAATTTCATCAATATTGACCATTTTTACAAAATTCGACTGGTCCGGGGTCATCGTTTTTCATCAGAAAATTGATTTTTTGGACTCTACCAAAAATGATTCAAAATGTCATTTGGATCGGGCCTCATGTTGAATAACCACTTTTTAAACCCTCACAGTGACCAAAATTGCCATTTTTACAGAGTTTTGCTTACTCAAAATCTTCAATTTTGACCAATTTCAGGCACAGAAATGACTTTAAACACACTTATTTTAGTTGAAAAAGTAATAATTCACATCCAACCGTCATTTAAAGTCAAAAGATTAAATGTTAAAATTTCATCAATATTGACCACTTTTTTCAACGTTCGACTGGTCCGGGGTCATCGTTTTTCATCAGAAAATTGATTTTTTGGACTCTACCAAAAATGATTCAAAATGTCATTTGGATCGGGCCTCATGTTGAATAACCACTTTTTAAACCCTCACAGTGACCAAAATTGCCATTTTTACAGAGTTTTGCTTACTCAGAATCTTCAATTTTGACCAATTTCAGGCACAGAAATGACTTTAAACACACTTATTTTAGTTGAAAAAGTAATAATTCACATCCAACCGTCATTTAAAGTCAAAAGATTAAATGTTAAAATTTCATCAATATTGACCATTTTTACAATGTTCGACTGGTCCGGGGTCATCGTTTTTCATCAGAAAATTGATTTTTTGGACTCTACCAAAAATGATTCAAAATGTCATTTGGATCGGGCCTCATGTTGAATAACCACTTTTTAAACCCTCACAGTGACCAAAATTGCCATTTTTACAGAGTTTTGCTTACTCAAAATCTTCAATTTTGACCAATTTCAGGCACAGAAATGACTTTAAACACACTTATTTTAGTTGAAAAAGTAATAATTCACATCCAACCGTCATTTAAAGTCAAAAGATTAAATGTTAAAATTTCATCAATATTGACCATTTTTTCAACGTTCGACTGGTCCGGGGTCATCGTTTTTCATCAGAAAATTGATTTTTTGGACTCTACCAAAAATGATTCAAAATGTCATTTGGATCGGGCCTCATGTTGAATAACCACTTTTTAAACCCTCACAATGACCAAAATTGCCATTTTTACAGAGTTTTGCTTACTCAAAATCTTCAATTTTGACCAATTTCAGGCACAGAAATGACTTTAAACACACTTATTTTAGTTGAAAAAGTAATAATTCACATCCAACCGTTATTTAAAGTCAAAAGATTAAATGTTAAAATTTCATCAATATTGACCATTTTTTCAACGTTCGACTGGTCCGGGGTCATCGTTTTTCATCAGAAAATTGATTTTTTGGACTCTACCAAAAATGATTCAAAATGTCATTTGGATCGGGCCTCATGTTGAATAACCACTTTTTAAACCCTCACAGTGACCAAAATTGCCATTTTTACAGAGTTTTGCTTACTCAAAATCTTCAATTTTGACCAATTTCAGGCACAGAAATGACTTTAAACACACTTATTTTAGTTGAAAAAGTAATAATTCACATCCAACCGTCATTTAAAGTCAAAAAATTAAATGTTAAAATTTCATCAATATTGACCATTTTTACAACGTTCGACTGGTCCGGGGTCATCGTTTTTCATCAGAAAATTGATTTTTTGGACTCTACCAAAAATGATTCAAAATGTCATTTGGATCGGGCCTCATGTTGAATAACCACTTTTTAAACCCTCACAGTGACCAAAATTGCCATTTTTACAGAGTTTTGCTTACTCAAAATCTTCAATTTTGACCAATTTCAGGCACAGAAATGACTTTAAACACACTTATTTTAGTTGAAAAAGTAATAATTCACATCCAACCGTCATTTAAAGTCAAAAGATTAAATGTTAAAATTTCATCAATATTGACCATTTTTTCAACGTTCGACTGGTCCGGGGTCATCGTTTTTCATCAGAAAATAGATTTTTTGGACTCTACCAAAAATGATTCAAAATGTCATTTGGATCGGGCCTCATGTTGAATAACCACTTTTTAAACCCTCACAGTGACCAAAATTGCCATTTTTACAGAGTTTTGCTTACTCAGAATCTTCAATTTTGACCAATTTCAGGCACAGAAATGACTTTAAACACACTTATTTTAGTTGAAAAAGTAATAATTCACATCCAACCGTCATTTAAAGTCAAAAGATTAAATGTTAAAATTTCATCAATATTGACCATTTTTACAACGTTCGACTGGTCCGGGGTCATCGTTTTTCATCAGAAAATTGATTTTTTGGACTCTACCAAAAATGATTCAAAATGTCATTTGGATCGGGCCTCATGTTGAATAACCACTTTTTAAACCCTCACAGTGACC
Organism: Lissotriton vulgaris; assembly: GCF_964263255.1. Lineage (NCBI taxonomy): Eukaryota > Metazoa > Chordata > Amphibia > Caudata > Salamandridae > Lissotriton > Lissotriton vulgaris. The sequence continues at coordinate 46,247 of NW_028247452.1, read as the reverse complement.
AAAATTGCCATTTTTACAGAGTTTTGCTTACTCAAAATCTTCAATTTTGACCAATTTCAGGCACAGAAATGACTTTAAACACACTTATTTTAGTTGAAAAAGTAATAATTCACATCCAACCGTCATTTAAAGTCAAAAAATTAAATGTTAAAATTTCATCAATATTGACCATTTTTACAACGTTCGACTGGTCCGGGGTCATCGTTTTTCATCAGAAAATTGATTTTTTGGACTCTACCAAAAATGATTCAAAATGTCATTTGGATCGGGCCTCATGTTGAATAACCACTTTTTAAACCCTCACAGTGACCAAAATTGCCATTTTTACAGAGTTTTGCTTACTCAAAATCTTCAATTTTGACCAATTTCAGGCACAGAAATGACTTTAAACACACTTATTTTAGTTGAAAAAGTAATAATTCACATCCAACCGTCATTTAAAGTCAAAAGATTAAATGTTAAAATTTCATCAATATTGACCATTTTTTCAACGTTCGACTGGTCCGGGGTCATCGTTTTTCATCAGAAAATAGATTTTTTGGACTCTACCAAAAATGATTCAAAATGTCATTTGGATCGGGCCTCATGTTGAATAACCACTTTTTAAACCCTCACAGTGACCAAAATTGCCATTTTTACAGAGTTTTGCTTACTCAGAATCTTCAATTTTGACCAATTTCAGGCACAGAAATGACTTTAAACACACTTATTTTAGTTGAAAAAGTAATAATTCACATCCAACCGTCATTTAAAGTCAAAAGATTAAATGTTAAAATTTCATCAATATTGACCATTTTTACAACGTTCGACTGGTCCGGGGTCATCGTTTTTCATCAGAAAATTGATTTTTTGGACTCTACCAAAAATGATTCAAAATGTCATTTGGATCGGGCCTCATGTTGAATAACCACTTTTTAAACCCTCACAGTGACCAAAATTGCCATTTTTACAGAGTTTTGCTTACTCAAAATCTTCAATTTTGACCAATTTCAGGCACAGAAATGACTTTAAACACACTTATTTTAGTTGAAAAAGTAATAATTCACATCCAACCGTCATTTAAAGTCAAAAGATTAAATGTTAAAATTTCATCAATATTGACCATTTTTTCAACGTTCGACTGGTCCGGGGTCATCGTTTTTCATCAGAAAATTGATTTTTTGGACTCTACCAAAAATGATTCAAAATGTCATTTGGATCGGGCCTCATGTTGAATAACCACTTTTTAAACCCTCACAGTGACCAAAATTGCCATTTTTACAGAGTTTTGCTTACTCAAAATCTTAAATTTTGACCAATTTCAGGCACAGAAATGACTTTAAACACACTTATTTTAGTTGAAAAAGTAATAATTCACATCCAACCGTCATTTAAAGTCAAAAGATTAAATGTTAAAATTTCATCAATATTGACCATTTTTTCAACGTTCGACTGGTCCGGGGTCATCGTTTTTCATCAGAAAATTGATTTTTTGGACTCTACCAAAAATGATTCAAAATGTCATTTGGATCGGGCCTCATGTTGAATAACCACTTTTTAAACCCTCACAGTGACCAAAATTGCCATTTTTACAGAGTTTTGCTTACTCAAAATCTTCAATTTTGACAAATTTCAGGCACAGAAATGACTTTAAACACACTTATTTTAGTTGAAAAAGTAAGAATTCACATCCAATCGTCATTTAAAGTCAAAAGATTAAATGTTAAAATTTCATCAATATTGACCATTTTTTCAACGTTCGACTGGTCCGGGGTCATCGTTTTTCATCAGAAAATGGATTTTTTGGACTCTACCAAAAAAGATTCAAAATGTTTTTTGGATCGGGTTACATGTTGAATAACCACTTTTTAAACCCTCACAGTGACCAAAATTGCCATTTTTACAGAGTTTTGCTTACTCAAAATCTTCAATTTTGACCAATTTCAGGCACAGAAATGACTTTAAACACACTTATTTTAGTTGAAAAAGTAATAATTCACATCCAACCGTTATTTAAAGTCAAAAGATTAAATGTTAAAATGTCATCAATATTGACCATTTTTTCAACGTTCGACTGGTCCGGGGTCATCGTTTTTCATCAGAAAATTGATTTTTTGGACTCTACCAAAAATGATTCAAAATGTCATTTGGATCGGGCCTCATGTTGAATAACCACTTTTTAAACCCTCACAGTGACCAAAATTGCCATTTTTACAGAGTTTTGCTTACTCAAAATCTTAAATTTTGACCAATTTCAGGCACAGAAATGACTTTAAACACACTTATTTTAGTTGAAAAAGTAATAATTCACATCCAACCATCATTTAAAGTCAAAAGATTAAATGTTAAAATTTCATCAATATTGACCATTTTTACAACGTTCGACTGGTCCGGGGTCATCGTTTTTCATCAGAAAATTGATTTTTTGGACTCTACCAAAAATGATTCAAAATGTCATTTGGATCGGGCCTCATGTTGAATAACCACTTTTTAAACCCTCACAGTGACCAAAATTGCAATTTTTACAGAGTTTTGCTTACTCAAAATCTTCAATTTTGACCAATTTCAGGCACAGAAATGACTTTAAACACACTTATTTTAGTTGAAAAAGTAATAATTCACATCCAACCGTCATTTAAAGTCAAAAGATTAAATGTTAAAATTTCATCAATATTGACCATTTTTTCAACGTTCGACTGGTCCGGGGTCATCGTTTTTCATCAGAAAATTGATTTTTTGGACTCTACCAAAAATGATTCAAAATGTCATTTGGATCGGGCCTCATGTTGAATAACCACTTTTTAAACCCTCACAGTGACCAAAATTGCCATTTTTACAGAGTTTTGCTTACTCAAAATCTTCAATTTTGACAAATTTCAGGCACAGAAATGACTTTAAACACACTTATTTTAGTTGAAAAAGTAAGAATTCACATCCAACCGTCATTTAAAGTCAAAAGATTAAATGTTAAAATTTCATCAATATTGACCATTTTTTCAACGTTTGACTGGTCCGGGGTCATCGTTTTTCATCAGAAAATGGATTTTTTGGACTCTACCAAAAAAGATTCAAAATGTTTTTTGGATCGGGTCTCATGTTGAATAACCACTTTTTAAACCCTCACAGTGACCAAAATTGCCATTTTTACAGAGTTTTGCTTACTCAAAATCTTCAATTTTGACCAATTTCAGGCACAGAAATGACTTTAAACACACTTATTTTAGTTGAAAAAGTAATAATTCACATCCAACCGTTATTTAAAGTCAAAAGATTAAATGTTAAAATTTCATCAATATTGACCATTTTTTCAACGTTCGACTGGTCCGGGGTCATCGTTTTTCATCAGAAAATTGATTTTTTGGACTCTACCAAAAATGATTCAAAATGTCATTTGGATCGGGCCTCATGTTGAATAACCACTTTTTAAACCCTCACAGTGACCAAAATTGCCATTTTTACAGAGTTTTGCTTACTCAAAATCTTCAATTTTGACAAATTTCAGGCACAGAAATGACTTTAAACACACTTATTTTAGTTGAAAAAGTAAGAATTCACATCCAACCGTCATTTAAAGTCAAAAGATTAAATGTAAAAATTTCATCAATATTGACCATTTTTTCAACGTTCGACTGGTCCGGGGTCATCGTTTTTCATCAGAAAATGGATTTTTTGGACTCTACCAAAAAAGATTCAAAATGTTTTTTGGATCGGGTCTCATGTTGAATAACCACTTTTTAAACCCTCACAGTGACCAAAATTGCCATTTTTACAGAGTTTTGCTTACTCAAAATCTTCAATTTTGACCAATTTCAGGCACAGAAATGACTTTAAACACACTTATTTTAGTTGAAAAAGTAATAATTCACATCCAACCGTTATTTAAAGTCAAAAGATTAAATGTTAAAATGTCATCAATATTGACCATTTTTTCAACGTTCGACTGGTCCGGGGTCATCGTTTTTCATCAGAAAATTGATTTTTTGGACTCTACCAAAAATGATTCAAAATGTCATTTGGATCGGGCCTCATGTTGAATAACCACTTTTTAAACCCTCACAGTGACCAAAATTGCCATTTTTACAGAGTTTTGCTTACTCAAAATCTTAAATTTTGACCAATTTCAGGCACAGAAATGACTTTAAACACACTTATTTTAGTTGAAAAAGTAATAATTCACATCCAACCGTCATTTAAAGTCAAAAGATTAAATGTTAAAATTTCATCAATATTGACCATTTTTACAACGTTCGACTGGTCCGGGGTCATCGTTTTTCATCAGAAAATTGATTTTTTGGACTCTACCAAAAATTATTCAAAATGTCATTTGGATCGGGCCTCATGTTGAATAACCACTTTTTAAACCCTCACAGTGACCAAAATTGCCATTTTTACAGAGTTTTGCTTACTCAAAATCTTCAATTTTGACCAATTTCAGGCACAGAAATGACTTTAAACACACTTATTTTAGTTGAAAAAGTAATAATTCACATCCAACCGTCATTTACAGTCAAAAGATTAAATGTTAAAATTTCATCAATATTGACCATTTTTTCAACGTTCGACTGGTCCGGGGTCATCGTTTTTCATCAGAAAATTGATTTTTTGGACTCTACCAAAAATGATTCAAAATGTCATTTGGATCGGGCCTCATGTTGAATAACCACTTTTTAAACCCTCACAGTGACCAAAATTGCCATTTTTACAGAGTTTTGCTTACTCAAAATCTTAAATTTTGACCAATTTCAGGCACAGAAATGACTTTAAACACACTTATTTTAGTTGAAAAAGTAATAATTCACATCCAACCGTCATTTAAAGTCAAAAGATTAAATGTAAAAATTTCATCAATATTGACCATTTTTTCAACGTTCGACTGGACCGGGGTCATAGTTTTTCATCAGAAAATTGATTTTTTGGACTCTACCAAAAATGATTCAAAATGTCATTTGGATCGTTCCTCATGTTGAATAACCACTTTTTAAACCCTCACAGTGACCAAAATTGCCATTTTTACAGAGTTTTGCTTACTCAAAATCTTCAATTTTGACAAATTTCAGGCACAGAAATGACTTTAAACACACTTATTTTAGTTGAAAAAGTAAGAATTCACATCCAACCGTCATTTAAAGTCAAAAGATTAAATGTTAAAATTTCATCAATATTGACCATTTTTTCAACGTTCGACTGGTCCGGGGTCATCGTTTTTCATCAGAAAATGGATTTTTTGGACTCTACCAAAAAATATTCAAAATGTTTTTTGGATCGGGTCTCATGTTGAATAACCACTTTTTAAACCCTCACAGTGACCAAAATTGCCATTTTTACAGAGTTTTGCTTACTCAAAATCTTCAATTTTGACCAATTTCAGGCACAGAAATGACTTTAAACACACTTATTTTAGTTGAAAAAGTAATAATTCACATCCAACCGTTATTTAAAGTCAAAAGATTAAATGTTAAAATTTCATCAATATTGACCATTTTTTCAACGTTCGACTGGTCCGGGGTCATCGTTTTTCATCAGAAAATTGATTTTTTGGACTCTACCAAAAATGATTCAAAATGTCATTTGGATCGGGCCTCATGTTGAATAACCACTTTTTAAACCCTCACAGTGACCAAAATTGCCATTTTTACAGAGTTTTGCTTACTCAAAATCTTCAATTTTGACCAATTTCAGGCACAGAAATGACTTTAAACACACTTATTTTAGTTGAAAAAGTAATAATTCACATCCAACCGTCATTTAAAGTCAAAAGATTAAATGTTAAAATTTCATCAATATTGACCATTTTTTCAACGTTCGACTGGTCCGGGGTCATCGTTTTTCATCAGAAAATAGATTTTTTGGACTCTACCAAAAATGATTCAAAATGTCATTTGGATCGGGCCTCATGTTGAATAACCACTTTTTAAACCCTCACAGTGACCAAAATTGCCATTTTTACAGAGTTTTGCTTACTCAGAATCTTCAATTTTGACCAATTTCAGGCACAGAAATGACTTTAAACACACTTATTTTAGTTGAAAAAGTAATAATTCACATCCAACCGTCATTTAAAGTCAAAAGATTAAATGTTAAAATTTCATCAATATTGACCATTTTTACAACGTTCGACTGGTCCGGGGTCATCGTTTTTCATCAGAAAATTGATTTTTTGGACTCTACCAAAAATGATTCAAAATGTCATTTGGATCGGGCCTCATGTTGAATAACCACTTTTTAAACCCTCACAGTGACCAAAATTGCCATTTTTACAGAGTTTTGCTTACTCAAAATCTTCAATTTTGACAAATTTCAGGCACAGAAATGACTTTAAACACACTTATTTTAGTTGAAAAAGTAAGAATTCACATCCAATCGTCATTTAAAGTCAAAAGATTAAATGTTAAAATTTCATCAATATTGACCATTTTTTCAACGTTCGACTGGTCCGGGGTCATCGTTTTTCATCAGAAAATGGATTTTTTGGACTCTACCAAAAAAGATTCAAAATGTTTTTTGGATCGGGTCTCATGTTGAATAACCACTTTTTAAACCCTCACAGTGACCAAAATTGCCATTTTTACAGAGTTTTGCTTACTCAAAATCTTCAATTTTGACCAATTTCAGGCACAGAAATGACTTTAAACACACTTATTTTAGTTGAAAAAGTAATAATTCACATCCAACCGTTATATAAAGTCAAAAGATTAAATGTTAAAATGTCATCAATATTGACCATTTTTTCAACGTTCGACTGGTCCGGGGTCATCGTTTTTCATCAGAAAATTGATTTTTTGGACTCTACCAAAAATGATTCAAAATGTCATTTGGATCGGGCCTCATGTTGAATAACCACTTTTTAAACCCTCACAGTGACCAAAATTGCCATTTTTACAGAGTTTTGCTTACTCAAAATCTTAAATTTTGACCAATTTCAGGCACAGAAATGACTTTAAACACACTTATTTTAGTTGAAAAAGTAATAATTCACATCCAACCATCATTTAAAGTCAAAAGATTAAATGTTAAAATTTCATCAATATTGACCATTTTTACAACGTTCGACTGGTCCGGGGTCATCGTTTTTCATCAGAAAATTGATTTTTTGGACTCTACCAAAAATGATTCAAAATGTCATTTGGATCGGGCCTCATGTTGAATAACCACTTTTTAAACCCTCACAGTGACCAAAATTGCAATTTTTACAGAGTTTTGCTTACTCAAAATCTTCAATTTTGACCAATTTCAGGCACAGAAATGACTTTAAACACACTTATTTTAGTTGAAAAAGTAATAATTCACATCCAACCGTCATTTAAAGTCAAAAGATTAAATGTTAAAATTTCATCAATATTGACCATTTTTACAACGTTCGACTGGTCCGGGGTCATCGTTTTTCATCAGAAAATTGATTTTTTGGACTCTACCAAAAATGATTCAAAATGTCATTTGGATCGGGCCTCATGTTGAATAACCACTTTTTAAACCCTCACAGTGACCAAAATTGCCATTTTTACAGAGTTTTGCTTACTCAAAATCTTCAATTTTGACCAATTTCAGGCACAGAAATGACTTTAAACACACTTATTTTAGTTGAAAAAGTAATAATTCACATCCAACCGTCATTTAAAGTCAAAAGATTAAATGTTAAAATTTCATCAATATTGACCATTTTTTCAACGTTCGACTGGTCCGGGGTCATCGTTTTTCATCAGAAAATTGATTTTTTGGACTCTACCAAAAATGATTAAAAATGTCATTTGGATCGGGCCTCATGTTGAATAACCACTTTTTAAACCCTCACAGTGACCAAAATTGCCATTTTTACAGAGTTTTGCTTACTCAAAATCTTAAATTTTGACCAATTTCAGGCACAGAAATGACTTTAAACACACTTATTTTAGTTGAAAAAGTAATAATTCACATCCAACCGTCATTTAAAGTCAAAAGATTAAATGTAAAAATTTCATCAATATTGACCATTTTTTCAACGTTCGACTGGACCGGGGTCATAGTTTTTCATCAGAAAATTGATTTTTTGGACTCTACCAAAAATGATTCAAAATGTCATTTGGATCGTTCCTCATGTTGAATAACCACTTTTTAAACCCTCACAGTGACCAAAATTGCCATTTTTACAGAGTTTTGCTTACTCAAAATCTTCAATTTTGACAAATTTCAGGCACAGAAATGACTTTAAACACACTTATTTTAGTTGAAAAAGTAAGAATTCACATCCAACCGTCATTTAAAGTCAAAAGATTAAATGTTAAAATTTCATCAATATTGACCATTTTTTCAACGTTCGACTGGTCCGGGGTCATCGTTTTTCATCAGAAAATGGATTTTTTGGACTCTACCAAAAAAGATTCAAAATGTTTTTTGGATCGGGTCTCATGTTGAATAACCACTTTTTAAACCCTCACAGTGACCAAAATTGCCATTTTTACAGAGTTTTGCTTACTCAAAATCTTCAATTTTGACCAATTTCAGGCACAGAAATGACTTTAAACACACTTATTTTAGTTGAAAAAGTAATAATTCACATCCAACCGTTATTTAAAGTCAAAAGATTAAATGTTAAAATTTCATCAATATTGACCATTTTTTCAACGTTCGACTGGTCCGGGGTCATCGTTTTTCATCAGAAAATTGATTTTTTGGACTCTACCAAAAATGATTCAAAATGTCATTTGGATCGGGCCTCATGTTGAATAACCACTTTTTAAACCCTCACAGTGACCAAAATTGCCATTTTTACAGAGTTTTGCTTACTCAAAATCTTCAATTTTGACCAATTTCAGGCACAGAAATGACTTTAAACACACTTATTTTAGTTGAAAAAGTAATAATTCACATCCAACCGTCATTTAAAGTCAAAAGATTAAATGTTAAAATTTCATCAATATTGACCATTTTTTCAACGTTCGACTGGTCCGGGGTCATCGTTTTTCATCAGAAAATAGATTTTTTGGACTCTACCAAAAATGATTCAAAATGTCATTTGGATCGGGCCTCATGTTGAATAACCACTTTTTAAACCCTCACAGTGACCAAAATTGCCATTTTTACAGAGTTTTGCTTACTCAGAATCTTCAATTTTGACCAATTTCAGGCACAGAAATGACTTTAAACACACTTATTTTAGTTGAAAAAGTAATAATTCACATCCAACCGTCATTTAAAGTCAAAAGATTAAATGTTAAAATTTCATCAATATTGACCATTTTTACAACGTTCGACTGGTCCGGGGTCATCGTTTTTCATCAGAAAATTGATTTTTTGGACTCTACCAAAAATGATTCAAAATGTCATTTGGATCGGGCCTCATGTTGAATAACCACTTTTTAAACCCTCACAGTGACCAAAATTGCCATTTTTACAGAGTTTTGCTTACTCAAAATCTTCAATTTTGACAAATTTCAGGCACAGAAATGACTTTAAACACACTTATTTTAGTTGAAAAAGTAAGAATTCACATCCAATCGTCATTTAAAGTCAAAAGATTAAATGTTAAAATTTCATCAATATTGACCATTTTTTCAACGTTCGACTGGTCCGGGGTCATCGTTTTTCATCAGAAAATGGATTTTTTGGACTCTACCAAAAAAGATTCAAAATGTTTTTTGGATCGGGTCTCATGTTGAATAACCACTTTTTAAACCCTCACAGTGACCAAAATTGCCATTTTTACAGAGTTTTGCTTACTCAAAATCTTCAATTTTGACCAATTTCAGGCACAGAAATGACTTTAAACACACTTATTTTAGTTGAAAAAGTAATAATTCACATCCAACCGTTATATAAAGTCAAAAGATTAAATGTTAAAATGTCATCAATATTGACCATTTTTTCAACGTTCGACTGGTCCGGGGTCATCGTTTTTCATCAGAAAATTGATTTTTTGGACTCTACCAAAAATGATTCAAAATGTCATTTGGATCGGGCCTCATGTTGAATAACCACTTTTTAAACCCTCACAGTGACCAAAATTGCCATTTTTACAGAGTTTTGCTTACTCAAAATCTTAAATTTTGACCAATTTCAGGCACAGAAATGACTTTAAACACACTTATTTTAGTTGAAAAAGTAATAATTCACATCCAACCATCATTTAAAGTCAAAAGATTAAATGTTAAAATTTCATCAATATTGACCATTTTTACAACGTTCGACTGGTCCGGGGTCATCGTTTTTCATCAGAAAATTGATTTTTTGGACTCTACCAAAAATGATTCAAAATGTCATTTGGATCGGGCCTCATGTTGAATAACCACTTTTTAAACCCTCACAGTGACCAAAATTGCAATTTTTACAGAGTTTTGCTTACTCAAAATCTTCAATTTTGACCAATTTCAGGCACAGAAATGACTTTAAACACACTTATTTTAGTTGAAAAAGTAATAATTCACATCCAACCGTCATTTAAAGTCAAAAGATTAAATGTTAAAATTTCATCAATATTGACCATTTTTTCAACGTTCGACTGGTCCGGGGTCATCGTTTTTCATCAGAAAATGGATTTTTTGGACTCTACCAAAAAAGATTCAAAATGTTTTTTGGATCGGGTCTCATGTTGAATAACCACTTTTTAAACCCTCACAGTGACCAAAATTGCCATTTTTACAGAGTTTTGCTTACTCAAAATCTTCAATTTTGACCAATTTCAGGCACAGAAATGACTTTAAACACACTTATTTTAGTTGAAAAAGTAATAATTCACATCCAACCGTTATTTAAAGTCAAAAGATTAAATGTTAAAATGTCATCAATATTGACCATTTTTTCAACGTTCGACTGGTCCGGGGTCATCGTTTTTCATCAGAAAATTGATTTTTTGGACTCTACCAAAAATGATTCAAAATGTCATTTGGATCGGGCCTCATGTTGAATAACCACTTTTTAAACCCTCACAGTGACCAAAATTGCCATTTTTACAGAGTTTTGCTTACTCAAAATCTTAAATTTTGACCAATTTCAGGCACAGAAATGACTTTAAACACACTTATTTTAGTTGAAAAAGTAATAATTCACATCCAACCGTCATTTAAAGTCAAAAGATTAAATGTTAAAATTTCATCAATATTGACCATTTTTACAACGTTCGACTGGTCCGGGGTCATCGTTTTTCAACAGAAAATTGATTTTTTGGACTCTACCAAAAATGATTCAAAATGTCATTTGGATCGGGCCTCATGTTGAATAACCACTTTTTAAACCCTCACAGTGACCAAAATTGCCATTTTTACAGAGTTTTGCTTACTCAAAATCTTCAATTTTGACCAATTTCAGGCACAGAAATGACTTTAAACACACTTATTTTAGTTGAAAAAGTAATAATTCACATCCAACCGTCATTTAAAGTCAAAAGATTAAATGTTAAAATTTCATCAATATTGACCATTTTTTCAACGTTCGACTGGTCCGGGGTCATCGTTTTTCATCAGAAAATTGATTTTTTGGACTCTACCAAAAATGATTCAAAATGTCATTTGGATCGGGCCTCATGTTGAATAACCACTTTTTAAACCCTCACAGTGACCAAAATTGCCATTTTTACAGAGTTTTGCTTACTCAAAATCTTAAATTTTGACCAATTTCAGGCACAGAAATGACTTTAAACACACTTATTTTAGTTGAAAAAGTAATAATTCACATCCAACCGTCATTTAAAGTCAAAAGATTAAATGTAAAAATTTCATCAATATTGCCCGTTTTTTCAACGTTCGACTGGACCGGGGTCATAGTTTTTCATCAGAAAATTGATTTTTTGGACTCTACCAAAAATGATTCAAAATGTCATTTGGATCGTTCCTCATGTTGAATAACCACTTTTTAAACCCTCACAGTGACCAAAATTGCCATTTTTACAGAGTTTTGCTTACTCAAAATCTTCAATTTTGACAAATTTCAGGCACAGAAATGACTTTAAACACACTTATTTTAGTTGAAAAAGTAAGAATTCACATCCAACCGTCATTTAAAGTCAAAAGATTAAATGTTAAAATTTCATCAATATTGACCATTTTTTCAACGTTCGACTGGTCCGGGGTCATCGTTTTTCATCAGAAAATGGATTTTTTGGACTCTACCAAAAAAGATTCAAAATGTTTTTTGGATCGGGTCTCATGTTGAATAACCACTTTTTAAACCCTCACAGTGACCAAAATTGCCATTTTTACAGAGTTTTGCTTACTCAAAATCTTCAATTTTGACCAATTTCAGGCACAGAAATGACTTTAAACACACTTATTTTAGTTGAAAAAGTAATAATTCACATCCAACCGTTATTTAAAGTCAAAAGATTAAATGTTAAAATTTCATCAATATTGACCATTTTTTCAACGTTCGACTGGTCCGGGGTCATCGTTTTTCATCAGAAAATTGATTTTTTGGACTCTACCAAAAATGATTCAAAATGTCATTTGGATCGGGCCTCATGTTGAATAACCACTTTTTAAACCCTCACAGTGACCAAAATTGCCATTTTTACAGAGTTTTGCTTACTCAAAATCTTCAATTTTGACAAATTTCAGGCACAGAAATGACTTTAAACACACTTATTTTAGTTGAAAAAGTAAGAATTCACATCCAACCGTCATTTAAAGTCAAAAGATTAAATGTTAAAATTTCATCAATATTGACCATTTTTTCAACGTTCGACTGGTCCGGGGTCATCGTTTTTCATCAGAAAATGGATTTTTTGGACTCTACCAAAAAAGATTCAAAATGTTTTTTGGATCGGGTCTCATGTTGAATAACCACTTTTTAAACCCTCACAGTGACCAAAATTGCCATTTTTACAGAGTTTTGCTTACTCAAAATCTTCAATTTTGACCAATTTCAGGCACAGAAATGACTTTAAACACACTTATTTTAGTTGAAAAAGTAATAATTCACATCCAACCGTTATTTAAAGTCAAAAGATTAAATGTTAAAATTTCATCAATATTGACCATTTTTTCAACGTTCGACTGGTCCGGGGTCATCGTTTTTCATCAGAAAATTGATTTTTTGGACTCTACCAAAAATGATTCAAAATGTCATTTGGATCGGGCCTCATGTTGAATAACCACTTTTTAAACCCTCACAGTGACCAAAATTGCCATTTTTACAGAGTTTTGCTTACTCAAAATCTTCAATTTTGACCAATTTCAGGCACAGAAATGACTTTAAACACACTTATTTTAGTTGAAAAAGTAATAATTCACATCCAACCGTCATTTAAAGTCAAAAGATTAAATGTTAAAATTTCATCAATATTGACCATTTTTTCAACGTTCGACTGGTCCGGGGTCATCGTTTTTCATCAGAAAATAGATTTTTTGGACTCTACCAAAAATGATTCAAAATGTCATTTGGATCGGGCCTCATGTTGAATAACCACTTTTTAAACCCTCACAGTGACCAAAATTGCCATTTTTACAGAGTTTTGCTTACTCAGAATCTTCAATTTTGACCAATTTCAGGCACAGAAATGACTTTAAACACACTTATTTTAGTTGAAAAAGTAATAATTCACATCCAACCGTCATTTAAAGTCAAAAGATTAAATGTTAAAATTTCATCAATATTGACCATTTTTACAACGTTCGACTGGTCCGGGGTCATCGTTTTTCATCAGAAAATTGATTTTTTGGACTCTACCAAAAATGATTCAAAATGTCATTTGGATCGGGCCTCATGTTGAATAACCACTTTTTAAACCCTCACAGTGACCAAAATTGCCATTTTTACAGAGTTTTGCTTACTCAAAATCTTCAATTTTGACAAATTTCAGGCACAGAAATGACTTTAAACACACTTATTTTAGTTGAAAAAGTAAGAATTCACATCCAATCGTCATTTAAAGTCAAAAGATTAAATGTTAAAATTTCATCAATATTGACCATTTTTTCAACGTTCGACTGGTCCGGGGTCATCGTTTTTCATCAGAAAATGGATTTTTTGGACTCTACCAAAAAAGATTCAAAATGTTTTTTGGATCGGGTCTCATGTTGAATAACCACTTTTTAAACCCTCACAGTGACCAAAATTGCCATTTTTACAGAGTTTTGCTTACTCAAAATCTTCAATTTTGACCAATTTCAGGCACAGAAATGACTTTAAACACACTTATTTTAGTTGAAAAAGTAATAATTCACATCCAACCGTTATATAAAGTCAAAAGATTAAATGTTAAAATGTCATCAATATTGACCATTTTTTCAACGTTCGACTGGTCCGGGGTCATCGTTTTTCATCAGAAAATTGATTTTTTGGACTCTACCAAAAATGATTCAAAATGTCATTTGGATCGGGCCTCATGTTGAATAACCACTTTTTAAACCCTCACAGTGACCAAAATTGCCATTTTTACAGAGTTTTGCTTACTCAAAATCTTAAATTTTGACCAATTTCAGGCACAGAAATGACTTTAAACACACTTATTTTAGTTGAAAAAGTAATAATTCACATCCAACCATCATTTAAAGTCAAAAGATTAAATGTTAAAATTTCATCAATATTGACCATTTTTACAACGTTCGACTGGTCCGGGGTCATCGTTTTTCATCAGAAAATTGATTTTTTGGACTCTACCAAAAATGATTCAAAATGTCATTTGGATCGGGCCTCATGTTGAATAACCACTTTTTAAACCCTCACAGTGACCAAAATTGCAATTTTTACAGAGTTTTGCTTACTCAAAATCTTCAATTTTGACCAATTTCAGGCACAGAAATGACTTTAAACACACTTATTTTAGTTGAAAAAGTAATAATTCACATCCAACCGTCATTTAAAGTCAAAAGATTAAATGTTAAAATTTCATCAATATTGACCATTTTTTCAACGTTCGACTGGTCCGGGGTCATCGTTTTTCATCAGAAAATGGATTTTTTGGACTCTACCAAAAAAGATTCAAAATGTTTTTTGGATCGGGTCTCATGTTGAATAACCACTTTTTAAACCCTCACAGTGACCAAAATTGCCATTTTTACAGAGTTTTGCTTACTCAAAATCTTCAATTTTGACCAATTTCAGGCACAGAAATGACTTTAAACACACTTATTTTAGTTGAAAAAGTAATAATTCACATCCAACCGTTATTTAAAGTCAAAAGATTAAATGTTAAAATGTCATCAATATTGACCATTTTTTCAACGTTCGACTGGTCCGGGGTCATCGTTTTTCATCAGAAAATTGATTTTTTGGACTCTACCAAAAATGATTCAAAATGTCATTTGGATCGGGCCTCATGTTGAATAACCACTTTTTAAACCCTCACAGTGACCAAAATTGCCATTTTTACAGAGTTTTGCTTACTCAAAATCTTAAATTTTGACCAATTTCAGGCACAGAAATGACTTTAAACACACTTATTTTAGTTGAAAAAGTAATAATTCACATCCAACCGTCATTTAAAGTCAAAAGATTAAATGTTAAAATTTCATCAATATTGACCATTTTTACAACGTTCGACTGGTCCGGGGTCATCGTTTTTCAACAGAAAATTGATTTTTTGGACTCTACCAAAAATGATTCAAAATGTCATTTGGATCGGGCCTCATGTTGAATAACCACTTTTTAAACCCTCACAGTGACCAAAATTGCCATTTTTACAGAGTTTTGCTTACTCAAAATCTTCAATTTTGACCAATTTCAGGCACAGAAATGACTTTAAACACACTTATTTTAGTTGAAAAAGTAATAATTCACATCCAACCGTCATTTAAAGTCAAAAGATTAAATGTTAAAATTTCATCAATATTGACCATTTTTTCAACGTTCGACTGGTCCGGGGTCATCGTTTTTCATCAGAAAATTGATTTTTTGGACTCTACCAAAAATGATTCAAAATGTCATTTGGATCGGGCCTCATGTTGAATAACCACTTTTTAAACCCTCACAGTGACCAAAATTGCCATTTTTACAGAGTTTTGCTTACTCAAAATCTTAAATTTTGACCAATTTCAGGCACAGAAATGACTTTAAACACACTTATTTTAGTTGAAAAAGTAATAATTCACATCCAACCGTCATTTAAAGTCAAAAGATTAAATGTAAAAATTTCATCAATATTGCCCGTTTTTTCAACGTTCGACTGGACCGGGGTCATAGTTTTTCATCAGAAAATTGATTTTTTGGACTCTACCAAAAATGATTCAAAATGTCATTTGGATCGTTCCTCATGTTGAATAACCACTTTTTAAACCCTCACAGTGACCAAAATTGCCATTTTTACAGAGTTTTGCTTACTCAAAATCTTCAATTTTGACAAATTTCAGGCACAGAAATGACTTTAAACACACTTATTTTAGTTGAAAAAGTAAGAATTCACATCCAACCGTCATTTAAAGTCAAAAGATTAAATGTTAAAATTTCATCAATATTGACCATTTTTTCAACGTTCGACTGGTCCGGGGTCATCGTTTTTCATCAGAAAATGGATTTTTTGGACTCTACCAAAAAAGATTCAAAATGTTTTTTGGATCGGGTCTCATGTTGAATAACCACTTTTTAAACCCTCACAGTGACCAAAATTGCCATTTTTACAGAGTTTTGCTTACTCAAAATCTTCAATTTTGACCAATTTCAGGCACAGAAATGACTTTAAACACACTTATTTTAGTTGAAAAAGTAATAATTCACATCCAACCGTTATTTAAAGTCAAAAGATTAAATGTTAAAATTTCATCAATATTGACCATTTTTTCAACGTTCGACTGGTCCGGGGTCATCGTTTTTCATCAGAAAATTGATTTTTTGGACTCTACCAAAAATGATTCAAAATGTCATTTGGATCGGGCCTCATGTTGAATAACCACTTTTTAAACCCTCACAGTGACCAAAATTGCCATTTTTACAGAGTTTTGCTTACTCAAAATCTTCAATTTTGACCAATTTCAGGCACAGAAATGACTTTAAACACACTTATTTTAGTTGAAAAAGTAATAATTCACATCCAACCGTCATTTAAAGTCAAAAGATTAAATGTTAAAATTTCATCAATATTGACCATTTTTTCAACGTTCGACTGGTCCGGGGTCATCGTTTTTCATCAGAAAATAGATTTTTTGGACTCTACCAAAAATGATTCAAAATGTCATTTGGATCGGGCCTCATGTTGAATAACCACTTTTTAAACCCTCACAGTGACCAAAATTGCCATTTTTACAGAGTTTTGCTTACTCAGAATCTTCAATTTTGACCAATTTCAGGCACAGAAATGACTTTAAACACACTTATTTTAGTTGAAAAAGTAATAATTCACATCCAACCGTCATTTAAAGTCAAAAGATTAAATGTTAAAATTTCATCAATATTGACCATTTTTACAACGTTCGACTGGTCCGGGGTCATCGTTTTTCATCAGAAAATTGATTTTTTGGACTCTACCAAAAATGATTCAAAATGTCATTTGGATCGGGCCTCATGTTGAATAACCACTTTTTAAACCCTCACAGTGACCAAAATTGCCATTTTTACAGAGTTTTGCTTACTCAAAATCTTCAATTTTGACAAATTTCAGGCACAGAAATGACTTTAAACACACTTATTTTAGTTGAAAAAGTAAGAATTCACATCCAATCGTCATTTAAAGTCAAAAGATTAAATGTTAAAATTTCATCAATATTGACCATTTTTTCAACGTTCGACTGGTCCGGGGTCATCGTTTTTCATCAGAAAATGGATTTTTTGGACTCTACCAAAAAAGATTCAAAATGTTTTTTGGATCGGGTCTCATGTTGAATAACCACTTTTTAAACCCTCACAGTGACCAAAATTGCCATTTTTACAGAGTTTTGCTTACTCAAAATCTTCAATTTTGACCAATTTCAGGCACAGAAATGACTTTAAACACACTTATTTTAGTTGAAAAAGTAATAATTCACATCCAACCGTTATATAAAGTCAAAAGATTAAATGTTAAAATGTCATCAATATTGACCATTTTTTCAACGTTCGACTGGTCCGGGGTCATCGTTTTTCATCAGAAAATTGATTTTTTGGACTCTACCAAAAATGATTCAAAATGTCATTTGGATCGGGCCTCATGTTGAATAACCACTTTTTAAACCCTCACAGTGACCAAAATTGCCATTTTTACAGAGTTTTGCTTACTCAAAATCTTAAATTTTGACCAATTTCAGGCACAGAAATGACTTTAAACACACTTATTTTAGTTGAAAAAGTAATAATTCACATCCAACCGTCATTTAAAGTCAAAAGATTAAATGTTAAAATTTCATCAATATTGACCATTTTTTCAACGTTCGACTGGTCCGGGGTCATCGTTTTTCATCAGAAAATTGATTTTTTGGACTCTACCAAAAATGATTCAAAATGTCATTTGGATCGGGCCTCATGTTGAATAACCACTTTTTAAACCCTCACAGTGACCAAAATTGCCATTTTTACAGAGTTTTGCTTACTCAAAATCTTAAATTTTGACCAATTTCAGGCACAGAAATGACTTTAAACACACTTATTTTAGTTGAAAAAGTAATAATTCACATCCAACCGTCATTTAAAGTCAAAAGATTAAATGTAAAAATTTCATCAATATTGACCATTTTTTCAACGTTCGACTGGTCCGGGGTCATCGTTTTTTCTCAGAAAATTGATTTTTTGGACTCTACCAAAAATGATTCAAAATGTCATTTGGATCGGGCCTCATGTTGAATAACCACTTTTTAAACCCTCACAGTGACCAAAATTGCCATTTTTACAGAGTTTTGCTTACTCAAAATCTTCAATTTTGACAAATTTCAGGCACAGAAATGACTTTAAACACACTTCTTTTAGTTGAAAAAGTAAGAATTCACATCCAACCGTCATTTAAAGTCAAAAGATTAAATGTTAAAATTTCATCAATATTGACCATTTTTTCAACGTTCGACTGGTCCGGGGTCATCGTTTTTCATCAGAAAATGGATTTTTTGGACTCTACCAAAAAAGATTCAAAATGTTTTTTGGATCGGGTCTCATGTTGAATAACCACTTTTTAAACCCTCACAGTGACCAAAATTGCCATTTTTACAGAGTTTTGCTTACTCAAAATCTTCAATTTTGACCAATTTCAGGCACAGAAATGACTTTAAACACACTTATTTTAGTTGAAAAAGTAATAATTCACATCCAACCGTTATTTAAAGTCAAAAGATTAAATGTTAAAATTTCATCAATATTGACCATTTTTTCAACGTTCGACTGGTCCGGGGTCATCGTTTTTCATCAGAAAATTGATTTTTTGGACTCTACCAAAAATGATTCAAAATGTCATTTGGATCGGGCCTCATGTTGAATAACCACTTTTTAAACCCTCACAGTGACCAAAATTGCCATTTTTACAGAGTTTTGCTTACTCAAAATCTTCAATTTTGACCAATTTCAGGCACAGAAATGACTTTAAACACACTTATTTTAGTTGAAAAAGTAATAATTCACATCCAACCGTCATTTAAAGTCAAAAGATTAAATGTTAAAATTTCATCAATATTGACCATTTTTTCAACGTTCGACTGGTCCGGGGTCATCGTTTTTCATCAGAAAATAGATTTTTTGGACTCTACCAAAAATGATTCAAAATGTCATTTGGATCGGGCCTCATGTTGAATAACCACTTTTTAAACCCTCACAGTGACCAAAATTGCCATTTTTACAGAGTTTTGCTTACTCAGAATCTTCAATTTTGACCAATTTCAGGCACAGAAATGACTTTAAACACACTTATTTTAGTTGAAAAAGTAATAATTCACATCCAACCGTCATTTAAAGTCAAAAGATTAAATGTTAAAATTTCATCAATATTGACCATTTTTACAACGTTCGACTGGTCCGGGGTCATCGTTTTTCATCAGAAAATTGATTTTTTGGACTCTACCAAAAATGATTCAAAATGTCATTTGGATCGGGCCTCATGTTGAATAACCACTTTTTAAACCCTCACAGTGACCAAAATTGCCATTTTTACAGAGTTTTGCTTACTCAAAATCTTCAATTTTGACAAATTTCAGGCACAGAAATGACTTTAAACACACTTATTTTAGTTGAAAAAGTAAGAATTCACATCCAATCGTCATTTAAAGTCAAAAGATTAAATGTTAAAATTTCATCAATATTGACCATTTTTTCAACGTTCGACTGGTCCGGGGTCATCGTTTTTCATCAGAAAATGGATTTTTTGGACTCTACCAAAAAAGATTCAAAATGTTTTTTGGATCGGGTCTCATGTTGAATAACCACTTTTTAAACCCTCACAGTGACCAAAATTGCCATTTTTACAGAGTTTTGCTTACTCAAAATCTTCAATTTTGACCAATTTCAGGCACAGAAATGACTTTAAACACACTTATTTTAGTTGAAAAAGTAATAATTCACATCCAACCGTTATATAAAGTCAAAAGATTAAATGTTAAAATGTCATCAATATTGACCATTTTTTCAACGTTCGACTGGTCCGGGGTCATCGTTTTTCATCAGAAAATTGATTTTTTGGACTCTACCAAAAATGATTCAAAATGTCATTTGGATCGGGCCTCATGTTGAATAACCACTTTTTAAACCCTCACAGTGACCAAAATTGCCATTTTTACAGAGTTTTGCTTACTCAAAATCTTAAATTTTGACCAATTTCAGGCACAGAAATGACTTTAAACACACTTATTTTAGTTGAAAAAGTAATAATTCACATCCAACCGTCATTTAAAGTCAAAAGATTAAATGTTAAAATTTCATCAATATTGACCATTTTTTCAACGTTCCACTGGTCTGGGGTCATCGTTTTTCATCAGAAAATTGATTTTTTGGACTCTACCAAAAATGATTCAAAATGTCATTTGGATCGGGCCTCATGTTGAATAACCACTTTTTAAACCCTCACAGTGACCAAAATTGCCATTTTTACAGAGTTTTGCTTACTCAAAATCTTAAATTTTGACCAATTTCAGGCACAGAAATGACTTTAAACACACTTATTTTAGTTGAAAAAGTAATAATTCACATCCAACCGTCATTTAAAGTCAAAAGATTAAATGTAAAAATTTCATCAATATTGACCATTTTTTCAACGTTCGACTGGTCCGGAGTCATCGTTTTTTCTCAGAAAATTGATTTTTTGGACTCTACCAAAAATGATTCAAAATGTCATTTGGATCGGGCCTCATGTTGAATAACCACTTTTTAAACCCTCACAGTGACCAAAATTGCCATTTTTACAGAGTTTTGCTTACTCAAAATCTTCAATTTTGACAAATTTCAGGCACAGAAATGACTTTAAACACACTTATTTTAGTTGAAAAAGTAAGAATTCACATCCAACCGTCATTTAAAGTCAAAAGATTAAATGTTAAAATTTCATCAATATTGACCATTTTTTCAACGTTCGACTGGTCCGGGGTCATCGTTTTTCATCAGAAAATGGATTTTTTGGACTCTACCAAAAAAGATTCAAAATGTTTTTTGGATCGGGTCTCATGTTGAATAACCACTTTTTAAACCCTCACAGTGACCAAAATTGCCATTTTTACAGAGTTTTGCTTACTCAAAATCTTCAATATTGACCAATTTCAGGCACAGAAATGACTTTAAACACACTTATTTTAGTTGAAAAAGTAATAATTCACATCCAACCGTTATTTAAAGTCAAAAGATTAAATGTTAAAATTTCATCAATATTGACCATTTTTTCAACGTTCGACTGGTCCGGGGTCATCGTTTTTCATCAGAAAATTGATTTTTTGGACTCTACCAAAAATGATTCAAAATGTCATTTGGATCGGGCCTCATGTTGAATAACCACTTTTTAAACCCTCACAGTGACCAAAATTGCCATTTTTACAGAGTTTTGCTTACTCAAAATCTTCAATTTTGACAAATTTCAGGCACAGAAATGACTTTAAACACACTTATTTTAGTTGAAAAAGTAAGAATTCACATCCAACCGTCATTTAAAGTCAAAAGATTAAATGTAAAAATTTCATCAATATTGACCATTTTTTCAACGTTCGACTGGTCCGGGGTCATCGTTTTTCATCAGAAAATTGATTTTTTGGACTCTACCAAAAATGATTCAAAATGTCATTTGGATCGGGCCTCATGTTGAATAACCACTTTTTAAACCCTCACAGTGACCAAAATTGCCATTTTTACAGAGTTTTGCTTACTCAAAATCTTAAATTTTGACCAATTTCAGGCACAGAAATGACTTTAAACACAATTATTTTAGTTGAAAAAGTAATAATTCACATCCAACCGTCATTTAAAGTCAAAAGATTAAATGTTAAAATTTCATCAATATTGACCATTTTTACAACGTTCGACTGGTCCGGGGTCATCGTTTTTCATCAGAAAATTGATTTTTTGGACTCTACCAAAAATGATTCAAAATGTCATTTGGATCGGGCCTCATGTTGAATAACCACTTTTTAAACCCTCACAGTGACCAAAATTGCCATTTTTACAGAGTTTTGCTTACTCAAAATCTTCAATTTTGACCAATTTCAGGCACAGAAATGACTTTAAACACACTTATTTTAGTTGAAAAAGTAATAATTCACATCCAACCGTCATTTAAAGTCAAAAGATTAAATGTTAAAATTTCATCAATATTGACCATTTTTTCAACGTTCGACTGGTCCGGGGTCATCGTTTTTCATCAGAAAATTGATTTTTTGGACTCTACCAAAAATGATTCAAAATGTCATTTGGATCGGGCCTCATGTTGAATAACCACTTTTTAAACCCTCACAGTGACCAAAATTGCCATTTTTACAGAGTTTTGCTTACTCAAAATCTTAAATTTTGTCCAATTTCAGGCACAGAAATGACTTTAAACACACTTATTTTAGTTGAAAAAGTAAGAATTCACATCCAACCGTCATTTAAAGTCAAAAGATTAAATGTTAAAATTTCATCAATATTGACCATTTTTTCAACGTTCGACTGGTCCGGGGTCATCGTTTTTCATCAGAAAATGGATTTTTTGGACTCTACCAAAAAAGATTCAAAATGTTTTTTGGATCGGGTCTCATGTTGAATAACCACTTTTTAAACCCTCACAGTGACCAAAATTGCCATTTTTACAGAGTTTTGCTTACTCAAAATCTTCAATTTTGACCAATTTCAGGCACAGAAATGACTTTAAACACACTTATTTTAGTTGAAAAAGTAATAATTCACATCCAACCGTTATTTAAAGTCAAAAGATTAAATGTTAAAATTTCATCAATATTGACCATTTTTTCAACGTTCGACTGGTCCGGGGTCATCGTTTTTCATCAGAAAATTGATTTTTTGGACTCTACCAAAAATGATTCAAAATGTCATTTGGATCGGGCCTCATGTTGAATAACCACTTTTTAAACCCTCACAGTGACCAAAATTGCCATTTTTACAGAGTTTTGCTTACTCAAAATCTTAAATTTTGACCAATTTCAGGCACAGAAATGACTTTAAACACACTTATTTTAGTTGAAAAAGTAATAATTCACATCCAACCGTCATTTAAAGTCAAAAAATTAAATGTTAAAATTTCATCAATATTGACCATTTTTACAACGTTCGACTGGTCCGGGGTCATCGTTTTTCATCAGAAAATTGATTTTTTGGACTCTACCAAAAATGATTCAAAATGTCATTTGGATCGGGCCTCATGTTGAATAACCACTTTTTAAACCCTCACAGTGACCAAAATTGCCATTTTTACAGAGTTTTGCTTACTCAAAATCTTCAATTTTGACCAATTTCAGGCACAGAAATGACTTTAAACACACTTATTTTAGTTGAAAAAGTAATAATTCACATCCAACCGTCATTTAAAGTCAAAAGATTAAATGTTAAAATTTCATCAATATTGACCATTTTTTCAACGTTCGACTGGTCCGGGGTCATCGTTTTTCATCAGAAAATTGATTTTTTGGATTCTACCAAAAATGATTCAAAATGTCATTTGGATCGGGCCTCATGTTGAATAACCACTTTTTAAACCCTCACAGTGACCAAAATTGCCATTTTTACAGAGTTTTGCTTACTCAGAATCTTCAATTTTGACCAATTTCAGGCACAGAAATGACTTTAAACACACTTATTTTAGTTGAAAAAGTAATAATTCACATCCAACCGTCATTTAAAGTCAAAAGATTAAATGTTAAAATTTCATCAATATTGACCATTTTTACAATGTTCGACTGGTCCGGGGTCATCGTTTTTCATCAGAAAATTGATTTTTTGGACTCTACCAAAAATGATTCAAAATGTCATTTGGATCGGGCCTCATGTTGAATAACCACTTTTTAAACCCTCACAGTGACCAAAATTGCCATTTTTACAGAGTTTTGCTTACTCAAAATCTTCAATTTTGACCAATTTCAGGCACAGAAATGACTTTAAACACACTTATTTTAGTTGAAAAAGTAATAATTCACATCCAACCGTCATTTAAAGTCAAAAGATTAAATGTTAAAATTTCATCAATATTGACCATTTTTTCAACGTTCGACTGGTCCGGGGTCATAGTTTTTCATCAGAAAATTGATTTTTTGGACTCTACCAAAAATGATTCAAAATGTCATTTGGATCGGGCCTCATGTTGAATAACCACTTTTTAAACCCTCACAGTGACCAAAATTGCCATTTTTACAGAGTTTTGCTTACTCAAAATCTTCAATTTTGACAAATTTCAGGCACAGAAATGACTTTAAACACACTTATTTTAGTTGAAAAAGTAAGAATTCACATCCAACCGTCATTTAAAGTCAAAAGATTAAATGTTAAAATTTCATCAATATTGACCATTTTTTCAACGTTCGACTGGTCCGGGGTCATCGTTTTTCATCAGAAAATGGATTTTTTGGACTCTACCAAAAAAGATTCAAAATGTTTTTTGGATCGGGTCTCATGTTGAATAACCACTTTTTAAACCCTCACAGTGACCAAAATTGCCATTTTTACAGAGTTTTGCTTACTCAAAATCTTCAATTTTGACCAATTTCAGGCACAGAAATGACTTTAAACACACTTATTTTAGTTGAAAAAGTAATAATTCACATCCAACCGTTATTTAAAGTCAAAAGATTAAATGTTAAAATTTCATCAATATTGACCATTTTTTCAACGTTCGACTGGTCCGGGGTCATCGTTTTTCATCAGAAAATTGATTTTTTGGACTCTACCAAAAATGATTCAAAATGTCATTTGGATCGGGCCTCATGTTGAATAACCACTTTTTAAACCCTCACAGTGACCAAAATTGCCATTTTTACAGAGTTTTGCTTACTCAAAATCTTAAATTTTGACCAATTTCAGGCACAGAAATGACTTTAAACACACTTATTTTAGTTGAAAAAGTAATAATTCACATCCAACCGTCATTTAAAGTCAAAAGATTAAATGTTAAAATTTCATCAATATTGACCATTTTTTCAACGTTCGACTGGTCCGGGGTCATCGTTTTTCATCAGAAAATTGATTTTTTGGACTCTACCAAAAATGATTCAAAATGTCATTTGGATCGGGCCTCATGTTGAATAACCACTTTTTAAACCCTCACAGTGACCAAAATTGCCATTTTTACAGAGTTTTGCTTACTCAAAATCTTCAATTTTGACCAATTTCAGGCACAGAAATGACTTTAAACACACTTATTTTAGTTGAAAAAGTAATAATTCACATCCAACCGTCATTTAAAGTCAAAAGATTAAATGTTAAAATTTCATCAATATTGACCATTTTTTCAACGTTCGACTGGTCCGGGGTCATCGTTTTTCATCAGAAAATTGATTTTTTGGACTCTACCAAAAATGATTCAAAATGTCATTTGGATCGGGCCTCATGTTGAATAACCACTTTTTAAACCCTCACAGTGACCAAAATTGCCATTTTTACAGAGTTTTGCTTACTCAGAATCTTCAATTTTGACCAATTTCAGGCACAGAAATGACTTTAAACACACTTATTTTAGTTGAAAAAGTAATAATTCACATCCAACCGTCATTTAAAGTCAAAAGATTAAATGTTAAAATTTCATCAATATTGACCATTTTTACAATGTTCGACTGGTCCGGGGTCATCGTTTTTCATCAGAAAATTGATTTTTTGGACTCTACCAAAAATGATTCAAAATGTCATTTGGATCGGGCCTCATGTTGAATAACCACTTTTTAAACCCTCACAGTGACCAAAATTGCCATTTTTACAGAGTTTTGCTTACTCAAAATCTTCAATTTTGACCAATTTCAGGCACAGAAATGACTTTAAACACACTTATTTTAGTTGAAAAAGTAATAATTCACATCCAACCGTCATTTAAAGTCAAAAGATTAAATGTTAAAATTTCATCAATATTGACCATTTTTTCAACGTTCGACTGGTCCGGGGTCATCGTTTTTCATCAGAAAATTGATTTTTTGGACTCTACCAAAAATGATTCAAAATGTCATTTGGATCGGGCCTCATGTTGAATAACCACTTTTTAAACCCTCACAATGACCAAAATTGCCATTTTTACAGAGTTTTGCTTACTCAAAATCTTCAATTTTGACCAATTTCAGGCACAGAAATGACTTTAAACACACTTATTTTAGTTGAAAAAGTAATAATTCACATCCAACCGTTATTTAAAGTCAAAAGATTAAATGTTAAAATTTCATCAATATTGACCATTTTTTCAACGTTCGACTGGTCCGGGGTCATCGTTTTTCATCAGAAAATTGATTTTTTGGACTCTACCAAAAATGATTCAAAATGTCATTTGGATCGGGCCTCATGTTGAATAACCACTTTTTAAACTCTCACAGTGACCAAAATTGCCATTTTTACAGAGTTTTGCTTACTCAAAATCTTAAATTTTGACCAATTTCAGGCACAGAAATGACTTTAAACACACTTATTTTAGTTGAAAAAGTAATAATTCACATCCAACCGTCATTTAAAGTCAAAAGATTAAATGTTAAAATTTCATCAATATTGACCATTTTTTCAACGTTCGACTGGTCCGGGGTCATCGTTTTTCATCAGAAAATGGATTTTTTGGACTCTACCAAAAAAGATTCAAAATGTTTTTTGGATCGGGTCTCATGTTGAATAACCACTTTTTAAACCCTCACAGTGACCAAAATTGCCATTTTTACAGAGTTTTGCTTACTCAAAATCTTCAATTTTGACCAATTTCAGGCACAGAAATGACTTTAAACACACTTATTTTAGTTGAAAAAGTAATAATTCACATCCAACCGTTATTTAAAGTCAAAAGATTAAATGTTAAAATTTCATCAATATTGACCATTTTTTCAACGTTCGACTGGTCCGGGGTCATCGTTTTTCATCAGAAAATTGATTTTTTGGACTCTACCAAAAATGATTCAAAATGTCATTTGGATCGGGCCTCATGTTGAATAACCACTTTTTAAACCCTCACAGTGACCAAAATTGCCATTTTTACAGAGTTTTGCTTACTCAAAATCTTAAATTTTGACCAATTTCAGGCACAGAAATGACTTTAAACACACTTATTTTAGTTGAAAAAGTAATAATTCACATCCAACCGTCATTTAAAGTCAAAAAATTAAATGTTAAAATTTCATCAATATTGACCATTTTTACAACGTTCGACTGGTCCGGGGTCATCGTTTTTCATCAGAAAATTGATTTTTTGGACTCTACCAAAAATGATTCAAAATGTCATTTGGATCGGGCCTCATGTTGAATAACCACTTTTTAAACCCTCACAGTGACCAAAATTGCCATTTTTACAGAGTTTTGCTTACTCAAAATCTTCAATTTTGACCAATTTCAGGCACAGAAATGACTTTAAACACACTTATTTTAGTTGAAAAAGTAATAATTCACATCCAACCGTCATTTAAAGTCAAAAGATTAAATGTTAAAATTTCATCAATATTGACCATTTTTTCAACGTTCGACTGGTCCGGGGTCATCGTTTTTCATCAGAAAATTGATTTTTTGGACTCTACCAAAAATGATTCAAAATGTCATTTGGATCGGGCCTCATGTTGAATAACCACTTTTTAAACCCTCACAGTGACCAAAATTGCCATTTTTACAGAGTTTTGCTTACTCAGAATCTTCAATTTTGACCAATTTCAGGCACAGAAATGACTTTAAACACACTTATTTTAGTTGAAAAAGTAATAATTCACATCCAACCGTCATTTAAAGTCAAAAGATTAAATGTTAAAATTTCATCAATATTGACCATTTTTACAATGTTCGACTGGTCCGGGGTCATCGTTTTTCATCAGAAAATTGATTTTTTGGACTCTACCAAAAATGATTCAAAATGTCATTTGGATCGGGCCTCATGTTGAATAACCACTTTTTAAACCCTCACAGTGACCAAAATTGCCATTTTTACAGAGTTTTGCTTACTCAAAATCTTCAATTTTGACCAATTTCAGGCACAGAAATGACTTTAAACACACTTATTTTAGTTGAAAAAGTAATAATTCACATCCAACCGTCATTTAAAGTCAAAAGATTAAATGTTAAAATTTCATCAATATTGACCATTTTTTCAACGTTCGACTGGTCCGGGGTCATAGTTTTTCATCAGAAAATTGATTTTTTGGACTCTACCAAAAATGATTCAAAATGTCATTTGGATCGGGCCTCATGTTGAATAACCACTTTTTAAACCCTCACAGTGACCAAAATTGCCATTTTTACAGAGTTTTGCTTACTCAAAATCTTCAATTTTGACAAATTTCAGGCACAGAAATGACTTTAAACACACTTATTTTAGTTGAAAAAGCAAGAATTCACATCCAACCGTCATTTAAAGTCAAAAGATTAAATGTTAAAATTTCATCAATATTGACCATTTTTTCAACGTTCGACTGGTCCGGGGTCATCGTTTTTCATCAGAAAATGGATTTTTTGGACTCTACCAAAAAAGATTCAAAATGTTTTTTGGATCGGGTCTCATGTTGAATAACCACTTTTTAAACCCTCACAGTGACCAAAATTGCCATTTTTACAGAGTTTTGCTTACTCAAAATCTTCAATTTTGACCAATTTCAGGCACAGAAATGACTTTAAACACACTTATTTTAGTTGAAAAAGTAATAATTCACATCCAACCGTTATTTAAAGTCAAAAGATTAAATGTTAAAATTTCATCAATATTGACCATTTTTTCAACGTTCGACTGGTCCGGGGTCATCGTTTTTCATCAGAAAATTGATTTTTTGGACTCTACCAAAAATGATTCAAAATGTCATTTGGATCGGGCCTCATGTTGAATAACCACTTTTTAAACCCTCACAGTGACCAAAATTGCCATTTTTACAGAGTTTTGCTTACTCAAAATCTTAAATTTTGACCAATTTCAGGCACAGAAATGACTTTAAACACACTTATTTTAGTTGAAAAAGTAATAATTCACATCCAACCGTCATTTAAAGTCAAAAGATTAAATGTTAAAATTTCATCAATATTGACCATTTTTTCAACGTTCGACTGGTCCGGGGTCATCGTTTTTCATCAGAAAATTGATTTTTTGGACTCTACCAAAAATGATTCAAAATGTCATTTGGATCGGGCCTCATGTTGAATAACCACTTTTTAAACCCTCACAGTGACCAAAATTGCCATTTTTACAGAGTTTTGCTTACTCAAAATCTTCAATTTTGACCAATTTCAGGCACAGAAATGACTTTAAACACACTTATTTTAGTTGAAAAAGTAATAATTCACATCCAACCGTCATTTAAAGTCAAAAGATTAAATGTTAAAATTTCATCAATATTGACCATTTTTTCAACGTTCGACTGGTCCGGGGTCATCGTTTTTCATCAGAAAATTGATTTTTTGGACTCTACCAAAAATGATTCAAAATGTCATTTGGATCGGGCCTCATGTTGAATAACCACTTTTTAAACCCTCACAGTGACCAAAATTGCCATTTTTACAGAGTTTTGCTTACTCAGAATCTTCAATTTTGACCAATTTCAGGCACAGAAATGACTTTAAACACACTTATTTTAGTTGAAAAAGTAATAATTCACATCCAACCGTCATTTAAAGTCAAAAGATTAAATGTTAAAATTTCATCAATATTGACCATTTTTACAATGTTCGACTGGTCCGGGGTCATCGTTTTTCATCAGAAAATTGATTTTTTGGACTCTACCAAAAATGATTCAAAATGTCATTTGGATCGGGCCTCATGTTGAATAACCACTTTTTAAACCCTCACAGTGACCAAAATTGCCATTTTTACAGAGTTTTGCTTACTCAAAATCTTCAATTTTGACCAATTTCAGGCACAGAAATGACTTTAAACACACTTATTTTAGTTGAAAAAGTAATAATTCACATCCAACCGTCATTTAAAGTCAAAAGATTAAATGTTAAAATTTCATCAATATTGACCATTTTTTCAACGTTCGACTGGTCCGGGGTCATCGTTTTTCATCAGAAAATTGATTTTTTGGACTCTACCAAAAATGATTCAAAATGTCATTTGGATCGGGCCTCATGTTGAATAACCACTTTTTAAACCCTCACAATGACCAAAATTGCCATTTTTACAGAGTTTTGCTTACTCAAAATCTTCAATTTTGACCAATTTCAGGCACAGAAATGACTTTAAACACACTTATTTTAGTTGAAAAAGTAATAATTCACATCCAACCGTTATTTAAAGTCAAAAGATTAAATGTTAAAATTTCATCAATATTGACCATTTTTTCAACGTTCGACTGGTCCGGGGTCATCGTTTTTCATCAGAAAATGGATTTTTTGGACTCTACCAAAAAAGATTCAAAATGTTTTTTGGATCGGGTCTCATGTTGAATAACCACTTTTTAAACCCTCACAGTGACCAAAATTGCCATTTTTACAGAGTTTTGCTTACTCAAAATCTTCAATTTTGACCAATTTCAGGCACAGAAATGACTTTAAACACACTTATTTTAGTTGAAAAAGTAATAATTCACATCCAACCGTTATTTAAAGTCAAAAGATTAAATGTTAAAATTTCATCAATATTGACCATTTTTTCAACGTTCGACTGGTCCGGGGTCATCGTTTTTCATCAGAAAATTGATTTTTTGGACTCTACCAAAAATGATTCAAAATGTCATTTGGATCGGGCCTCATGTTGAATAACCACTTTTTAAACCCTCACAGTGACCAAAATTGCCATTTTTACAGAGTTTTGCTTACTCAAAATCTTAAATTTTGACCAATTTCAGGCACAGAAATGACTTTAAACACACTTATTTTAGTTGAAAAAGTAATAATTCACATCCAACCGTCATT
This sequence comes from Lissotriton vulgaris, assembly GCF_964263255.1. Lineage (NCBI taxonomy): Eukaryota > Metazoa > Chordata > Amphibia > Caudata > Salamandridae > Lissotriton > Lissotriton vulgaris. The sequence continues at coordinate 15,020 of NW_028247452.1, read as the reverse complement.
TAAAGTCAAAAGATTAAATGTTAAAATTTCATCAATATTGACCATTTTTTCAACGTTCGACTGGTCCGGGGTCATCGTTTTTCATCAGAAAATTGATTTTTTGGACTCTACCAAAAATGATTCAAAATGTCATTTGGATCGGGCCTCATGTTGAATAACCACTTTTTAAACCCTCACAGTGACCAAAATTGCCATTTTTACAGAGTTTTGCTTACTCAAAATCTTCAATTTTGACCAATTTCAGGCACAGAAATGACTTTAAACACACTTATTTTAGTTGAAAAAGTAATAATTCACATCCAACCGTCATTTAAAGTCAAAAGATTAAATGTTAAAATTTCATCAATATTGACCATTTTTTCAACGTTCGACTGGTCCGGGGTCATCGTTTTTCATCAGAAAATTGATTTTTTGGACTCTACCAAAAATGATTCAAAATGTCATTTGGATCGGGCCTCATGTTGAATAACCACTTTTTAAACCCTCACAGTGACCAAAATTGCCATTTTTACAGAGTTTTGCTTACTCAGAATCTTCAATTTTGACCAATTTCAGGCACAGAAATGACTTTAAACACACTTATTTTAGTTGAAAAAGTAATAATTCACATCCAACCGTCATTTAAAGTCAAAAGATTAAATGTTAAAATTTCATCAATATTGACCATTTTTACAATGTTCGACTGGTCCGGGGTCATCGTTTTTCATCAGAAAATTGATTTTTTGGACTCTACCAAAAATGATTCAAAATGTCATTTGGATCGGGCCTCATGTTGAATAACCACTTTTTAAACCCTCACAGTGACCAAAATTGCCATTTTTACAGAGTTTTGCTTACTCAAAATCTTCAATTTTGACCAATTTCAGGCACAGAAATGACTTTAAACACACTTATTTTAGTTGAAAAAGTAATAATTCACATCCAACCGTCATTTAAAGTCAAAAGATTAAATGTTAAAATTTCATCAATATTGACCATTTTTTCAACGTTCGACTGGTCCGGGGTCATCGTTTTTCATCAGAAAATTGATTTTTTGGACTCTACCAAAAATGATTCAAAATGTCATTTGGATCGGGCCTCATGTTGAATAACCACTTTTTAAACCCTCACAATGACCAAAATTGCCATTTTTACAGAGTTTTGCTTACTCAAAATCTTCAATTTTGACCAATTTCAGGCACAGAAATGACTTTAAACACACTTATTTTAGTTGAAAAAGTAATAATTCACATCCAACCGTTATTTAAAGTCAAAAGATTAAATGTTAAAATTTCATCAATATTGACCATTTTTTCAACGTTCGACTGGTCCGGGGTCATCGTTTTTCATCAGAAAATTGATTTTTTGGACTCTACCAAAAATGATTCAAAATGTCATTTGGATCGGGCCTCATGTTGAATAACCACTTTTTAAACTCTCACAGTGACCAAAATTGCCATTTTTACAGAGTTTTGCTTACTCAAAATCTTAAATTTTGACCAATTTCAGGCACAGAAATGACTTTAAACACACTTATTTTAGTTGAAAAAGTAATAATTCACATCCAACCGTCATTTAAAGTCAAAAGATTAAATGTTAAAATTTCATCAATATTGACCATTTTTTCAACGTTCGACTGGTCCGGGGTCATCGTTTTTCATCAGAAAATGGATTTTTTGGACTCTACCAAAAAAGATTCAAAATGTTTTTTGGATCGGGTCTCATGTTGAATAACCACTTTTTAAACCCTCACAGTGACCAAAATTGCCATTTTTACAGAGTTTTGCTTACTCAAAATCTTCAATTTTGACCAATTTCAGGCACAGAAATGACTTTAAACACACTTATTTTAGTTGAAAAAGTAATAATTCACATCCAACCGTTATTTAAAGTCAAAAGATTAAATGTTAAAATTTCATCAATATTGACCATTTTTTCAACGTTCGACTGGTCCGGGGTCATCGTTTTTCATCAGAAAATTGATTTTTTGGACTCTACCAAAAATGATTCAAAATGTCATTTGGATCGGGCCTCATGTTGAATAACCACTTTTTAAACCCTCACAGTGACCAAAATTGCCATTTTTACAGAGTTTTGCTTACTCAAAATCTTAAATTTTGACCAATTTCAGGCACAGAAATGACTTTAAACACACTTATTTTAGTTGAAAAAGTAATAATTCACATCCAACCGTCATTTAAAGTCAAAAAATTAAATGTTAAAATTTCATCAATATTGACCATTTTTACAACGTTCGACTGGTCCGGGGTCATCGTTTTTCATCAGAAAATTGATTTTTTGGACTCTACCAAAAATGATTCAAAATGTCATTTGGATCGGGCCTCATGTTGAATAACCACTTTTTAAACCCTCACAGTGACCAAAATTGCCATTTTTACAGAGTTTTGCTTACTCAAAATCTTCAATTTTGACCAATTTCAGGCACAGAAATGACTTTAAACACACTTATTTTAGTTGAAAAAGTAATAATTCACATCCAACCGTCATTTAAAGTCAAAAGATTAAATGTTAAAATTTCATCAATATTGACCATTTTTTCAACGTTCGACTGGTCCGGGGTCATCGTTTTTCATCAGAAAATTGATTTTTTGGACTCTACCAAAAATGATTCAAAATGTCATTTGGATCGGGCCTCATGTTGAATAACCACTTTTTAAACCCTCACAGTGACCAAAATTGCCATTTTTACAGAGTTTTGCTTACTCAGAATCTTCAATTTTGACCAATTTCAGGCACAGAAATGACTTTAAACACACTTATTTTAGTTGAAAAAGTAATAATTCACATCCAACCGTCATTTAAAGTCAAAAGATTAAATGTTAAAATTTCATCAATATTGACCATTTTTACAATGTTCGACTGGTCCGGGGTCATCGTTTTTCATCAGAAAATTGATTTTTTGGACTCTACCAAAAATGATTCAAAATGTCATTTGGATCGGGCCTCATGTTGAATAACCACTTTTTAAACCCTCACAGTGACCAAAATTGCCATTTTTACAGAGTTTTGCTTACTCAAAATCTTCAATTTTGACCAATTTCAGGCACAGAAATGACTTTAAACACACTTATTTTAGTTGAAAAAGTAATAATTCACATCCAACCGTCATTTAAAGTCAAAAGATTAAATGTTAAAATTTCATCAATATTGACCATTTTTTCAACGTTCGACTGGTCCGGGGTCATAGTTTTTCATCAGAAAATTGATTTTTTGGACTCTACCAAAAATGATTCAAAATGTCATTTGGATCGGGCCTCATGTTGAATAACCACTTTTTAAACCCTCACAGTGACCAAAATTGCCATTTTTACAGAGTTTTGCTTACTCAAAATCTTCAATTTTGACAAATTTCAGGCACAGAAATGACTTTAAACACACTTATTTTAGTTGAAAAAGCAAGAATTCACATCCAACCGTCATTTAAAGTCAAAAGATTAAATGTTAAAATTTCATCAATATTGACCATTTTTTCAACGTTCGACTGGTCCGGGGTCATCGTTTTTCATCAGAAAATGGATTTTTTGGACTCTACCAAAAAAGATTCAAAATGTTTTTTGGATCGGGTCTCATGTTGAATAACCACTTTTTAAACCCTCACAGTGACCAAAATTGCCATTTTTACAGAGTTTTGCTTACTCAAAATCTTCAATTTTGACCAATTTCAGGCACAGAAATGACTTTAAACACACTTATTTTAGTTGAAAAAGTAATAATTCACATCCAACCGTTATTTAAAGTCAAAAGATTAAATGTTAAAATTTCATCAATATTGACCATTTTTTCAACGTTCGACTGGTCCGGGGTCATCGTTTTTCATCAGAAAATTGATTTTTTGGACTCTACCAAAAATGATTCAAAATGTCATTTGGATCGGGCCTCATGTTGAATAACCACTTTTTAAACCCTCACAGTGACCAAAATTGCCATTTTTACAGAGTTTTGCTTACTCAAAATCTTAAATTTTGACCAATTTCAGGCACAGAAATGACTTTAAACACACTTATTTTAGTTGAAAAAGTAATAATTCACATCCAACCGTCATTTAAAGTCAAAAGATTAAATGTTAAAATTTCATCAATATTGACCATTTTTTCAACGTTCGACTGGTCCGGGGTCATCGTTTTTCATCAGAAAATTGATTTTTTGGACTCTACCAAAAATGATTCAAAATGTCATTTGGATCGGGCCTCATGTTGAATAACCACTTTTTAAACCCTCACAGTGACCAAAATTGCCATTTTTACAGAGTTTTGCTTACTCAAAATCTTCAATTTTGACCAATTTCAGGCACAGAAATGACTTTAAACACACTTATTTTAGTTGAAAAAGTAATAATTCACATCCAACCGTCATTTAAAGTCAAAAGATTAAATGTTAAAATTTCATCAATATTGACCATTTTTTCAACGTTCGACTGGTCCGGGGTCATCGTTTTTCATCAGAAAATTGATTTTTTGGACTCTACCAAAAATGATTCAAAATGTCATTTGGATCGGGCCTCATGTTGAATAACCACTTTTTAAACCCTCACAGTGACCAAAATTGCCATTTTTACAGAGTTTTGCTTACTCAGAATCTTCAATTTTGACCAATTTCAGGCACAGAAATGACTTTAAACACACTTATTTTAGTTGAAAAAGTAATAATTCACATCCAACCGTCATTTAAAGTCAAAAGATTAAATGTTAAAATTTCATCAATATTGACCATTTTTACAATGTTCGACTGGTCCGGGGTCATCGTTTTTCATCAGAAAATTGATTTTTTGGACTCTACCAAAAATGATTCAAAATGTCATTTGGATCGGGCCTCATGTTGAATAACCACTTTTTAAACCCTCACAGTGACCAAAATTGCCATTTTTACAGAGTTTTGCTTACTCAAAATCTTCAATTTTGACCAATTTCAGGCACAGAAATGACTTTAAACACACTTATTTTAGTTGAAAAAGTAATAATTCACATCCAACCGTCATTTAAAGTCAAAAGATTAAATGTTAAAATTTCATCAATATTGACCATTTTTTCAACGTTCGACTGGTCCGGGGTCATCGTTTTTCATCAGAAAATTGATTTTTTGGACTCTACCAAAAATGATTCAAAATGTCATTTGGATCGGGCCTCATGTTGAATAACCACTTTTTAAACCCTCACAATGACCAAAATTGCCATTTTTACAGAGTTTTGCTTACTCAAAATCTTCAATTTTGACCAATTTCAGGCACAGAAATGACTTTAAACACACTTATTTTAGTTGAAAAAGTAATAATTCACATCCAACCGTTATTTAAAGTCAAAAGATTAAATGTTAAAATTTCATCAATATTGACCATTTTTTCAACGTTCGACTGGTCCGGGGTCATCGTTTTTCATCAGAAAATTGATTTTTTGGACTCTACCAAAAATGATTCAAAATGTCATTTGGATCGGGCCTCATGTTGAATAACCACTTTTTAAACTCTCACAGTGACCAAAATTGCCATTTTTACAGAGTTTTGCTTACTCAAAATCTTAAATTTTGACCAATTTCAGGCACAGAAATGACTTTAAACACACTTATTTTAGTTGAAAAAGTAATAATTCACATCCAACCGTCATTTAAAGTCAAAAGATTAAATGTTAAAATTTCATCAATATTGACCATTTTTTCAACGTTCGACTGGTCCGGGGTCATCGTTTTTCATCAGAAAATTGATTTTTTGGACTCTACCAAAAATGATTCAAAATGTCATTTGGATCGGGCCTCATGTTGAATAACCACTTTTTAAACCCTCACAGTGACCAAAATTGCCATTTTTACAGAGTTTTGCTTACTCAAAATCTTCAATTTTGACCAATTTCAGGCACAGAAATGACTTTAAACACACTTATTTTAGTTGAAAAAGTAATAATTCACATCCAACCGTCATTTAAAGTCAAAAGATTAAATGTTAAAATTTCATCAATATTGACCATTTTTTCAACGTTCGACTGGTCCGGGGTCATCGTTTTTCATCAGAAAATAGATTTTTTGGACTCTACCAAAAATGATTCAAAATGTCATTTGGATCGGGCCTCATGTTGAATAACCACTTTTTAAACCCTCACAGTGACCAAAATTGCCATTTTTACAGAGTTTTGCTTACTCAGAATCTTCAATTTTGACCAATTTCAGGCACAGAAATGACTTTAAACACACTTATTTTAGTTGAAAAAGTAATAATTCACATCCAACCGTCATTTAAAGTCAAAAGATTAAATGTTAAAATTTCATCAATATTGACCATTTTTACAACGTTCGACTGGTCCGGGGTCATCGTTTTTCATCAGAAAATTGATTTTTTGGACTCTACCAAAAATGATTCAAAATGTCATTTGGATCGGGCCTCATTTTGAATAACCACTTTTTAAACCCTCACAGTGACCAAAATTGCCATTTTTACAGAGTTTTGCTTACTCAAAATCTTCAATTTTGACCAATTTCAGGCACAGAAATGACTTTAAACACACTTATTTTAGTTGAAAAAGTAATAATTCACATCCAACCGTCATTTAAAGTCAAAAGATTAAATGTTAAAATTTCATCAATATTGACCATTTTTACAACGTTCGACTGGTCCGGGGTCATCGTTTTTCATCAGAAAATTGATTTTTTGGACTCTACCAAAAATGATTCAAAATGTCATTTGGATCGGGCCTCATGTTGAATAACCACTTTTTAAACCCTCACAGTGACCAAAATTGCAATTTTTACAGAGTTTTGCTTACTCAAAATCTTCAATTTTGACCAATTTCAGGCACAGAAATGACTTTAAACACACTTATTTTAGTTGAAAAAGTAATAATTCACATCCAACCGTCATTTAAAGTCAAAAGATTAAATGTTAAAATTTCATCAATATTGACCATTTTTTCAACGTTTCGACTGGTCCGGGGTCATCGTTTTTCATCAGAAAATTGATTTTTTGGACTCTACCAAAAATGATTCAAAATGTCATTTGGATCTGGCCTCATGTTGAATAACCACTTTTTAAACCCTCACAGTGACCAAAATTGCCATTTTTACAGAGTTTTGCTTACTCAAAATCTTAAATTTTGACCAATTTCAGGCACAGAAATGACTTTAAACACACTTATTTTAGTTGAAAAAGTAATAATTCACATCCAACCGTCATTTAAAGTCAAAAGATTAAATGTAAAAATTTCATCAATATTGACCATTTTTTCAACATTCGACTGGTCCGGGGTCATCGTTTTTCATCAGAAAATTGATTTTTTGGACTCTACCAAAAATGATTCAATATGTCATTTGGATCGGGCCTCATGTTGAATAACCACTTTTTAAACCCTCACAGTGACCAAAATTGCCATTTTTACAGAGTTTTGCTTACTCAAAATCTTCAATTTTGACAAATTTCAGGCACAGAAATGACTTTAAACACACTTATTTTAGTTGAAAAAGTAAGAATTCACATCCAACCGTCATTTAAAGTCAAAAGATTAAATGTTAAAATTTCATCAATATTGACCATTTTTTCAACGTTCGACTGGTCCGGGGTCATCGTTTTTCATCAGAAAATGGATTTTTTGGACTCTACCAAAAAAGATTCAAAATGTTTTTTGGATCGGGTCTCATGTTGAATAACCACTTTTTAAACCCTCACAGTGACCAAAATTGCCATTTTTACAGAGTTTTGCTTACTCAAAATCTTCAATTTTGACCAATTTCAGGCACAGAAATGACTTTAAACACACTTATTTTAGTTGAAAAAGTAATAATTCACATCCAACCGTTATTTAAAGTCAAAAGATTAAATGTTAAAATTTCATCAATATTGACCATTTTTTCAACGTTCGACTGGTCCGGGGTCATCGTTTTTCATCAGAAAATTGATTTTTTGGACTCTACCAAAAATGATTCAAAATGTCATTTGGATCGGGCCTCATGTTGAATAACCACTTTTTAAACCCTCACAGTGACCAAAATTGCCATTTTTACAGAGTTTTGCTTCCTCAAAATCTTCAATTTTGACAAATTTCAGGCACAGAAATGACTTTAAACACACTTATTTTAGTTGAAAAAGTAAGAATTCACATCCAACCGTCATTTAAAGTCAAAAGATTAAATGTAAAAATTTCATCAATATTGACCATTTTTTCAACGTTCGACTGGTCCGGGGTCATCGTTTTTCATCAGAAAATGGATTTTTTGGACTCTACCAAAAAAGATTCAAAATGTTTTTTGGATCGGGTCTCATGTTGAATAACCACTTTTTAAACCCTCACAGTGACCAAAATTGCCATTTTTACAGTGTTTTGCTTACTCAAAATCTTCAATTTTGACCAATTTCAGGCACAGAAATGACTTTAAACACACTTATTTTAGTTGAAAAAGTAATAATTCACATCCAACCGTCATTTAAAGTCAAAAGATTAAATGTTAAAATTTCATCAATATTGACCATTTTTACAACGTTCGACTGGTCCGGGGTCATCGTTTTTCATCAGAAAATTGATTTTTTGGACTCTACCAAAAATGATTCAAAATGTCATTTGGATCGGGCCTCATGTTGAATAACCACTTTTTAAACCCTCACAGTGACCAAAATTGCCATTTTTACAGAGTTTTGCTTACTCAGAATCTTCAATTTTGACCAATTTCAGGCACAGAAATGACTTTAAACACACTTATTTTAGTTGAAAAAGTAATAATTCACATCCAACCGTCATTTAAAGTCAAAAGATTAAATGTTAAAATTTCATCAATATTGACCATTTTTACAACGTTCGACTGGTCCGGGGTCATCGTTTTTCATCAGAAAATTGATTTTTTGGACTCTACCAAAAATGATTCAAAATGTCATTTGGATCGGGCCTCATTTTGAATAACCACTTTTTAAACCCTCACAGTGACCAAAATTGCCATTTTTACAGAGTTTTGCTTACTCAAAATCTTCAATTTTGACCAATTTCAGGCACAGAAATGACTTTAAACACACTTATTTTAGTTGAAAAAGTAATAATTCACATCCAACCGTCATTTAAAGTCAAAAGATTAAATGTTAAAATTTCATCAATATTGACCATTTTTACAACGTTCGACTGGTCCGGGGTCATCGTTTTTCATCAGAAAATTGATTTTTTGGACTCTACCAAAAATGATTCAAAATGTCATTTGGATCGGGCCTCATGTTGAATAACCACTTTTTAAACCCTCACAGTGACCAAAATTGCAATTTTTACAGAGTTTTGCTTACTCAGAATCTTCAATTTTGACCAATTTCAGGCACAGAAATGACTTTAAACACACTTATTTTAGTTGAAAAAGTAATAATTCACATCCAACCGTCATTTAAAGTCAAAAGATTAAATGTTAAAATTTCATCAATATTGACCATTTTTACAATGTTCGACTGGTCCGGGGTCATCGTTTTTCATCAGAAAATTGATTTTTTGGACTCTACCAAAAATGATTCAAAATGTCATTTGGATCGGGCCTCATGTTGAATAACCACTTTTTAAACCCTCACAGTGACCAAAATTGCCATTTTTACAGAGTTTTGCTTACTCAAAATCTTCAATTTTGACCAATTTCAGGCACAGAAATGACTTTAAACACACTTATTTTAGTTGAAAAAGTAATAATTCACATCCAACGGTCATTTAAAGTCAAAAGATTAAATGTTAAAATTTCATCAATATTGACCATTTTTTCAACGTTCGACTGGTCCGGGGTCATCGTTTTTCATCAGAAAATTGATTTTTTGGACTCTACCAAAAATGATTCAAAATGTCATTTGGATCGGGCCTCATGTTGAATAACCACTTTTTAAACCCTCACAATGACCAAAATTGCCATTTTTACAGAGTTTTGCTTACTCAAAATCTTCAATTTTGACCAATTTCAGGCACAGAAATGACTTTAAACACACTTATTTTAGTTGAAAAAGTAATAATTCACATCCAACCGTTATTTAAAGTCAAAAGATTAAATGTTAAAATTTCATCAATATTGACCATTTTTTCAACGTTCGACTGGTCCGGGGTCATCGTTTTTCATCAGAAAATGGATTTTTTGGACTCTACCAAAAAAGATTCAAAATGTTTTTTGGATCGGGTCTCATGTTGAATAACCACTTTTTAAACTCTCACAGTGACCAAAATTGCCATTTTTACAGTGTTTTGCTTACTCAAAATCTTCAATTTTGACCAATTTCAGGCACAGAAATGACTTTAAACACACTTATTTTAGTTGAAAAAGTAATAATTCACATCCAACCGTTATTTAAAGTCAAAAGATTAAATGTTAAAATTTCATCAATATTGACCATTTTTTCAACGTTCGACTGGTCCGGGGTCATCGTTTTTCATCAGAAAATTGATTTTTTGGACTCTACCAAAAATGATTCAAAATGTCATTTGGATCGGGCCTCATGTTGAATAACAAATTTTTAAACCCTCACAGTGACCAAAATTGCCATTTTTACAGAGTTTTGCTTACTCAAAATCTTCAATTTTGACCAATTTCAGGCACAGAAATGACTTTAAACACACTTATTTTAGTTGAAAAAGTAATAATTCACATCCAACCGTTATTTAAAGTCAAAAGATTAAATGTTAAAATGTCATCAATGTTGACCATTTTTTCAACGTTCGACTGGTCCGGGGTCATCGTTTTTCATCAGAAAATTGATTTTTTGGACTCTACCAAAAATGATTCAAAATGTCATTTGGATCGGGCCTCATGTTGAATAACCACTTTTTAAACCCTCACAGTGACCAAAATTGCCATTTTTACAGAGTTTTGCTTACTCAAAATCTTAAATTTTGACCAATTTCAGGCACAGAAATGACTTTAAACACACTTATTTTAGTTGAAAAAGTAATAATTCACATCCAACCGTCATTTAAAGTCAAAAGATTAAATGTTAAAATTTCATCAATATTGACCATTTTTACAACGTTCGACTAGTCCGGGGTCATCGTTTTTCATCAGAAAATTGATTTTTTGGACTCTACCAAAAATGATTCAAAATGTCATTTGGATCGGGCCTCATGTTGAATAACCACTTTTTAAACCCTCACAGTGACCAAAATTGCCATTTTTACAGAGTTTTGCTTACTCAAAATCTTCAATTTTGACCAATTTCAGGCACAGAAATGACTTTAAACACACTTATTTTAGTTGAAAAAGTAATAATTCACATCCAACCGTCATTTAAAGTCAAAAGATTAAATGTTAAAATTTCATCAATATTGACCATTTTTTCAACGTTCGACTGGTCCGGGGTCATCGTTTTTCATCAGAAAATTGATTTTTTGGACTCTACCAAAAATGATTCAAAATGTCATTTGGATCGGGCCTCATGTTGAATAACCACTTTTTAAACCCTCACAGTGACCAAAATTGCCATTTTTACAGAGTTTTGCTTACTCAAAATCTTAAATTTTGACCAATTTCAGGCACAGAAATGACTTTAAACACACTTATTTTAGTTGAAAAAGTAATAATTCACATCCAACCGTCATTTAAAGTCAAAAGATTAAATGTTAAAATTTCATCAATATTGACCATTTTTTCAACGTTCGACTGGTCCGGGGTCATCGTTTTTCATCAGAAAATTGATTTTTTGGACTCTACCAAAAATGATTCAAAATGTCATTTGGATCGGGCCTCATGTTGAATAACCACTTTTTAAACCCTCACAGTGACCAAAATTGCCATTTTTACAGAGTTTTGCTTACTCAGAATCTTCAATTTTGACCAATTTCAGGCACAGAAATGACTTTAAACACACTTATTTTAGTTGAAAAAGTAAGAATTCACATCCAACCGTCATTTAAAGTCAAAAGATTAAATGTTAAAATTTCATCAATATTGACCATTTTTTCAACGTTCGACTGGTCCGGGGTCATTGTTTTTCATCAGAAAATGGATTTTTTGGACTCTACCAAAAATGATTCAAAATTTCATTTGGATCGGGCCTCATGTTGAATAACCACTTTTTAAACCCTCACAGTGACCAAAATTGCCATTTTTACAGAGTTTTGCTTACTCAAAATCTTAAATTTTGACCAATTTCAGGCACAGAAATGACTTTAAACACACTTATTTTAGTTGAAAAAGTAATAATTCACATCCAACCGTCATTTAAAGTCAAAAGATTAAATGTAAAAATTTCATCAATATTGACCATTTTTTCAACGTTCGACTGGTCCGGGGTCATCGTTTTTCATCAGAAAATTGATTTTTTGGACTCTACCAAAAATGATTCAAAATGTCATTTGGATCGGGCCTCATGTTGAATAACCACTTTTTAAACCCTCACAGTGACCAAAAATTGCCATTTTTTCAGAGTTTTGCTTACTCAAAATCTTCAATTTTGACCAATTTCAGGCACAGAAATGACTTTAAACACACTTATTTTAGTTGAAAAAGTAATAATTCACATCCAACCGTCATTTAAAGTCAAAAGATTAAATGTTAAAATTTCATCAATATTGACCATTTTTTCAACGTTCGACTGGTCCGGGGTCATCGTTTTTCATCAGAAAATGGATTTTTTGGACTCTACCAAAAAAGATTCAAAATGTTTTTTGGATCGGGTCTCATGTTGAATAACCACTTTTTAAACCCTCACAGTGACCAAAATTGCCATTTTTACAGAGTTTTGCTTACTCAAAATCTTAAATTTTGACCAATTTCAGGCACAGAAATGACTTTAAACACACTTATTTTAGTTGAAAAAGTAATAATTCACATCCAACCGTCATTTAAAGTCAAAAGATTAAATGTTAAAATTTCATCAATATTGACCATTTTTTCAACGTTCGACTGGTCCGGGGTCATCGTTTTTCATCAGAAAATTGATTTTTTGGACTCTACCAAAAATTATTCAAAATGTCATTTGGATCGGGCCTCATGTTGAATAACCACTTTTTAAACCCTCACAGTGACCAAAATTGCCATTTTTACAGAGTTTTGCTTACTCAAAATCTTCAATTTTGACAAATTTCAGGCACAGAAATGACTTTAAACACACTTATTTTAGTTGAAAAAGTAAGAATTCACATCCAACCGTCATTTAAAGTCAAAAGATTAAATGTTAAAATTTCATCAATATTGACCATTTTTTCAACGTTCGACTGGTCCGGGGTCATCGTTTTTCATCAGAAAATTGATTTTTTGGACTCTACCAAAAAAGATTCAAAATGTCTTTTGGATCGGGTCTCATGTTGAATAACCACTTTTTAAACCCTCACAGTGACCAAAATTGCCATTTTTACAGAGTTTTGCTTACTCAAAATCTTCAATTTTGACCACTTTCAGGCACAGAAATGACTTTAAACACACTTATTTTAGTTGAAAAAGTAATAATTCACATCCAACCGTCATTTAAAGTCAAAAGATTAAATGTAAAAATTTCATCAATATTGACCATTTTTTCAATGTTCGACTGGTCCGGGGTCATCGTTTTTCATCAGAAAATTGATTTTTTGGACTCTACCAAAAATGATTCAAAATGTCATTTGGATCGGGCCTCATGTTGAATAACCACTTTTTAAACCCTCACAGTGACCAAAATTGCCATTTTTACAGAGTTTTGCTTACTCAAAATCTTAAATTTTGACCAATTTCAGGCACAGAAATGACTTTAAACACACTTATTTTAGTTGAAAAAGTAATAATTCACATCCAACCGTCATTTAAAGTCAAAAGATTAAATGTAAAAATTTCATCAATATTGACCATTTTTTCAACGTTCGACTGGTCCGGGGTCATCGTTTTTCATCAGAAAATTGATTTTTTGGACTCTACCAAAAATGATTCAAAATGTCATTTGGATCGGGCCTCATGTTGAATAACCACTTTTTAAACCCTCACAGTGACCAAAATTGCCATTTTTACAGAGTTTTGCTTACTCAAAATCTTCAATTTTGACAAATTTCAGGCACAGAAATGACTTTAAACACACTTATTTTAGTTGAAAAAGTAAGAATTCACATCCAACCGTTATTTAAAGTCAAAAGATTAAATGTTAAAATTTCATCAATATTGACCATTTTTTCAACGTTCGACTGGTCCGGGGTCATCGTTTTTCATCAGAAAATTGATTTTTTGGACTCTACCAAAAATGATTCAAAATGTCATTTGGATCGGGCCTCATGTTGAATAACCACTTTTTAAACCCTCACAGTGACCAAAATTGCCATTTTTACAGAGTTTTGCTTACTCAAAATCTTCAATTTTGACCACTTTCAGGCACAGAAATGACTTTAAACACACTTATTTTAGTTGAAAAAGTAATAATTCACATCCAACCGTCATTTAAAGTCAAAAGATTAAATGTAAAAATTTCATCAATATTGACCATTTTTTCAACGTTGGACTGGTCCGGGGTCATCGTTTTTCATCAGAAAATTGATTTTTTGGACTCTACCAAAAATGATTCAAAATGTCATTTGGATCGGGCCTCATGTTGAATAACCACTTTTTAAACCCTCACAGTGACCAAAATTGCCATTTTTACAGAGTTTTGCTTACTCAAAATCTTAAATTTTGACCAATTTCAGTTATGTTATGTTATTTATTTGTTAAAGCGCAAACAGCTGCCCCAGCAACGGAGTGTCCCGGCGCTGACCTAACCAGTACCTGAGGGGGGGGGGAACCAGCGAAGGGATTAGATGACAGAGAAAAGATGGGTTTTGAGTGCTTTTCGGAAAGCAATCAGATTGGTTAGGGCACGGATATGCGGAGGTAGGGAGTTCCATAGCTTAGCTCCTAAGACCTTAAAGGAACGTCCACCCTGTCTACAGAGCTTAGTTCGGGGGACCATCACGAGGTGTTGTCCCTGAGAACGCAGGTTGCGCTGGGGCGTGTATGGTACCAGGAGCGGGCGCAGGAGTTCAGGGCAGTCAGAATTGAGAATTTTAAATGCCATAGTCAGGGTTTTAAATTGGATCCGAGATTCGATTGGCAGCCAGTGCAAATTGCGAATGGTGGCTCTGGCAGAGCACCTGCGTGGGAGGCCCACCACTGCT